>NC_140505.1:147151558-147571558 GCF_964339955.1 Pipistrellus hanaki
AGCCCTGGCTGCACTTTTGAGTCACCTGGAGATGCTTTTCAAAAATACCCGTGCTCAGGCTCTCCTCTCCAAGAGCTGGATTTAACGAACCACAGCCCTAGGCAATGAAGTGAAACAGGTGCATAAATTGCCGTTGTGTTCTACAGAGCAGGCCTATGAAACGGGTGCCCTTGAGAAGTTTTTTCGTTTAAGTGGTAAGATGATACAATGCATATTAATTAGGAATTAGCATTAACATGATTAAAAGGGAAAAATAAAAAGCAAACCTTGTTGTTGATATAAAATATGGCAGATATGCTTAGGATGGGAATCACAGAGTAGGTCTGCTAACATGTGCCTGTTTCTCTAGAAACACTCCAAAGGAAATTATTTGGAAGAACCGAAATCTTGCCTGCCTGCCTAGTGGATCATCATTTGTGTGGTATGGCACTTTTGCAGATATTATTAAGCTGTAGCATCCTGGATTCTGCTCCAATTCTTTATTCCCTCCCTTGCTATGGAATTAGGAGACATCTCTGTCCTTGCTATGTGACTCTTCAGTGCCCCCCACAAGAGCAGGGAGAGCGTATTTCCTTGTCTCATTCATGTTGGGCTGGGTCAGTGGAGTGTCACAGAGCAGAGACATTAAATGTTCTTGAGTGATTTTGCTCGTCACTGCTGCCACTCCTCAGAAAGCTCACACCAAGGAGCACGGAACAGACTGACAAACCTTAGAGGGAAGGCAGGGTGGGGAGGTGGGTGGAGAGAGATTAACCAAAGAACCTATATGCATATATGCATAACCCACGGACACAGACGTTAGTGTGGGGAAGGCCTGGGGGGATTGGGATGTGGTGCAAGGGGTCAGTGGGAGTGGGGGAAAGGGGACATCTGTAATACTTTGAACAATTAGGATAAATTTTTAAAACTCACACCAAGGATAGAAGAGGTTCTGACTTACCCACAAAAGATCTGGGCTGCAGTTCAGACATCTGCATTTATCCATATGAAACAGAGGTAATTCATGGAGCTCCTAGTTGAAGAGACTGGAAAGTAAAATGTACATGCATTTTGTCCAATACATTTAATTTCTCACAATCAGTTAAATATCTGAATTATCTATACCAATAATAGAGGAGTATGCAAATTAGCTGGGACACCATCACATCATGACCATTCAGCAGGGTGGACGGGGCTATGGGGCTGTGGGGCGGGACTCCAGGTCTCATAGAATTTCATCCTACCCAGGCAGATTCCCCCGTGGCTCTGCGGCCACCTCCCAATGTGGAGCCGGAGTTTACTAAACTTCACTGGAGCTGCTTCCCACACCCCACCCTTTGCCCCAGAATCTCGCTGCCTGCAGCCTCCTGACAGGCAGGCGGCCGGGGACAGTGAGTGGGGCAGGGACAGCAGGGAGCCATGGAGGGGCGGGGCAGCCAGAGCCAAGTTCCCGGGGGTCTAAGGAGAGCACCTGACAGGTGCCCAGACTGCAAAGAAGGAAGAGGAATTGGCCATGGGGAGCTCTTCCAATCCCCTGCACAGACACCCTACCTCAGCCCCCACACCCGGGGGAGATGGGGAGGCTGACTGAATGGGGAGAAGACCCAGCCTTGGGGGTAGCTGCAGCTGAACCACTGACTCCTGATCTCTTCCTCTGCCACCCCCACCAAGGGTGCCCACAACAATATCACGCCAGTGATGACCCGTCAGTGCCCCTGAGGTACCCGGAGCCCGCAGGCTGCCGCTGCTGGGCCCCCTCCACTGGGCCAGGCATGCCTCTTCTCCCTACAACTCCAGATCCAGGTGGAGGCAGGACTGAGCAACCCCCCAGGATCAGACCCACAACAGCAGCAGCGCCATCTCTGCAGGGGAACATGCTGAACCTCGCCAGGGGCTGCAGCTAGTCCCACCTGCCCTCCTAGTCCCGCCCTGGCCTGACCCCCCATCCAGCTCCAGTAGATTGGAACCCCTCTCTGAGCACATACAGTTGCAAAACGGCCACATATAATTTAAAGAATGGCGCCAAATTGGGAGGTTTGACAGTTAGTCCCCCTTTGGCCTTGCTATCCCCCTAGGATTCCCCTGGCCAGTGTCTCCAAGGACCACCACTGCTACAGGGCTGCTAGCCAGAGCCCACTCCTCCGAGACCTGCAGAACCCTCTGCAAAACTTCCATAGCTACAGTCCCAGGAAGCAATTATGCCTCCTCCCCTGATCAGCACGTGCTACCTGTGAGTGTACCTGTGGGCTTAAAAATAACAATCCCTTCCCATTTAAACATCACTTACTAGGTTTATTAGCTCAGAACCTCCTCATGACAACCCAGTGAGGTAGGTGGAGAAGAGATTGCAGTTCCCATGGTATATGCGTATGTATTCAGAAATGAAGCTCAGAGAGGAAAAGCGTCAAGCCCAGTGGTTCCCAAGGTGCAGCACATGCCCCACAGGGGGGCAATTTGATTTTAAGTAGGAGCAATTCGAGAATGAGTTAACGGTGAATTTTTTTGCATTTCTATGATTCTAGGGGTCTCTTCTACAGCATATCCTATATAATAAAAGGCTAATATGCAAATGACCAAATGGTGAATATGGTCACTATGATGCGCCTAGACCACCAGAGGGCACTCAATGCAGGAACTGCCTCCCTGGTGGTCAGAGTGCCGCTCAGCCAGAATCCAGGCTCATGGCTAGTGAGCACAGCAGCAGTGGTAGGAGCCTCTCCTGCCTCTGTGGCAATGGTAAGGATGTCTGACTGATGGCTTAGTGGGCCTAAGTCATCAGTCAGACATTGCCCTAGGGCTCCTGGATTGTGAGAGGGTGCAGGCCAGGCTGAGGGACCCCACCACACACAAGTGCATGGATTTTGTGCACTGAGCCTCTAGTACCTCATATAATTATTTCTGTGATTGAGTTGTCACTGTTTAATTGAAAATTAAGGACAGAATGGTCAGTATTTCACAAAGTCAAAGATTCAATTTAAATACTCTATTTTGAGAATGTGATATTTTCTTTTTGTTTAAATTATTTGTCTTATCATAATTGGTTAGCTATATTTTTTTTTCTTAGCAAAATATAAAGTTGGAAATTGAAAGTTAGAAATGTTATGTATGTTCCTAAATTTGATGGGGTGCAGAGTATTCATGATATATATATCCAAAGCTAGAAAACCAATTTTCTAACCTACTAACTTCACTCAATGTGAAGAAATCAAACTTAGAAGAATATTAGCTGAGGATTAAAACAACCATTAGTCAAGGGTCCTTCCCAGTGGCTGATATGGACAAGCAAAATATGCCATCATAAACCCATACTAACTGGTGATATATATATATATATATATATATATATATATATATATTCACCTTAGGGCCATATTTTGCCACCAGGTTTTGTGTGTGTGTGTTTTTTTTTTTTTTAATTTTATCTTAAGTTATGGGGTTTCTCAGTAGAAACCAGGGGTGATAAAATAGATGTCAGCTAAGCAAATGCAGTGTTTATAATAAACCACACCTAATCATATAAAAATGTCAAAACCACTCTTCCTAATAGGGTTATGAGGTATCCTAAAATGTGAAGCTGCTAATTCCTCTTCCTGGGATTTCTAGCTGACTGTCAAAATCATGGCAGCATCACCTGCTATGTTTTCAGTATTTAAAAAAGACTGGTAACATCTTCACAGACATGCAGCACTGCAGCACTGCGGTAAACTGTGCGAGCAGGCTATGAATAGATCCTCCTGTCTATTGTCTGGGGGTCAGGAACCACTTCAAACCCAGGAGGCAGCCTTGGGGCGGCAGAAATGCACTGCATAGGGACAGGCAAGACCTGGCCACCTGTGTGACCTGGGGCAACTCGTTTAATCTTTCTGGGCCTCAGTTTACCTACAAAAGGAAGGGGTTAGATTAGATTTTTTTTTTTTTAAAGAACGTTGCCAACTATGAAATTCTATTATATTATTTACGTTTCTATATAATCTATAATAATAAAATATAATATGCTAATTAGACTGGACGACCTTCTAGAAGACCTTTTGGACTGTCGAGGTGCTGAGGGGGCCAAGGCAGAGGCAGCTGCCACTGCGGCAGGGGCCGAGCTCCTTGCATGAATTTTGTGCATCGGGCCTCTAGCGTGTAATAACATCCCCAAATGAAGAGGGGGAAAAACAAGGTGAGTTTGGCCAATTTTCCTCACCACATTCTTAGCAAGGCAATGTTTTTCAAATGAGGAAACAGCCCTGTATAAGGGTTAACTTGCCCCAAACCACACAAAAACTTTACACTTGGTTTTTTGAATCCAGAACTTTAAAATATATATAATGGTCTATCCTCCCCCCCCTCCCCCCAAAAAAATAACAGCTTCAAAAAATACTTATATCTAGCTTTTACTTTAGGCAGATAACACAATTATCTTACCACTTTAAAGTGGAGTGCTAGATCCAGGAGAAATTTCTGATTTACAATTAAAATGAACTATTTCTAAATACTAAGTGCCCTGACTTTAAAAGGTCTTTATATCTTGCGTTTAAAAAATAAACAAAAACCAATTCAATGAGCTAAGAAACTATTTTTAATCCCAATTGTTATCACCTGTGCATGTGTGCACACGTATGCATGCGTGTGTGTGTGTATGTGTGTGTGTGTGCATGCAAATGTGACAGAGAGGAGGAGGTTGCCTCAACCCTATTTTCTGCCATCACTTTTTACTAATTTTCATTATTCTTTAGGGATTATCTGAGATCTAGGAAAGACTTGCTCAGGTGAAACCCCGCTATCCTCAGTTTGCAGATGAGGAGATTAGAGCCCAGAAGGGTTAGCTGACTTCCTCAAGGTCATACAGAGAATTGCAATCAAGGCTGGATTAGAACCTTAGGTTCCCTGCCCCGATGCTTCTCCTCCATTAGACGGTGGTTCTCTCCCGGAGTCAGCTGAGGCGGCCGTTTCCTCCTCAGGAGTTGGGGACTCTTAGGAGATGCGCATCAATCGTCACCGCGTCCTGGAGCGTGGACACAGGCGGCATTCTCAGGTAAAGCTCCATGGGTTTTGAACGGGAAGTTAGGGAGTTTAGAGCATAAATTCACAAGAAAAGAAACTAAGCTGTGAGGACGGCCTGAATTTTACTAACAGCCCAGGGCTTTCCCACAGGGAGTCTGTCTGCCCCCTGGGGGGGGGGGGGGGGGCGCCTCCACTCCCGCCCAGCGTTCGCTTTGACTGGGGTGCTGCCTCCGGGACTCACGGTCAAGTGGCATCGAGACTGCTTCTCTTCTGTTTACACCGTTTTTCTCGGTAAAAGCAGATTTCTGTGTATTTTGCGAGAACTCCTTTGGCGGTACTGCACACATCGCATTCAAACAGGTTTCCCCGATCCTAATGAGAATATCGTTTTATTACTCTGCACATTTTCTGAATCTCACGCTAATTACATGTATTTTGTACTTCATTATTACCAACAAACAACGAGCTGTGCTCAGGATTTATGGTGGGGTGCTGCGGTGGCTGATGACTGTATCAGCATTTCAATGTCAAATACGTTTCAGAGTTCTGGGCTAAATCTGGAAAATTAATTGCAGTGGAAAACCTGGCACAGGCTGGCTTCTCTTACACAGACCAGCCTGGGCGCCCCCTCCAGCTCCCGGCTCCTCTTTCTGGACCAGCTGCCAGGGAAATGGGGTGAGGAGTGGAAGAGGGGGAGGTAGGAGGAGGGTGGATGGGGAGGGTGGAACACCATCCCTTTCCCAGAGTTCTCCCACCAAGCTCTGGAACCAGTCTAGAGAGGAAATGAAAATTCTTTCCTGCCTAATGAACACAGTCAGTGGACCGAGCCCCACGCTCCTGCATCGCCATTAGCCAGCCAGCCAGCCAGACGTTGGCTGTGGTCAGCACAGGCAGCTTTTTTCCTTTGTTATTTTCTAAGCAAAGGTTTCGGGGCTTTGGGGTTTGTTTTTAGTAGATTCCAGATGCGGGTTTTCAAGGCTGTGTTTGTTGGCTAAGAAGCAGATGGATGACCCTTGAAGGCAATTGGACTTTTTCCTGCCAGCTTGTCCCTGGTCTGGTCCAAAGGGGGGGCGGACACAGAAGACAGCGACTCTGGCTGGTGGCCTTGCAACCCATGCGTTCAACATTCCTGCTCTGCGAGTTTAACTGGACTCGGCCTAGGAGCGTGAAAGAGCAGTTTTCCAAAGAAAAAGCCAGGGGAGTTTACCTTTAATGTTGTCTTATTTACCAGGAAGGTCCTGGTAGCAGACAAGGGACTCTTTTAGCTCATCTTGAACATTTAAAAGCAAAGTATCCCTGCTAAATTCAGGGCTATTGGTTGGAAGGAGCAGAAATCAAGGAACACCAGTTTAAGTGGCATCTAAGAGCTGGAAGTGTAGCTGAACCTAATGAAAATCTGGGATTGTAAACTGGGAATTCTCCAGAGACCAAGATTCCCATGCTTTTAATTCTCTCTCTTGCTCATATTTAGCTTCTCTTTCCCTTCAGCATGTACTTCATTTCTACCTCTTTTAGGACATCTGTTTTCAACCGTGGTCTGGTTCTCTCTCCTGCTCATCCATCCACTTAGTCACCAAACTCCCTACCAGGAGGGTCCCACCTAAGCATCTCTAAAATTCTGATTGCCCTCCTCCTCCCGTGACATATAATTCTTACTATTCAAAAAGGGAACTCCTATTCACGTGGAGGAAGCCTAAAAGGCCATTGACTTGGTCTAAACAAGCTTCCAAAGAACATGGCATCCATGAAAGAAAAATAAAAGAACAAAAGGACAGTTGAAGTACTGAGGAAGAAATCACTAAAAAAATGTAAAAATAATAATAATAATTAATAATAATAATAAAATAAAATAATATATATATGAAATGATAAAAATAGCAAATAAAGTTTCAAAACAGAGAACTGAAATGCATATGTTTATATACTGTATATGAGGCCCCTAGAATCATAAGAAATGCAAAACATTCACTGTTAATGACTCATTCTCGAATTGCCCCGCTGTGGGGCATGTGCCCCCCGCATTGAGGACCACTGGCCTATACAATTCTCCAGTTCCAGTGACGACTATCCTTGCTATAGTGTTGTAATCTCAGTTTCAATTCTTGAGAGAGGCTCTCATTTTGACCCCCATGGGCTAATGGCTGGCCCATCAGTGTTCATGGGAGTGAGGCACCATGAACACTAGCTCATGACTTCCTTTTGCAGACTCTAGGAGAGCAGTGTTGCTAAAGAAGAGGGTGTGGCGAGGCACACATCCCAATTGTGACATAATCAGACCCGAGATGATACCTACAAACACACACTCTAGAAGGGTCTTAATGACAGGCAAGTGGTATCATCTGTTAAAGACGGCTCACATAAAATATCGGAATTCAGTGGTGCCTACATATTCGAGGACTTATTGAAAACGCAGATGCCAAGGCTCCCTTCACAGACCCAGAATGAGTAGGTGGCGGCCAGGAACCAGCACTTTTCCATAAGCCCTGGCGGCGAGTCGAAGGAAAGCGGTCCACATATTCATTTTGAGAAGCCCTGGTTTCTCGGCTGGTTCTTAATGTGTGCTCAGGTGTAACAAGTAAATCGGAGTGAAGAATTTCTCTGGTGGCACTTAGCTGTGGAAGTGCATAGGGGCTCTGACTCCCCCATGGTGCTGGGAATAGGTAGGGAGAATCAATTGTGTCCTACATCTAAGCTTCAACTGGGCCTTGGTGATGTGTGCGTATATTAAACAGCTCAGGAGCCTGTTCAGAGAAACCGCAAATGCTTTCCTTTTACTGTAGGTTGTAGATCCCTGTGTGAAAAATAAAAGATACATTAATTCTGAAATAACCTGGTTGTATTCATAATGCCATACCAGTCAGTGCTACAGGGAAACATGCCAGGCTGGTTAGGTTAGCGTGCCTGGGAGGATTGATACTAAACTGTCAGGAGTGACATGAAAGAAGCTGCAGTGCCATTATCCCCACCTCACAGGCGCACCATTAGGGAGGATCATTTAATTTCTTTCCTCGTTTCCAGGGTTTCAGATCTTCCTGAAAATGCAAATTTTAAAGAGCACGGATTTATAATTTTCATCCCCAAAGTTAAAAATACACTCCACACTTGCAAGTGTGTTATTTCATGTGTGTTTGAGAACGGTTTTAGGTTTGCTGCTGGGCCAACTATCTCCTTATGATAGCACCCAGGGTGCAGCGTTCTTTTGTTTTGTTTTGTTTTTTTTTACTGGATGGAAAGCAACGCAGTTGAGGAAGAATGAAATTAAAAAGAAATTAAGAGACAAGCTTTGTACCGCCAAGTACATCATCTTCTTTCCACGCGAAGCACAGAGGGTGGTTCTGCCAGGCGCACACAGGCGCGCGGCACCTGTGTTCATTTAAGTGATTACACATTCAACAGGATTTGAATGTGTGATGTGCAATCATTTGAATCGCTCATTATACATTAAAATAAACCGACACAAACACAACTCGTCCTCAGCTGCTTTTGAGAAACTAGGTAAATTAAATGAAAGAAAGAAATGAAGGTGCTACTCGGCTGATGATTTGCCATACAATGGAGTCAGAGAATTTAGAATGTTGTCTTTGACTGTGAGCAAGTGCCGTAGCTTCCAGTGCTGGTTGGGGATAGAAATGCAGCCAAAGGAAGGGGAGTGCCCTGGACCACACCTGGGCTCACTGCGCACAGGGCTTTGGGCACTCGGGCCGAGGGCCATGTAGCACAAAGGGAAAAACAGTGAGAAGAAAAAGAAAAGGCAAGTGGAAGAAATGGACCCTCCAAGGAAGTACAGGTGTTTCTCCCAGCTCTGCCATCATGGTTTCTGTCTCTTCTTTTTATTTTATTTTTTTAATTTTTCTGTGGCTAATGATTTCTACAGAGCCCATGGGATTCTGACCCCATCAACCCACTGAAATTGTCTTCAGCGTTATCATCATGCCAAACCCAAATGTGTCTTTCTTCTGACCTTTCTTGACCTATCAGCATTTGAAATGAGCAGTCCTCCCTCCCACCCTGCCTCCTATCTGAAACACCTTCTCTTGCCTTCTGTAATAACACAGTGTTCCAGTTTTCCTCCTTTCTTAGGACAGTGTCTTCTGAGTCTCCACCGCTTCCTCCTCCTTCCCTGTTCAGTGTTTAAATGGTTGACAGGTGCCAGAGCCTGGTTTGGGATGATACCTTCTCTCTGTAGGGGATCATATCCAATTTTAAACATGCATGCAGATGGAGCCACTATGTATCTAGGTCTAAAGGCACCCCTGAACGCCACATTTATATACTCAATGCTTACTTGAGAGTCTGACATGGAAGTCTTACTAAGATCTGAAGCTTATGCCTGGCCCGCGTGGCTCAGTGGTTGAATGTTGACCTATGAACCAGGAGGTCACCATTTGATTCCCCGTCAGGGCACATGCCTGGATTGCAGGCTTAGTCCCAGAAGTTGGTGTGCAGGAGGCAGCATATCAGTGATCCTCTCTCATCATTGACATTTTTGTCTCTCCTCCCTCTCCCTTCTTCTGTGAAATAAATAAAAACATTAAAAAAAGATTTGAAGCTTAACATGGTGAAAAGAGATCTCTTAATTTTATACAGACCTTTTCTAAACAATATCATCTCTACCTACCTAGTAGCTCAAGAAAAATAAATAAATAAATAAATAAATAAATAAATAATAAGTAAATATATTCATTCCTGACTTTCTCTCTATTCATTCTACATTCAACCCCAAGTATTTCCCAAATCTATCAGGTGCCAACTACCATTATCCTCCACCTCGATGACTATAACAGCTGTCTAACAGGTTCTTTCCTAGCAGTAGGTAGAACATTCTTCCCCCTATCTTTATTGATATTACCTCGTCAATCCACTCCCATGTGTTTTTTTGGCTACTTCCTGCATTTGCATTTGAACTGATGTCCTAACTCTGCAACCAAATCAGATTTGACATGTCCTATAGTCGCTTTCTCATAATTTAGAAAAAGATTGAACTTATCATGACCTACATACAAATCCTTAAAAGATCTATTCCTGAATTCTAAGACCACATTTTCTACAATTTTTAATTTTACAGAAATTTCTTTTAAAAACTTAAATCAGATTTTGACATCCCTCAGATTAAAACCCTTCAAAGTCTAGTAATTCTTACCACATTGTACAATGTTATGTCTGTTAAGAGTCTTTTTGGCACCAAGCAATGGAAAAACTAATAGTGCCTTAGACAAAACAGGATTAATTTTTCCCACAGAACAAGAAATTTGAGTAGCAATTGGTGGTATTTGGTGGAATTTTTTTTAATGATTCCATGAAGTGTCCATTTCTCTGTTCTTTTTCTCTGCCATCCTTAGCATATTGGAGTGTGACCTTATCCCTGTTGCTTCATGGTCCCAAGATGGTTCTTACAGCTACAAGCATCACATCTGTATCATCCATGTTCAACACCATCACATCTGCACTATCCATGTTCAAGGTAAGAAAATGGTAGAAGAGGTAAGAACTGTAAAAGCAAACTTATTTCTGCTCCAAGACCTTTGCACTTATCATTTCTTCTAGTAATGTATTTTCCTTAGATTTTCATATGGTTTGCTCCTTGTAACTAACTATTCTGGCCATAGCACGAATGTCATCTCAGAGAGATGAGTTACTAATCCAAAGTAGCACCTCCTAGTTAGTTACTCATCATAGCTGCATTTTGTTTTCTTCTAGAAATCTGTATCATTTTGCTATGAGTGCTGCAACAACGTATCACAGTCTGGGAAACTTAATGTCTTAGTCAGTTCATGATGCTATAACAAAAATAGACTAGATGGCTAAACAAAAATCTATTGTCACTGTTTTAGAGGCTGAGAAGTCCAAGATCTCAGTTCAGTTCCTGTTGAGAACCCTCTTCCTGGTTTGCAGATGGTCACCTTTTTGCTGTGTCCTCACGTGATACAGAGAAAGAGGAAGCAAACCCTCCTATATCCCTTTTTGTAAGAGCACTAATCCCTTCATCAAAGCTCTATTCTTATTACTGAAAAATCTCCTAAAGGCCCCTCTCCAAACACCATCACGCTGGACTAGGGTTTCAACATTTGAACTGGGAGGTGGGGGCATATTCAGTCTATAGCATTTAACCAGCAGAAATGCAGTGTTATATTTCTGGAGTCCGAAATCAAGATGTGGGCAGGGCTGGTACCTTCTGAGGGCTGGGGAGGAAGAGGATGTTCAGGCCTCTCTCCTCAGCTTGTAGGTGGTCACCTTCATTCCTCTTTAGTTTTGTAAGTTTTTGTATTTGAATTTTACCCTAATGAGCTCACTTTAACTTGGTTACCTCTGTGAAGAGCCTCTCTCCAAATTAGGTTATGTTCCCAGGTACCGGGGGTTACTGATTCAACGTATGAATTTGTGAAGAGGACAAAATTCTATGCATAACTAGCTCAATCAGCATGTGCTAGATGAATGGATTGATTTTAATCATAGCCACCATTTACTGAATATTTACAATGTGCCAAAGGCCACAGGAAGTGCTTTATCCTGTCTCCTTAATTCTCACAATAACACTACATATATTCTCTTCTAGAAATGAGAAAACCAGAGCTAGAGATACTGGTATAGTGAGTAGTATAACAATAGAGTGGAAGCAAGGAAGAAAATAAAGGCTGGAATGTCTCCAGCAAAAGAGTGAGGAAAACATCCTTTATTATCTTTGGTCACATTGGGTCATAATTAGACAAGAAGACTGAAACAGAGTTTAGACAGGGTCAGCAAATTCATTTTTGTGAAGTACTTCATATAGGCTTTCCAGTCACATGGTTTCTGTCACCACTCTACTCTGCCATTGCATATGAAGGAGCCATAGATAGTAACATAAATAAGCGACTGTGGTGGTTTTTCAATAAAACTTTATTTATAAAAGCCGGTGGCTACCCAGATTTGGCCCAGGGGCTATAGTTTGTTAAAGCCTGTTTAAGGAAATTTTCACTTTGATTTTCTTTCCTTTAGTTTTCCTAAAAGTACATTAGTTTTACCAATTAGAAAACAAAACAAAACTGTGTTGACCTACTGTCTTACAGATGCACAGCACCTACTTCCTTCTGTTAGAGAGGATTTTACTAAACCATTCAAAACTGGAGGGAGTTCACAAACGCCCTCCATCCAGAACATTCTCTACCCTGGGAAATTCTTCAACACCTCATGTGACTCGGTGAACTATTTCCCCAGTGATGGTGCAGGAGAGCTGTAGGGCAGAGGAGGAGAAAAGGGACAGGGTACAAAGCCTTTCAGTCCTGAGTTTTCCTCCTGGCTGAGGGATGGACAGGCATGTGGTTTTGATGCCAATGATTTCAGTTTTCCCTGAGTTGTTTTCTTTCCTGGTGAGATTATGAGACAAACCAGAGTGCTCTAAGGGTGTAGTCTGCATAAAACTTTGGAGGTAACCTGGGTAAATGTACTTGATAAATAGACAGGGTCAGAGTAACCTGAGTTAGCGGTGCTGAAGAAGTCTCCCTGCTGCCTGATAGTTATGTCTTTTCAACTTATGAGCCCCTGTGCTAAATGAATGCTTAGTTTGTTCTTCTGTTTCTAGTTTCTTAAGATGTAAAGTTAGGTTACTTTGTTTTTTTCCTAATGTACGTGTTTATTGCTATAAACTTTCCCTCTTAGACCTGCTTTGTACCATGCAATAGATTTTGGTATATTGTGTTTCCATTTTTGTCTGTTTCAAAATAATTTTGTATTTTCTTTTGTATTTCTTGGTTGTTCATGAGTATATTTTATTTCCACATATTGAATTTTCCAGCTTTTTTTCCAGGAAAAAATTCCTCTCATTTTTTATTGTTAGCTTCATCCCATTTGGTGGGAAAAGATGCTAGATATGACTTCAGTCTTCTTAAATGTGACTTTTTTGTGACCCACCATGTGATATTGCTGATAATGGTTTATATGCCCTTGAGAAGCATATATATCCTGCTGTTATTGGATGGAATGTTTTGTTTTGTCTGTTCTATTCTATCTAAAGTATGGTTCAAGTCCAATGTTTCTTGATTTTCTGTCTGGATGATCTATTATTAAAAGTGGGCTGTTTAAGTCTTCTACTATTTTTGTATTGTCTAATTGTCTATTTCTCCCTTCAGATCTGTCAGTATTTGTTTAATATATTTAGGTGTTTCAAGGTTGTATGCATATATATATATAATATATATATATATATATAATATATATATATATATATATATATTACAATTGTTATAACTTCTTTATGAATTGTCCCCTTAATTATGTTATAATGACCTTTTTTGCCTGTTACTGTTTTTTTTTGTTGTTGTTTGTTTTTTTGCTTAAAGTCTATTTTGTCTGATATAAGTATAGTTATATAACCAGACTCTCTTTAGGTTTCCACTTGTATGAAATATCTTTTTTCATCCCTTTACTTTTAGCCTATGTGTGTCTTTAAAACTGAAGTGGCAGGGAGCCTGGGGCCTGGGTGAAAAAAATGAAGGGATTCAAACAAACAAACAAACAAACAAACAGATACAGCCTTGGCTGGTGTGGTTAGAGCATTGGCTTATGCACAGAAGGGTTGTGGGTTTGATTCCTGGTCAAGGACAGGTATCTGTGTTGCAGGTTTGATCCCCTGAACCCTAGGGCCTGTGGGGAGGCAACCAATAGCTCTCTCTCTCCCTGCCTCTCTCCCTCCCTCCCTTCCTCTCTTCCTTTTTCCCTAAAATCAATGGAAAGAAGATCTTAGGGTGAGAATTGGGGAAAATAAAAATAAACAAACCAAATGCAGACAACAGTATAGTTGCCAGAGGGAAAGGGGGTCGGGGGATAAATAGTGGAAAGAGCCTTGACTGGCTGGTGAGTGCTGGATGTGGTGTGCAGATGATGTGTTATAGAGTACACTTGAAACCTGTATGGTTTCATTAACCAATGTCACCCCAATAAATTCAATTTTAAAAATCTGAAGTGAATATCTTGTAGGCAGCATGTGTTTGGGTCTTGAATTGTTTTGTGTATGTGTGTGTGTGTGTGTGTGTGTGTGTGTGTGTGTGTTTTTAATCCAGCCAGCCTGTTTTTTTATTGAAGAGTTCAATCCATGTATATACAGAGTAATTATTGATGGGTAAGGACTTGCTAATCCCATCTTACTAATTGTTTTCTGGTTGTTTTGTAGTTTGTATTCTTTTCTTCCTCTCTTGCTGCCTTCCTTTTTGAATTGATGATTTGATTCCCTTTTAGAAAGTCTCTTGTGAAGCTACTGTAGATTTTACTACATGGCTTGCATAAAGCATCTTATTGATTTAACAGTTCATTTCACATTAACAACTTTAATCGCATATACATATCTTCCTTTTACTTCCCCTTCTTTTATGATTTGGTATCACAATTTACCTTTCTTTATTAAGTTTCTATTAACAAATTACTGTGACTATAGTTATTTTCAGTGCCCTTGTTTTATACTAGAGTTAAGTGGTTAACATCCACAGTATGGCAGTATTAGAATTCTGAACCCAAATATATACTTAGCAGTGTGTTGTGTATTTTCATGTTACTACTCAGGCATTAAGCTGGGGCCTAACGTCTGTTTGGCTCAAGCTGCTGGGTCCGTAGCATGAGCACCTGTGTCATGTTGGGTGAGCATTGTGTGCTGTCTGCGTGGCTGCAAGGGCTGTTGGTGTCCTCAGCGGTGCCTTTATGCCCAGTTTGCTGGGAGCCAGGGCAGGAAGCGGTGGTGGCTGGCTGGAGCCAGTGGCATGCATGTGCTTGGCTGTGGGGACCAGCTGCAGGTGTCTGTGTGGTGTCGGGGGCAGGTTGCAGACACACACCCTGTGGTGGCAGCCAGAGCAGGCAGCAAGGGTCAAGGCCAATGACAGGCTCATTGCAGCTGCGTGACCCTGGCTGTCCGTGTGTCTCTCCCCTGGCTTTCCGTGTGTCTCTCCCCTAGGCGTGTTCACAGCAGTGGAGCCCAGCGATGTGCATCAGGCAGGCAGCTTGCAAATGCACAGTGTGTTCATGGCAGTGGGGGGTCAGCCAGGTGGTCCACGCTGGTGTCTGGTACTCAAGGGCCACAGAGGCCTGGTCTGGCTGCCAGTGCTGTTCCCGGGCTCTGGCTGGTGGGGATTGGTGGGTAAGAAGCAGAGAGGGGGAGGGATGCGGTTGGTTGGCATCAGTGAATGTAAATCCACGTCGGGTGAAAGCTGGGAGATCTGCAGGGGCCCTCAGAGCTGTGCTGGCTCTTGGTTCTGTCCTCAGTGAAAGCCGTTGGGTTTATCCGTGGAGCAGGTCACTGTGAGCCGAGGTTGCTGTGGTGTGGCTGTTACAGGGAGCCCCTGCTTTTCCTCCTGGTTCCTGGCTCTCTCTCTGTCCCAGCCTTGTCAGTCTGTGTGGGTTGCTACTACAGTAGGTAGGTCCTTCATGCGGTGCCTTAAGAGGCTGCAAAAGCTGGTCACTCCCCCAACTCTTCCCCAGCGAGGGAAACTTCCTAGCTGTGGAGTTCCCTTTTGCACTGAGCTGTGCCGGCTTGGGGGATGAGATGATGCAGGCAAACGAAGCTGTATTCTTTCTGTCTCTGTGCAGTTATCGCAGGCTATGTGTTCTGCAGTGCTGCTGAAGTTTCCTGATGGACAGCAGAGCTCTCCCGGAGCCGGTGTTGTCCATGGATAGCTGCCTAACTGCTGATCTTTGTTGCAGGGATGGAGGGAGGTTGGGCTCTCCTCTGTCACCATGTTGGCGATGTCACCTCCCTATTTCTCTGTATGCCTTATGATCTTTTACTGAAAATTGAGCATTAAAACAACTACCAAAAAGCAGCCACTGCTTCCAGGCTTTGCTGACTAGCCCCGTGACGGGGAAGATAGCCCCTAACCAGCCAGTGTGGAGGGTTATCCTAATAGCCTGTGCCCGCAGCTGCTTTTAAATATCTTAATTTCCCCGAGTCCCGTTCCTGCTGCTTCTCAGGGCCTCAGTGCTCTATTGTGTACTTTTGCCTGCCCTCTCTTGCCCCCAGGGGTTCATGGTCTGCAGTCCCTTGTGGTTGTTCACATGCCCAGGTACCTACAACTGCCACCCATGGCTTTCCACCCAAGGTCCACACTATGCTGCCATTCACACCAGAGCACTGGGTCAGGTGAGACAGAAACTAGTCCCCTGGCAGCCATCAGATAGGCTAGATTCGTGGTCGGCAAACTGCGGCTCGCGAGCCACATGAGGCTCTTTGGCCCCTTGAGTGTGGCTCTTCCACAAAATACCACGGCCTGGGCGAGCCTATTTTGAAGAAGTGGCGTTAGAAGAAGTTTAAGTTTTAAAAAAAAAATGGCTCTCCAAAGAAATTTCAATCATTGTATTGTTGATATTTGGCTCTGTTGACTAATGAGTTTGCCGACAACTAGAATGTTGCAAACATATTTTCCTTTTCCTTCCATCCAGTGGGAGGGAACCTGAAATTGGGTGCCTCTTTGCCACCCTGCCATATACCACGCCAGAGAAGGGGGGAAACGAGGTGGAGTAAAAGCACCCCCAAATTTCCTGCCATTTCCTGTGTGGCTTTTTCTTGATTTGACATTCACTTGGTGCTGCAGATCCTTAACCAGCCAGAGCCACTCCGAGTCCATTGTGTTCACCTGTGCTTGTTTACTTGGCATTTCTTCGGGGAACCAGGGTCCGGAGCTTCCGATTCCACCATCTTGCTGACATCATTTGAGAAGTAAATTCTTGAGCACACAAACGATATTTTATAAAAACAGGTTTCATACCAGTTAAAAAATTAGGTTTCAATAAATGTAAAAAAAAAAAAAAAAAGTATTGTAGTCTTACAGAGACTTTTCTTGCTATCATTCAATGAAGGTCAGACTTGATCACATAAAGAAGCTGTTACAAATTTCAAATCTCACAACCATATATCTTAGGCAAAAAAGGAATTAAACTTTAAGAATGAAAGTGGCGTAAAGGCATTTCAATTAAAAAGCAAAACAAAAGAGATAAAAATTTAAAGTACTTGGAATTTAATCACCCACCACCACAACAAAGGACTCTGCCTATAAAAACTCTGGATTATGGCTGAAATGGGGTTTGGAGGGAAAGGAATGGTCTTAAATGACAATATTAGAAAATTAATGAGCCAAGTAACACCATCTCCAATATGTTAAACAAAGCCTGTTACACTATAGCCACACAAATAGTTGTTGAATGAATTTAACTTAAAAAATTAGAGAAGAATACAGAATAAACCTGAAGAAAATAAAAAAGAATAAAATAGATATATTGAATAGAAAATAAAGATACAACAGAATGAGTCAACATAGTCAAAAGTTGGTTCTTTCAAAAGTCTAATTTCACAGACAAACTTATGTGAAATGTGGCAGGCAAATTATATATTGCATATCCTGGTGCCTATTGTTTGTGGCGAGGCTGAATGAAAATGAGAGCCAGCATTTACCTTTGAGTGTGTACTTAAAGGCCCAAATTCAAATGCTCATGTGCTCAAGCTCCTGTTTACCATTCTCCTATGGATGAGGAGTAGTAGGATTCCAATGCCATGTTAGTCTTGCTTGGATTCCCTCCCAGGTGGGTCTGTCTCAATAGGAGAGACCAAGTAGGAATCAGTCATGAGAACCACACGTAGATACATCCAGGGGTTTGTTCAGTGCAGCATTTGGAAGTGGGGATTGAGAACTTCACAGTCCCAGATCCATTTTGTTGGTCTTTTACATTGTTCTCTGTATGTCATGTAGCAAAATCATTGTTCTCAACCCACCTCAGAAGGCTACTGTAGCTGAATATTGGACTGAGACTCACTTTAGTGGTTGGCTGGTGATTTGTGGCCAGCAAAGACACATGACACACTTCCTCACAGCTCACTATCAGGACTTCTGATTGCTCAGTATTGTACAAAACCAATACTTCTAGCTTCTTTCATCATGATTTGGAATCTGGAACAATCAGCTGTCATTTCTAATCTATTCTACAATACTTTCCTGGGCATGCTTTCTAAATCCCCTAACAATATTCATTCATTCATCTAACAAGTATTTATTGCACATCTGCTCTCTGCCATGGATATAATAAACACACTACCTTCCTTGTTTGAAAGAAATATCTTTAATGAAGTTGCTTCCTGCCTCTGACTTGCATGATCCATGTTCAGCCATATTTTTGCTCTGGGCTTTTAAGTGATACCTGGATTCTGACCACTGCTTTTGCATGCTAGCCGACTAATATTGCTGGTTACATTTCCTCCCTTGGAGCCCCAAGGCTTCCAAGCAAAACAGAGCCTGGAATCCAAAATATATACACAAATGTGTGCCAAGTATGGCAGGAAACACAGAGTAAACTGCAGCAGAGCTCATCAAACTATGCAGCCCAGGAAGACAGCTGGGAAATGGGGCAGGATGACAGGCTTGTCTGGGCAGAAACACCAACACAGCCCCCTTGTGTTGGAGCCTGAGCTTCCACAGAGGTCGCTGACACGAACCAGAGGACGGATCTCATGTGCGTTGAGAGTGGAAAGGGTATATTGGTCTTTTCTGATATCTTCACACTTGAAGTTTCATTGTCTAAATCAAATGCGAATGCCATAGTTGGCTCTGGTTAAAGTATTTATTATTATGAAGCAGTGGTTCTCCTAGTTTTTTGTTTAGCAGCCCTCCCTTTATACTCTTAAAGTACTGAGAACTCTAAAATCACTTGCATTTGTGCGAATAATATCTATTAACATTTAGTTTAATAGAAACTGAAAATGAGACACTAAATTTTTACTTGTTAATTTAAAATAACAATAGTAAGTCTATTGCAAGTGAAACAAAATGTTTTAAAGAAGAAAAAAAACTGTCCTTTTCAAAATTTTTGAAGAGTACATTGTTTTTTTGTTTGCTGTGTGTGTGTGTGTGTGTGTGTGTGTGTGTTTAAATGCCTGGCTTAATAGAAAACAGCTGGATGCTGACAACTGCTTCTGTGTTCAATCTGTGGCCTATTTCAATGTTATGTAGCTTCTGGAAAC
The DNA here is from genome assembly GCF_964339955.1 of Pipistrellus hanaki. Taxonomy (NCBI): domain Eukaryota; kingdom Metazoa; phylum Chordata; class Mammalia; order Chiroptera; family Vespertilionidae; genus Pipistrellus; species Pipistrellus hanaki. The sequence continues at coordinate 147,170,493 of NC_140505.1, forward strand.
TTCACTGTATACTCGTAAGGGAAAGTAAGTGAAAAAGGCAAATAATGTCTTCATATTATTATTATGAAAATACTTTTGCATTTTGTGGATATCCTGTAAGGGCCTCAGACCCTCAGAACCTAGATCACACTTTGACAACAGCTATTCTAGAATTCCATCGCTGACAAAGTGTTTTCAATATATCTCAATATGTCTTGGAATTTTCTACCCAGGTTCCAAAAGTAGGGGTCCAGATGAAGCAGCTCACCATAGCATTCAATTTCTTTTTATATTGTTACTTTACTTTTTAAACATTTATAAAATTTCAGTTTTATATCACATCCGAGTGAAGTCATTGTGGTTCTTAGTTTCTTTGGCTGACTTATGTCACTTAGTGTAAAATTCTCAAGGTCCATTCATGTTTTCATAAATGGCAGTATTTCATCTTTTCTTATGGCTGAGTAGTATTCATTGCATAGAAATTCATGCAAGAGTAGGCCTTTCTTCTCATGGCTGCTGGCACCAGCTTCCCTCTGGGACCCGGGACTCAGGCTTCCTTTGCAGCCCCAGCTTCATCCAAAAGGTTGTCCAGAAAGAAGTCCAGCCTAATTAGCATATTTCGCTTTTATTATTATAGATATATACCACATCTTCTTTATCCAATCATCTATTGAAGGACACTTCAGTTGTTTCCAAGGTCACTGTGAATAGTGCTGGGATGAGCCTAGGTGTGCATTTGTTTTTGTGAATACATGTTTTTAAGGTGTGTTTTTTTGTTTGTTTTGTTTTGTTTTGTTTTGTTTTGTTTTGTTTTGTTTTGGCTAGATACATAGGGGAGGAATTGCTGAGTCATATGGTAACTCTATTCTTAATTTTTTTTAGGAATTGTCCGACTGTTTTCCATAGTGGCTGATAATAGCCATTCTAACAGGTGTGAAGTGGTATCTCATTGTAGTTTTAATTTGCATTTCCCTAATAGCTAGTGAAGTTAAACATCTTTTCCTATAACTGTTGGCTGTTTGTATGTCTTCTTGGGAGAGGTATTTGTTCAGGTCCTCTGCCCATTTTTAAAAATTTTATCTTTATTATTGAAAGTATTATAGATGTTGCCAGGCCTTAACCACACTATTGTCTAAGTCTATGAATTATGTATATATGCATATAAGTTCTTTGGTTAATCTCTCTACACCCAACCCCATCCTTGCCTTCCCTCTGAGATTCTACAGTCTGCTGCATGCTTCTATGTCTATTTCCTTCATCAGTTTATTTTGTGCATTAGATTCCACAAGTGAGTGAGATCATGTGATACTTCTCTTTCTCTGACTGGCTTATTTTGCTTAGCACAGTGGTCAGCAAACCGGCTTGTGAGCCACATGCGGCTCTCTGGCCCCTTGAGTGTGGCTCTTCCACAAAATACCATGGCCTGGGTGAGTATATTTTGAAGAAGTGGTGTTAGAAGAAGTTTAAAAAATTTGACTCTCAAAAGAAATTTTAATCGTTGTACTGTTGATATTTAGCTCTGCTGACTAATGAGTTTGCTGACCACTGGCTTAGCATAATACTTTCCAGTTCTCTCCATGCTGTCTCAAAGGGTAAGAGTTCCTTCTTTGTTAAAGCTGCATATATTTCATTGTGTATATGTGTCACTGCTTTTATCTACTCACCTACTGATGGGCACTTGGGCTATTTCTAGATCTTAGCTATTGCAATTACTGCTATGAATATAGAGGTGCATATGTTTTTTTTTCTGATTGGTGATTTGGGATTCTTAGGATACATTCTGAGCTGTGGGATCACTGGGTCAAATGGCATTCCATATTTAATTTTTTGAGGAAACTCCATACTGTTTTCCATAATAGTTGCACAAGTCTGCATTCCCACCAGCAGTGTACTAGGGTTCCCTTTTCTCCACATCCTCACCATTTTGTCATTTGTTGATTTGTTGATGGTAGCCATTCTTACAAGTGTGAGGGGATACCTCATTATTCTTTTAATTTTCACCTCTCTGTTGATTGGTGACTCTGAACATCATTGTGTGTTTCTGAACATTTTCTCATTTGTGTCTTGGCCATCTGTATGTCCACTTTGGAGAAGTATCTGTTTAGGTCCTTGGCCCATTTTTAAATTAGATTGTTTGGTGTTGAGTTTTATGAGTTCCTTATATATTTTTGGATATTAAACCTGTGTCAGAGCTGTTGTTTGCAAATAGCATCTTTGTACTGTTGATATTTATTGGCTGCCTTTTTGTTTTGTTGGTGTCTTTTGCTATGCGGAAGCTTTTTAGTTTGATATAGTCTGATTAATTTATTTTTGCCTTCCCTTGCCTTTGGGGTTAAATTCATAAAATGTCCTCTGCAACCAAGGTCCATGAGTTTTCTTCTATGTAATTTATTGTTTCATATCTTATATTTAGATCTTTGATCCATTTTGAATTATTTTTTGTACATGTGGGCAAAATATAATCTAGTTTCATTCTTTTGCAAGTGTCTTTTCAATTTTCCCAGCACCATTTATTGAAGAGGCTTTCTTTTCTCCATTGTGCATTTAAGGCTCTTTTGTAAAAAATTATCTGCCCATATATATTTGTTTTTTTGTCTGAACTCTCAATTCTGTTCCATTGACCAGTATGTGTGTTTATCTGCCAATACTATGCTATTTTGATTATCATAGCTCTGTAGTGTAATTTGAAGTCAGGTAGTGTGATACCTCTAGCTTCATTCTTTTTTTTCCCTTAATATTGCTTTAGCTATGCAGGGTCTTTTGAAGTTCCATATAAATCTGATGATTTTTTATTCTATTTCTTTAAAAAATGACATTGAGATTTTGATGGGGATTGTATTGAATCTGTGTATTGCTTCGTGTAATATGGCCATTTTAACTATGTTGATTCTTCCAATCCATGAACATGGAATATATTTCCATTTTGGTGTGTCTTTTTCAATCTCTTTTAATAATGCTTTGAAATTTTCAGTATATTGTTCTTTCTCATTCTTTGTTAAATTTATTCCTAGGTATTTCATTCCTTTAGTTGACATTGCAAAAGAAATTTAAAAAATTTCTTTTTCCAAAATTTTGTTGTTAGTATATAGGAAAGCAGTAGATTTTTGTACATTGATTTTGTATCCTATAACTATACTGTATTTGTTTATCATTTCTAATAGTTTTTTGTTGTTGTATTTGGTATGGAGTCTTCAGGGTTTTCTATGTACAGCATCATATCCTCTGCAAATACTGATATTTTTATTTACTTCTATACTTCTATCTTCCCAATTTGGGTGCCTTTTATTGGGTGCCTCTCATCTGATTGCTCTGACTAGAACATCTAGAACTATCTATACTAACAATAGAGGAATATGCAAATGGTGCAGGAAGCCGTCACAGTAACAGTAATGACCAAACAGCAAGCTGTATGGGGCGACAAGGCAGAAGGGTTAGTGAGGGATGATCAAATGACTGAACAGCATGCTGCATGGGGTGACCAGCGGTGGGGAGTGGGGGTGGGGTGGGGATGAGGAGCAGTTGGGGGTGACCAGGCTGGTGCGGGGGGGGCAGTTGGAGGTGATCAGGCTGGCAGGGGAGCAGTTGAGGGGCAACCAGGCTGGGGTTGGAGGGCAGTTAAGGGCAATCAGGCTGGTGGGGGGGGCAGTTAGGGGCAATCAGGCAGGCAGGCAGGTGAGCAGTTAGGAGCCAGTGGTCCCAGATTGTAAGAAGGATGTCTGACTGCCAGTTTAGGCCTGATCCCCTAAACTGGCAGTCAGACATCCCCCAAAGGGTCCCAGATTGGAGAGGGTGCAGGCTGGGCTGAGGGTACCATCTCCCCGTGCACAAATTTCTTACACCGGGCCTCTAGTGTTAAATAAGAACAGTGAGAATGAACATCCTGGTCTTGTTCTTGATTTTATTTTATTTATTTATTTATTTATTTATTTATTTATTTATTTATTTTTATTTTTTTTAAATATGTATTTTATTGGTTTTACACAGAGAGGAATTGAGAGGGACAGAGAGTTAGAAACGTCGATGAGAGAGAAACATCGACCAGCTGCCTCTTGCACACCCCCCACTGGGGATGTGCCCGCAACCAAGGTACAGGCCCTTGACCGGAATCGAACCCGGGACCTTTCAGTCCGCAGGCCGACGCTCTATCCACTGAGCCAAACTGGTCCCGGCTTGTTCTTGATTTTAGAGAAAAAGCAATATCATACTCAATATTGGCCGAGTATGATATTGGCTGAGGGTTTGTCACATATGGCCTTTATTATGTTGAGATACTTCTATACCTATTTTATTGAGTGTTTTAATCATAAATTGATGTTGTATCTTATCAAATGCTTTTTCTGCATCTAGTGATAAGATCATATGATTTTTTATCCTCTCTTTTGTTAATGTGGTGTATTATATTAATTGATTTGTGAATGTTGAACCATCCTTGTGCCCTGGAATTAACACCACTTGATTGCAATATATTATTTTTTGATGTTCTATTGTATTCCATGTGCTAGTATTTTGTTTAGGATTATTGCATCTGTATTTATCAGAGATAATTGCTCTATAGTTTTCTATTTTTGTAATATCCTTGTCAGATTTTGATATCATGGTTACTTTGCTGCTTTCCTTTTTTTTTTTTTTTTTTTTAAGAGTTAGAGAAAGGTTTCAAATCTTCTTTGAATGTCTAGTAGAATTCACTGGTGAAGCCATCTGGTTTGGTCCTGGACTTTCATTTTGATGGTGGTTTCAATTTTCTCGCTGCTGATTAGTCTATTTAGTTTTTCCAGTTCTTCCTGATTTAGTCTATGAAGAGTATATATTTCTAGGTACTTATTCACTTCTTTTAAGTTATTGAATTTGGTGGCATATAGTCTTTCATATTATTCTAGCATGATTCTTTGTATATCTGTGATGTCTATGGTAACTTCTCTTTCATTTCTGATTTTTTTTTTTTTTTTTTTTTTAGTATTTCTCTTTTTTTCTTAGCAAGTCTTACCAGGAGTTTGTCAAGTTTATTAATCTGTTCAAAGAACCAGATCTTTGTTGTATTCATTTTTTATAGTCTTTTTATTCTCTACTTCATTCAATGCTATAATTTTTATTATTTCCTTTCTCCTGCTGACTTTGGGTTGCTTTTATTCTCCTTTTTCTAGTTTTTAAGATGTAATGTTGTTTATTGCAGGTTTCCCTTATTTTCTGAAATAGGCCTGTAATAATGTAGATTTCCCTCTTATTACTGCTATTGCATCCCTAAAGTTTTGATATGTTGTACTGCCATTCTCATTGTTTCTATATATCTTTTGGTCTCATCTTTTATTTCTTCTTTGACCCAGTCATTGTTAGTAGTATGTTATTTAATCTCCACATATTTGTGGGCTCCTTTACTTCCTTTATGAAGTTGATTTCTAAGTTCAAGGCACTGTGGTCACAGACTATGCTTGGTATAATTTCAATCTTCTTGAATTTGTTGAAGCTAGTGTTGTGACCCAACATATGGTCTATCCTTGAGAATGTCCCATTCTGGAGAAGAGTGTATACTCTGATATTGTGGGATGAAAGGCTCTGTAAATATCAATTATTTTATATTAAACATTCACTTAACATTCTACATGCAATTCCATAATATATATGTATTTATTTTAATTTGGCTGTTTCTTCCCTAATAAACACTCACCTCCAAAGGACACCTTGTGTTTACCCTGTGGTTTCTCATACTTTGTGGCATGCTGAATCCCCTGTGAGACATTAAGGACCTCAAAATGACATTGAGTGGTGGAAACTATTTAGCCCCACTTTATGGATTAGAACACTAGAGCTTAGAGACGTTAATAACTTTGTGGAAATAAGCAAAGATCACCCAAGTGAGAACAAGCAGAGGCTGTTTGTTCTGAGCTGGATGTAGCAAAAGAGGCAGCCATCATCACGTGCATTTCGGCAGACACTCAAAGGCAGGCACAGGAGTGAGGAAGCTTTACAGTGAACAGGAAAGGCTTCATGTTGACCCTGATGGGAGGGTGTTGGCATGGGGAAGCGGGACGGGGGCTAACTAGAAGTGGGGTGTCCGATATGACTGTTTAGGGATGCATATTTGGTTTTCTCTGGTTGGTCCTAAGTTGGAAGCAGGGACAAAAATTAGGGACATTAAATCCATTGTGAATCAAGTCCCGGCCATTTGGAGCTGATTGTTTCAGGGCTTATTGTTTGCTTTCCTACACTGTCACCAGAGATAGGAATATGACTTCCTACAAGTGTGACTTACAGCAGGCTAGCTTCCTGGTCTGATTATTGTGAAGGGTTGGTTTCCTGGGCAGATTGCTGTAGGTCGTGGGTCAGAGTTCTATTTTTATATATGGTCTGGACATTGTCTGTTGGTATATGCATTGTCTCAGCTTGCTAAAGGTTATGAGGCCCATCAGTGGCGAACCTAGGACTTAAACCAGGATCCTCTTTTCTAAATCTGATTTGATTTCCTCTACTCCAAACTCCAGTAAAATAATCATCAGCACTGTCTTCCACCCAAATATTGCCCTCATTTTTTCCCTAGTGATTTTCTGCTATATTCTACACGTACTCTTTGACTCTAATTAAAACACTATACACTGTTGGCAAGGCCAACTATATTCTTGGGATACTTAGATAAATAGATTAAAATCCCCATTCTGTACCCAGGCAAAGTTTCTGTTCCTGTTTCTCTACACTTACAATATGCAGGATGGTGGGGTGGGGTGGGAAGTACATTTGCCTCAGGCCATGGTTCACAGAATATAAAGATTTGAATTCCTGAGTTGGTGCCACTGGCCAGAGAGTTCCTAAGAAAATGGAGGGCTGAAGAAAAGAGATGTTTGTCACAGAATAGTCATACAGGCTGCATTGTGGGCTGTAGCACCAAGCAGTGGTTTGTGAGAAGGATGCTGGTATGCTCTTCCTTCCTTCCTTCCTTCCTTCCTTCCTTCCTTCCTTCCTTCCTTCCTTCCTTCCTTCCTTCCTCCTTCCTTCCTTCCTTCCTTCCTTCCTTCCTTCCTTCCTTCCTTCCTCCCTCCCTCCCTCCCTCCCTCCCTCCCTCCCTCCCTCCCTCCCTCCCTCCCTCCTTCCTTCCTTCCTTCCTTCCTCCCTCCCTCCCTCCCTCCCTCCCTCCCTCCCTCCCTCCCTCCTTTCCTCTCTCTTTCTCTCTTTATTATTTTTAAATGTTTTATTGATTTCAGAGAGGAAGAGGTTAAAAAAATTAATGATGACAGAAAATCATTCATTAGCTATCTCATTTATGCCCCCCACTGGGGATTGAGCCCCAAACCTGGGCATGGGTCCTGACTGGGCTTCGAACTCTGACCTCCTGGTTCATAGGTCAGTGCTCAACCTCTAAGCCACACTGGCCGGGCAGTGCTGTCCTTCTTACCCTTAGGTGTGGCAGCTGGTAGAATGCAGAGGAACAAATATTAAGTATTTAGGAGCCATGAATGAATCGGAATGTTAAGCAGGACAAGGTTTGGAAAACGATACTGTGGTATTATCAGGGTTGATGACTGCAAAAGGTTGGAGCCCAGCAAAAGCCAGGGAGAGAGTTAGGAAACAGAAAGAGACCCATCCCCTTTACAATGTGGAGTGCCACCCTCGAGGTTTGGGATTGCACAGTTTGCAGTGACTGGGTGATGCAAAAGAATGTAATCTGGGACAAGTTTTATTTAGGGCTTTCAGTGCAATCTCCAAATTACAACAAGGAAGGTAATGAAGTGATTTATCCTTTCAAAGGAAGTCCCCAAACCAATGGTCGGCAAACTCATTAGTCAACAGAGCAGCACTCTGTTCCAAACAGATTACCTGTCTCATTATTACTGAAGGGGGAGCAGTGACACGATGGTTCTCTCTGGGCCCTAGTGAGGCTCCTGGGGTTGTATCTGACCCACCGCCTCCATCAATGAAAAAGGCAATCGAGTCAACTTCCTGGGAACTCTCCGTACATATATTTGCTTTTAAGAATTTTGGGGTACAACCCAAATGTAAAACAGGTAGTTACAGTTCATAGCAGAAAGCAGGGACCTGGAACCTCCCACTACTTGCTGAATCTCTTGAGAGATTTGTGCTTTTTCCTGATTGCCTGTTTCCCTGGACTCCTTGGGCTGCCTCCCACCTTCCTGTCCTGGCCAGCCCTTAAGAAAGGGTTGGTCTACAGTTCTTGATTTTGAAGCTACAGCCCTGGGTTAGTGGACAATGCTTGCTCCAAAAGACCCACAATACTTGAAGGTAAAATTTGACGTGTCTATTCAGAAACAAAGTAGAAGAGAGGTCCAGTGGCAAGGTCAGCCTTTGAATTTCAGTGCCATCGTCCCTGGCAGCTCATCCTGGATCCCAGAGCAGCAAACTTCTCCGTGGTTTCCTCGTTGGTAATAGAGGCTCATCACTCTGAGTCACCACAGGGGACACTGGAGAGAGAAGGTGGTGGCAGGGTATTTTGTAACCATTAATGTGATTATGATCCTGAATGCTACTTACATTAGAGTTCTCATGTGGGTTGGTTCTTAACTGCAAGAACAAGGTGTGGTCATGGCAAAGTGCCAGATGAGTGAATCAGAAATGAAGGGTCTCTTCATTCCAAGGATCCCATCCACCCCTTCCCCGGAATCTTGGGGGTCCCTTCCAATAAGTTAAAGGACAAAAATAAAATAAAAATCATTTCGGCATTTGCAAAAGATCCCATGTGCTAAACAGTTTAAGGAAACGAGGCAAGGGTCTAAAGGGCCGTCTACTTTGTTTTCTGGTAGGAAACGGAAATGCTGGTCTTTTAAAGAACATTTGCAAAATCACCTGCTTCAGAAGCAAAGGAAAACATGTCCCCAAATGAAGTGAAATAGTCACGGCCACAGGTGGTTATCCTCGGATCGCTTTCCCTCCAATTAGGCTTTGATTTCTCTTGGGACGTGAAGGCTCCAGGATGGCTTTCCCTTGCCTCTGGAATGTTGCCAAGCAGCTTCCCTTCTGGAAACTGGTGTCACACTCCCCCTTGGCTCTGCAGGTGCCCAGGAACCCTCTGAACACCTCAGAGGAGTAAGTGTAGGCAGAAGGGCCATGAGTCTTCACCGGGGACAAAGATGAGATTCTTGCTGCCAGTTTTCCCTTCTGACGTCTTCATAGGTTCTCCATTGCCTATCGAAGGCAAGACTTATGTTCGTAAGTTTCAAGCCTGGTGGTCCAATCTATACTTCCAGAAGATTCTTCTGCTGTAGTTACTAGTCCTCCCTCCTCTTCAACCTCAAAATGACTCAGGGGCAGGAGTCAGCCAAAGTAAGATTCCTAGTGTCCTACCCACCCAGCACAGCAACCCCCTTCACCTTTATCAGACAGTAATGTGAAATAAACGAAGATCAACCGAATGAGAACCAAAGGCTATTTATTCTGACCTCTCTACAGCAATGGGAGTCAGCCACCATCTATTGCATTTTGACAGACTTAAGAGGCAGAAATAGAAACAGGAAGGCTTTATAAGGGTAACAGGGGAGGTTTTAGGTGTGTCCTGGTAGGAGGGTGTTGACACGGGAAGCTGTGGGCAGGCAAACTAGAAGTGGGGTGTCCTATGTAATTGTTTAAGGGTACATAGTTGGCTTTCCCTGGTTGCTCCTCAGTGAAAACTGGGATAAAAATGAGTAAAAAATGTTAGTATTAGGCAAGCCCTGGTCATTTGGGGCTGATTGTTTCAGGGGTTGTTTGGTTTCGTGGACTGTCACTACAGATAAAACAGGCTGACTTCCTGTCAGTCTGGCTGGCTTCCTGATCCGATTATTGTAGATACGAGGTTGATTTCCTGGGCTGGTGGTTACAGGTTGTGGGTGTTATTGTTATGTATGGTCCGGCCATCGCCCTCTTGCACATTCAGTCTCCCAGTAACAAAGGATGACAAGGAGGACGTGGGCTACGTGGCTTTGTGAAGGTGTCCTCTAACGAGAGGAGCAGGAGAAAGAAGTTTGCATTCTCCTTACTTGTGGCCTCTTGGCCACAGTTGGTCGGGAAACTGGGGTACTTAAAGGAAATAGAATAGACTAAATTTATAACTGTCGTTTCAGATATTTTAAAGCGTTTTATTAATTTTGCAAGTAGACAAAAAATTTCCAGAAAAAGTGGTAATTTGCTACATTTCTGAAAAGAATAGGATTTGGGCTGAAGAGCTGAAGGAAAGAACTAGCCTTCCTGATCTGCAGCTTTAACAGACAAAATATAATAATTTTTAAAACCAAAGCAAATCTCTGGAGTGTCCTTGATGTCCCCAATGCACACTCCTGGGGCCTCTGGGCGAGGAGAGGGCTGGGTGAAAAGTATCATGTTAGCCCTGAGATAATGTATATTTATCTGGGGGGGGTGGGGGGGGGCAGCAGTTAAAGACCAATTACAATAGTCCCCCCTTTTCCTCAGGAGATAGATGCCAAGACTCCCAATGAGTACCTGAAACCTTCTATTAGTACTGAATTCTATACACACATACTATGATTTTAGTACCAAATCATATATATATATATTCAATATATTTTTTCCCCTATACATACATATATATGGTAAGGTTTAATTTATGAATCAGGCACAGCAAGAGATGAACAACAATAACAAATAATCAAATAGAACAATTATAACAATACTAGAACCCGGTGCACGGATTCGTGCATGGATTCATGTACAGGTGGGCTCCCTCAGCCTGGCCTGTGTCATCCCGCAATCTGGGATCCCTCTGGTGATGTCAGGCCAAAATCAGCAGTCCAACATCCCCCGAGAGATGTAGCAGTGAGTGAAGCGCCTGGGGAGGGGCCTAAGCTGGGGCCAGCGCTACCCCACACCTGCTTATCCCAGCCCCACTGCAGCTGCTGCCACCACAACTCAGTAGCACTGCTGTGGAGGCGGAGAGGCTCCCACCTCCGCCACAGCTGTGCTTGCCAGCTGTGAGCCTGGCTTCTGGCTGGGCAGCACTACTACCGGGAGCACACTGACCACCAGGGGCCAGCTCCTGTTTTGAGTGTCTGCCCCCTAGTGGTTAGTGCATGTCATAGCAACCAGCCGAGTGGTTGAATGGTTGTAACAGTCACTTAGGCTTTTATATATATAAATACCCTGTTTCCCTGAAAATAAGACAGTGTCTTATATTATTTTTTGCTCCCAAAGATGCGCTAGGTCTTATTTTCAGGGGATGTCTTATTTTTCCATGAAGAAGAATACTGTACACATTTATTGTTAAATGAAAATAAAGGAAATTTGTTAGCTGTATACGGTATGGTAGTACGGTAGTTGTCAACACAAACCAGACAAACTGTGAATCCTACAGTATCAAGAATTTTCTCATTTATTCAATGACAATCATGTCATCATCTTCTGGAACACCATCATAACAATCCAATTCCTGAATTTCCTGGTGAATTTCTTGTGACTCCATTTCTTTCAGAATCAGTGGACCAAATCTCTCATGTTTAGCCTAGGGGGGCCTTATTTTGGGGGGAATGCCTTATATTTCACTCAGAAGGAAACCTGTAAGTAGGTCTTATTTTTGGAGGATATCTTATTTTCAGGGAAACACGGTACACACACACACACACACACACACACACACTGTAATCAACATTATGTGAATATGGTCTCTCTCTCTCTCAGCAAACCAGCATGGATTTCTTTTTCCTTTCCACAATTTCATGGTGTTCTTACCATAGACCTTAGCAACCTCAGCATGTGACCTTTTCTTTCCATATTGTGGCCTTTCACCTTCCACTTAACACGTTAAGCGCCATGTCAGTCACCGGTGACTGACACTATACTTTCCATCCTGACCTCATCAGTCACTGGTGCAGCCAGCATATCGGTGAAATCGGATATTGCGGGCTAACAGAAAGGAAGACAAAACAGGCTTGGCACTTAACATGTTAAAAAGAAAAAAAAAAAAGCACTGTAAGGTTTGGCATATCTGAATTACCAGCATCACTACTCTTGGGCTTTGGGGCCATTATTGAGTAAAATAAGGGTCCCTTGAACACAAGCCCTGTGACACCTCGCCAGTCCATCTGCTTTGTGACTAATGGGCAGGTGGCATAAACAGAGTGGATATGCTGGATAAAGAAATTGATCATCATGTAGGGTAATATTTCATCACATTACTCACAATGGCACACAATTTACATCTTACAAATTCTTTATTTGGGGCATTTTCCATTTAATATTTTCAGACCCGTTAACGGGGGTGGGGGGGGGGGAGTTGGAAAGTAAAACTGTGGATAAGGGGGAACTACTGTGTTTTAGATCTCATCATTCCCCCCACCAAAATGAAAAAGGGGTACTGTGCTTAAGAAATGAACTTCTACCCTGTTTCCCCGAAAATAAGACAGTGTCTTATATTAATTTTTTCTCCCAAAGTTGCGCTAGGTCTTATTTTCAGGGGATGTCTTATCTTTCCATGGGCTAGGTCTTATTTTCGGGGAAACACGGTAGTTGCCTTCTCCTGGACTTATAATGTTATTTTTCCTTTCAAGCATTATTAGTCCAGTCCCTAAGGTGTTATTTAGGAATCAGAAAAAACTTCTTCCTGTTTGTTCAGTTATGTCCTATATTTGACTTAGTTTGATTGGAAGCCTAATGAAAATTAAGCTGGTCAAAAAAAAAAAAAAAAAAAAAAAAAAAAAATCAAAGGGTGAAATGAGTTAAAATCTAGGTTTTATATTGTTCAGAAGCAAAAATAGAAACAGGAAGTGCAGGATTAAAACAAAACAAAACATATTGATTTTTATAATGAGATTAACTTTTATGTCCTATATCCTCCATAATTTCCCCTTTGTGCACCCAGGGACATTTTACATTCAAACAGAACCTACTGAGACTCAGGGACACTTGCCCTCCGTGGGCGACATTGCCCCTCCCATCAGGTTTGGTGATCAGAAGCTGTCAGTCTGCATTTAGAGCAAGCACCTCCCTCTCCCGCCGGTGCAGTGGGACACTGGCCCACCTGGCGAGGCGAGAGGTGGGCTGGTTTGCAGCTCCCACTTGGTCTCCAGGCTTGGTGCCCTGTGCAGGGTTCCAGCCCAACAACTGTATGCAGTAGCTCTGCCTGAATCTCCACCCACAACTTATTCCAGAAAAACCATGCTTCAAAGTGCAGACTATGAAATTTTTTTTTTTTAGATATCTCTACATATAAAAGCCAAGCGACCGGAATGACACAACGACTGGAACTGGAATGACCAGTCCCTATGACACACACTGCAGTGGCCAACTGGCCTGATAGGGACTGATCGGCCCCCTGCAACTTCCTGTGGCCCCTCCCCTGAGCTGGCCCCGGCCCCGGCCCCACCCCCGATCGGCACCTCCATTATCAGGGGGTGGAACTGGCAAGCCGACCTCCCGCAGCCTGCCCCTCGGGCTGGTCCAGCCCAGCCTAGCCCTAATTGACCCCCATTGAAGCAGGCTGGCTGGACCCCACCCATGCACAAATTCGTGCACCGGGTCTGTAAGTAATCTATATAAAAGTGCACATTTGTTATCTGAGTGATAATTAGTATGCAGCAGGTATATCTGCTCTTTTTTAAAAAAAACATTAAGACAATTAAATGAGTAGACCACAGTACTGTTTTAACAATAATTTTATTAAAATGTTCATAATTATAAAAGAATATTAAAATGCACAGAAATCACAAAAGATTACAAACTTTACATCTTATGCCACGGTGTATGAAGAACATTACGAATATTTCCGTTCTTCTCTAGTTAAGCTACTCAGTTTAATTTTCTAAACATCTTAAAATATAACACAAACATGACAAATGCTATAAGAAGTGTTTCAATAACAGAGCACATTCTGCACCCCCCCATTGTGAAATCATGTTTTTTGAAATTCAAGTTGTGTGCGCAATTCAAAGGGAAGACTTTGGTGGCAGTTTATAAGATGGCCTTGTTTAGTTTTTCAACACAAATGGTAGCTTTCCCCTTCTCTCTACCGACATAACTAAAACATCGGAGGGATAGTTAAAGAAAACTCCCCTGAGTATTTTGGTCAGATGCTTCGCTCTATTAAAATTCACAGGCATCACAAAAGGAGAGGACATGAACATTTCTCTAGTGGTTAACGCTGGGCAGCTCTAGGGCTGGAGTTCCCCCCTCACCGGCCCCCTGCCACACCCACTCATCTTTCCGGGGGGCTCTGCCCCTGCACACGCTCGGACCGGGCCACGATGGCTGCAGACCGAGCCCCTCATTTTTCTTCACCACTGAAAGCCAGCACTAGGCGTACATTGCCAGTGCTGGTGTCCTGGGTGGCCCTGGGCGCCCGCTACAATGGAGCTGCTTGGGCAATGTTGGCAGTGTCATAGGTCACATCGGCGGCCTTAAAGAGCGTAGAGGTTTTATGCCCTCCTGTCCAAGGAGGCGTAGTATTTTAGACCGTGAAGACAATGCATGAAAGGCGGCTTATGGAAACACAAATGCATAATCCTTTAGACGTTTTATATACGAGGAGATAAGGCAAGAGCGCTTCCTTCCCATGCTTCCATACACAGTGAGTCACTGCCACATCCAACACGAGGAAGGAGCCATACGGCTGAGGGAGGAGAAGAGGTAATCGGAGAGGAAGCACCCGGTCCCAGGAGCAGTATCGCAGGGGGAGCGGCCGGGGGCAGTGGCACTAGGCGGTGTGGGATGCGAAAGCGTCCCCCGGGCAGAAATTCCTTTCTCTGATCACATCAGCAGCCTTATCCAGACAGTTAGTGAAATCTTGTCCCTGGTCCATTGGGACGATGCAAAAGTCCAGAGACTGCTTTAAGGAATCCTACATAAATACTGCTTTTTGAAAAATCTTTTTAACATTCATGGCAGGTATTTAGAATGGTGACCTGGAGTTCAACTCCCCTCTGGTACCAAGCCTCTACACCACATGTGTCAAACACAAGGCCCGCGGGCCAAATCCAGCCCGCCAGGCCTTGCAATGTGGCCCGCACCGCGCTGTCATCACTGCACTCCGCTGTCAGTTTATGACATTGTCAGTTTATGACTGTTCAGTAAACCATTCGGCCCGCGATTTAGGCTGGATTTTATTATAGATTTTGGCCCCTTCTCTGATTGAGTTCGACACCCCTACAGTCTACACACTGAAACGTGTCTTCTTTTCCTTTGCTGCTGGGATTCCGAGCGGCTTGGCTCCCGTGGCACTCCGGTGGGTGGCGGCCCGTCTAGCGAGGACCCGGTGCTGGCCACCTTCTCCCGCACCCATCGCTCCCGTTACCAGTCCATAGCGAGGAGTGTGGGCTCCGTCTCTTCCCGGGTTCCCCAGAGGGCCTAGCACCTGGGAGGCAGGGAAGCGCCGTAAAGACCGTTTGGCTGCACACATCGCGGGCAAGATGGGCACGGGGTGGGCATTCAGCAGGGAGGGACCGCCAGCGGAGGGCAGGGCTTGTGAATGAACCATTTTCTTTTCAGAGCCTACAGGCCCGCCTGGCCTTAAGGAGGCTGGAGGTACAAACCAAACCCAGACAGACCCTTTCTGGGTTGGGAATAACCTGGGCTTACTCCCGTCTTCCTCCCCGCCCCCCACAAATTCCCCCTTTCCTGGTACAAACATGCAATGACACACAAGTTACTGAGTTGGGAGCAGGAGGATGGAGGGTGCAGGGAGCTACCGATGGCAGAGGCTTTGGTATGCTGATCCTGTGGACACGCGGGATCCTTTCCGAAAGGTGCTGCCCACACAGGGACACTGTGTAGCTCACCGTCGGGGCACTTGGTGTTCTGGGAACCATGCTCAGCATCATCACGTCACAGTGGCCATGCAGGGGGCCATTCGAGATGGCACTTGTGATCTGTAACACTGCGCGCCCCGTGGCTTGTGGATAAAGGGCAACTGTGGGAAGTCGATGGGCTTATCATTTCCAGACCATTACGTTGACAGAAATGTAATTTTAATTCCTTGATTTCTTTGTTTTTTTTACAAGAAACTACACATCTTTCGAAGAGGTAATTTTAATTCCTTGATTCTACCCCCCTCCCCCCCCCCCCCAATTCCCTCCAAGAAACTATACATCTTTAGGAAAGGTAAATTAATTATCCTGATCAATAGGAATGAAATTCTGTTTGAATCTGTAACCTTCCCCACTGTTGTCATCTTACTCCCTTTGAGCTGCAAAGCAGTCAACATGGATTAGGCACAGAACATTCTGGGATGGCTGCTGGGAGAGAAGAGGCGTCGCTGTGGGTTAGCACGAGCCCCGCTGTCTTCCTTCCGGGGCATGAAGCGCATCCTGTGAGGTGGACAGATAGCCACCAGGAAGGCTGAAACTACTTCCTGGCCACTGAGGTTTCCTTGTCTGTAGGGCTGTGATCATTCTCCTAAATGTCAGGAATCCTTGAGTCTATCTGCCACTTCATACAGCGTTCAGGCCGAACTCCGAGCCAGCGATTTCCAGCCATGCAGAAGCTGGCGTGTCTCGTCTCCAAGGATGGCACTGTGAGGTGACTGGCACAGGTCTGGCAAAGTGAAGCAGCGAAACACTCCCTAAAAACAATCAAACAGAGGGAAACACAAGTCCATCCTGCTGCAGACGGGGCACTTTTTAAGCATCTTCATCAGAGGTTCATAGTCTTTTTTTTTTTTTTTTTTTTTTTTTGACAAGGCAAAATTCTTTAAAGTGCTTCTCAGAACATAAAACTCTTATTCTAATTTGGGTCGTAAATGGTTATCTGCTGCTCCCATGATGGTCTCAGCTATGACCCCCATGTTTTTGGTCATGTCTTTGAGGTGATTCTCATGAAGAAGCTTTTGGGTTAGGTATTTTTCTCTCTTGATCTTGCTCTTCGTGCTTTTCGATACATCTGGAATTGCGTATGACAGGAAGAATTTCACAGAGTAGATGACATGCTGAAGGAGAGAAAAAGAAGCAGGTCAACCACAAAGACATGGAGGGAAATGGTCCTCTCATTTACTTTTGTTGGTCATTATGGCAGTGCATCTGGACAAGGGGGTGGGCACTGCACAGACACGTCCAGGCTCCATGCTGTTACTTATCCTAGGAATACAATTTGGTAGAAGAGAACAGATCTAGTATCTACAATACTCACCACAGCACCGATAATTCTGTACATTGCTAGTGTGTGTCCCTTTTCTATCTTGTTCCCAAACCTCTTCCCCCAAAATAAAATGTATAATTTTTTTTTTTACTTAAAAAAGGTTTAACAAAATATGTAGTATACATCCCAAAATAATATACTGTTTGGTCTTTCTTGATGTGAGCTTTATAAAACTCATGATATTGTATACAGTGTTTTTAAATTGCTTTAAATGATAGTTTTGCCGGGTAGAGAAATGTTGGTTGTAGGTCCTTGCTTTTCATCACTTTGAATATTTCATGCCATCTCTGTGGCCTGCAAAGTTTCTGTTGCAAAATCATCTGACAGTTTTATGGTAGCTTCCTTCTGGGTAACTAACTGCTTTTCTCTTGCTGCTTTTAAGATACTCTCTTTGTCTTTAACCTTTGTCATTATGTGTCTTGGTGTTGGCCTCTTTGGGTTCACCTCATTGGGGTGTAGAGGTAAGTCCAGGAAATTCAAGATGAGAATGCTTAAAAGCGTCCCTATTTTCTTCACCAAGCTAGGGAAGTTTTCTGTCATTATTGCTTCAAATAAGTTTTCAATTTCTTGCTCTCTCACGCCTTCTGATACCCCCATAATGTGAATGTTGGCAAGCTTGATGTTGTCCCAGAGGCTCTTTACACTATCCTCATTTTTTTGGGATTCTTTTTGCTGTTCCCATTGGGTGTTTTCTGCCACCTTATCTTCCAAACTGCTGATTCAATCTTCTGCTTTATGTAATCTACTTTTGATTCCCTCTAATACAGTGGTTCCCAACATAGGGCACAGGCCCAACAAGGGAGGGGGGCAATTTTTTTAAGGGGAGCAATTCGAGAATGAGCTATTAACAGTGATTTTTTTTTTTGCATTTCTTTTGGTTCTAGGGGCCTCTTATACAGTATATAAGTATACATTGTGGCATATTTATGCATTTCAGTCCCTATGTTTTGAAACTTTGCTATTTTTTCATATTATTATTTTTTCAAACAATTTCTTAGTGATTTCTTCCTCAGTACTTCAACTGTCCTTTTGTTCTTTTTTTCTCTTTCAGGGATGCCATGTTCTTTGGAAGCTTGTTTAGACCAAGTTAATGGCCTTTTAGGCTTCTTCCACGTGAATAGGAGTTCACTTTTTGAATAATAAAAATTATATGTCACTGGGGGGAAGGGGCATCAGGATTTTAGAGATGCTTAGGTGGGGAATGGCAAAAAAAAAAAAAAAAGGGGGTTGGGAACCACTGCTCTTAATATATTCTTAATTTCTGTGTGTGTGTGTGTGTGTGTGTGTGTGTGTGTGTGTGTAGTTTTTATGTCCTATTTTATGCTGTTGAAGTTCTAAGTTCCTCGAGCATCCTTGTAACCATTGTTTTGAACTCTGTATCAGATAGAATGCCTGCCTCCATTTAATTTAGTTATATTTCTGGAGATTTCTCCTTTTACTTGGGGCATGGTCTTTGCCTCCCCGTTTTGGCTGACTCCCTGTGTTTCTATGTTTTGGGTAGAGCTGTTAAATCTCAGGGTCTTGGAAGAGTGGCCTTAGGCAGTTGTTGTTACTGGGGCCCAGTGGCAAAGTCTCCCTTGTCACCTGACCCAGGTGCTCCAGGTGTGTTCCTTGTGGGGTTGTGTGTACCCTCCAGTTGTATTTGAGCCTTGATTGCTATTTGGAGGGACTAACTCTTAGGTTAACTGGTTGTAAGGACTGGTTGTGACTACAGTGGACGAGCTGTTGTGTGTGGGCTGATCCTCCGTACCAGGATTTGCTTTTGTGGGGTTCTGGTGCTTACTGAGTCTGCCATTTGTGGAGGTGATTGGGTGGTGCTCTGGTGTGGTCTGAAGCTGCCCACAGGTTATGTTGCTTCTGAAGGATTTTGGGGGTGCAGGCCAAGGTCAGCTGCTGCCTATGCCCTGCCTGAGGCTACCTGCTATGAGCTATAAAGTGATCGGTTGATGGTTGCCACTTGTTCTGGGCTTGGAGGTGTCTGGAAGAGGCTAAACTCTGAACTGAAGCCTTGTGCCTCTAGTGCTATTTTTAGGGTCTCTTAGCAAGAGGTGCAGGGCACATTGAGGCCAGATGTTGCTTGTCTGGGGTCTGTGAAACTTTGAGAGATTTTAGAACAGTCTGTAGCATAAACCCAGACAGGCTGTTTGTATGGGAAAGCCACTGAACTCAGTTTGGGGGACCAGAAACGTGGGTGGGGCGAGGTCTCAGGGAATCACCAGGGCAGGGAGAACTATATTAGCCAGGTTGCAGGAAACTCAGGTATGGCATCAGTCTGCACCTGAGGGGGAGCACTCAGCAAAGGAACAATGGCTTCTGTTAGGAGAAAGCAGCCCTCTAGCTCTTGCCTTGATGCTAGATAATTCAGTTCCTCCAGGTATGTCCCCTGATTCCTTTTGAGCTCCTGTCCCAGCACTGGATCTCAAAGCAAGTGAATCCAAATAAGCCTGTGCACTGTACCTTTAAAGAGAAATACCTGGGACCCTAACAGCCCTCCATCTCACTCAGCCACAACCTCTGCTGATTTTCACAGCCAGGATTTATGGGGACTTCTCTTCCAGGCCCTGAAACCCCCGCCAGGGGAGCTGGAACCCTTCATTCCTCCAGGGGGGACTTCGGCTGCTCCTACCAATCCTGAGGCAATTTCTTCTTAATATCCTTAGTGATAGAATTTCTGTTCAGCTGGGCTTCAGGTGGTCCTCAATGATGGCTGTTCTGTAGTTTAGTTGTAATTCTGAAGTGGTCATGGGAGGAGGCGACTACAGCATTTACCTAAGCCACCATGTTGACTGGAAGCCTGTTGACCAATGTAAGCTCTTGATTATTTCAATTTGAGAAAAACCTGGGGTCTAAATTGAGGACACTTTTTTCTAGAGAAGATATACATTTCTTGAATCTAAGAGTCACAAGCTCAGCTCTTCCACCTGCTCTGACCACAGTCGTGGCCTCCTTGAGATTTTCGATGGAGATACTGATAATTGCACTGGTTCTCAGAGCATTTCTGAACTTCAGGGGTACTCACTGCTCAGTACTTTATTTTAGCCCCATCACCTTTTCTTCTTTCCTCTTGCAGATTCTCCTCCCTTCTTGTGAGCTCAAAAGCAAACTATGTTTTAAGATGATTCTAAATGTTTTGTAGTGAGATGGCTCCTCACAGTCACGAGTATACCATGAGATCAAAAGTAAAAGTCTAAACACTTTGGTAATGCCATACTTGAATATAAACTAGGAACTCTTGCTGTATACCAGATATAGTACTTCTAGAACCCACTTATGATGAGCTAATGATGAATTATTTTCTTCTTCTATTAGTATTTGGTAACTATTAAAAAATACTAGAAAAATGATCAAAGCCAAGTACCCGATCCCACTTCATTCTTGCTAACAAATTTTGGTTTTATTCAGAGCAAACCAAATACCTCCTGTCTCAGCATTCTTTGCTGTGAGGAGGAATCCTTCGTTATAAATCTAGCCAATGAGATGTGCATGGAAGTCTGCCCTGGGGGTTTTGGCAAAGTATTTTCTTTCCTGACAAAAAGGAACAGATATGGCTAGCATTGTCCCTCTCCTCCTTCTGACCCAGGACATACACCTGTTACCTGGAATTGCAGTCATCATACTGCAACCATAAAGTGGCATGGAACGAGAGAAAACCTAGAAAATCAGAGCCATGCTCCTTATGTCAGCGAGCTGGTATTGACTCAGGAGCAATCACCTACTTCCAGTGAAGTTTATGTGAGAAAAATCAACCCTTATTTGTTTAAGTCACTGCAGATGGATTTTCTATTTCTTGCAGCTAAATGTAATCCTAACTGACCACAGCAAGCAATTTCTGAGGCTCTGGAATTTGGTGGTAGCTGTTCACCCAGTGTAAAAAGTAAAGCTGACTAGATCAACTTCAAATGTATAGCTGCCTTAATTGTTTTTCAGAGCTGGTTAACTTTAAGAATATAAAGATATTATAAAAATGTTATAAGAAGGCATTTTATGAAAATTAATATATATAATAATACAAGTAAAGCTAGTAGATATAATAATACAAGTACAACTATTATAGCAATAAGTTACTCAAGGGCAGAGATCACATCTTATTCATTTTGAATAAGCCCCTCCTCAGCCTAACATGTGAGCTCGGTGCCCCACCCCCTACCAAAGACACTCCATACTGAACTGAAGAGAATTGAATCCTCTTAGAACACAACATGCTTTTAACTTTTAGAGCAGATAAGCAACTTCATTTAATTAATGTGAGCTTTATGGGTATTCTCAGGTCAAATTTGATTAATAAATACATGTCCTAAAATAATTGCTAGCAAGCGATAACAATGTATTGTACATTTTAAGTCAGAGTCAGTAACACTTAAAGCTGATAAAAGGTATGCATATATATTGCCGTATAAATTATTTCCAAGTCTGTCTGCTTCTCCTACCTCCATGACGATGATGAAAGCCAGCTTGGCCGCGATCACGTGCCAATAGTAGATGTTGTGTTTATACTCCTGAGGGTGCCCGGGAGGGTACCGGAAATCACGATACCTGGAAGCACAGAGGAGGCAGGTCAGGAGGTCATTCTTTTTTATCCAATGGGCCCCTTTAGGAAGACGTCATATTTAGAACAATGCTTTTTTAAAGTTGGATATCACATAAATATTCTCCAAGAGTTCAGTTTGGTAACAGAACCCTGAAATGCTCTTCCAGTGATATAGGAAAATGATGGGAACGACAGATCCCATCTTTGTAAAAGGAGAACGAAGGGGTTGTACATTTCCCCCCTAGTGTTTTATCCTTGCTTTCTTAAGACTAGATCACTAAAAGAATTGAGTGCATTTTCTGAAATACATTTATAAATTTATTTTTATAATGGTTCTATCAGGGTTCACTCAGCTATAGGGCTCTTCCCTCCTATTGAGAGTCCCGTCTGCTTGTTACAAGTGTCTTGCTCATTTCCTTGTGGTCAGATGCCATGTGCTACTGCTGTTAGTGACTCTCCCTTAAGTAGCACACCTCTAGTTTTCTTCCTGTAACCTATTAGACCTAGAGGAGTTTAATTACTCTCTGGAATTATATAAAGGAGATTCAATGTGGAATTCTGAAGAAGCTCTACTACGTGTAAACTTGAAACATTTATTTGAGGCTTATTTCTGGTTTCTTGGTTGTGTTGTTGAGAATCCGAAGTGACGAAGGCTTTGAGTAGAACTGAATAAGTTTTAAATCCTCCTTAAGGTTTAAGTCACTGATTGGAAAAAAAAAAAAATTACTCAATGATCTATAGTCAACAGACTTTATCAAGGGGTAATTTAGTTCACGTATACTGTCCACAGTTGATCCCAACAGCCATTAAAATAAATGTAGAGCACTTTGGAATACCTTTAGAGAATATTGCTGGTTAGGTGGAGGTATTTGCATTTCTTTGTTAAATGAAGAGAGTTAGTTTGTCATCATTCAATGTTGTCAGGTTGCGCTTAATAACACATTAGTCATGACAAATGAATTACCTTGCTTTTTGGAACTCTTAAGTTTCTTCTTTCTAAACTATCATGCTTTTCTTTGGGATCAGTCTCCCTGTAATCATTTGAAATTCTTACCTTTAAACCTTGCTTTATGATTGGAAACTCTCACCCTAGTCTGTATTAATTTTTATGTATTATCCTTTAAGTTTGAGAGAAAAGAAAGCCAGGAAAAGATATCTGTAGCTATTTTACTTAAATTATACCAAATAGAATTGCCTTACAATAAAAGTCATAAGATGAAATGCATTTTCATACACATAAGCAAAACTTGCCTGCACGTGGTGTAGTTACCAAGCCCAATGTATGGATTTCCCTTGCTTCTGTTTTTGAAGTCCGCGATGTTGAAGATGGAGAGAGTATTGTTGATGTACCCCACCATGGTGAATTGGGTGTGGTCTCCATAGGGTGGGACAGAAAAGGACCAGTAATACACCAGGCGGGGGATCATGTCTGACGTGAAAGCAATAATCATTGCCTGTGTTGGGAGGAAAATGAGATGGGGGGCATCAATTTAGAGCCCTTTTAGGTGTGGTTAACAAAGATGCCAGAATTACGTTTTTATCAGTTGATTGTTTTTAAAATTAAAGATTAAGAAACCTTAATTCTTTCCTAACTAGTATATCTGTAACAAGTGGGTATAGAGAGTAAATATCCTAAAATCTTTGAGCAGTTGCTTTAAAGTAGAAAAGTTCCTTTCCTTTTGGTCTTCAATTCTAAAAAACGTGCAGAAGTCTTATTTACAGTTCAAATGCAAGGCCTGTAGGTGCCTGAGATGTTTCTTAAGTACAGTAAAAATAATTGTGGATTCTGATATTGTGGATAAATCAAGAGCTGTTTGCACATATAATGTATGTGAATTTTTTTTTCAAGAATTAGAATATAACAAAACTCAATCAACCTTGGCGCTCTATTCAATACAATCTAAATCTTTTATGATTTAGATGAGATGGTGTTATACTGAGCTCAACATTCTAAAAATAAGTTGGCTCTATATAATTCTTTTGTAGTGTAAATAATTAATACAAAACTGATTTTAAAATAGGAATATAAGCTGCATAAAATATATTTTCCTTGATCTAAGTTAATGGCCTTTAAATTCATGCTTTTACTCTGTAGTATCTAGACTTGTTCAGACAAGTCAGTCAGTAATCTGTTTTATTTTAAACTGTCAGTGTATACTTATGGAAGATGCTTCATTAGAGAGCAACTATTTTTAAATTAATGTTATTAAAATGTAGAAAACAAACAAACAAAAAACCCACTTATTTTGGGTTGTTCCATTCACATAGTCAAGTATAGCCTGTTTTGTTAGATATAGTATCTAAGCCTCTAAACTTCCAAAATAATAAAGTTGTGAACATTATGAATTATTAACTAACAAAGTTTAGTGTGTTTCCAGATTAAAGGAAAAAGAATGGGGCAAAGTTAAACTTGGGTCTACACTAGGCAGATAGTCAGACATCTACTGAGAAGGAAAGCTACTATGAATTACATGAATTTTCTCAAAGTTTTTAATCCAAATTCTATGTGACTAAACAAAGCTCACTGATTTGGGCATTTACTGAAGCAGAAGAACAGTCATGTTTTTTGGCACGCTATGATTTTTAAGAGTATTCATAGGAACATATGCGTTATATACATACAGTGAGACCACAAGTCAACAAACAAGATCTCAGGCAAACTAGGAAAACAAATAAGGGGCATTTGTATTGCGAAATTTCCCCCAAAGTGAAATACTTCTGTGTGTGGTGGTGGTGGTGGTGGTGGTGGTGGTGGTATAAGGCAAGAATATTTTTGTTATTTTACTCAACTAGCTTTTTAGAGAATCACCTGCAGATGTGCTTTAGGGAGCTACAAACATTCCGACAAGGAAGTTAATTCTATTATCTTCAGACAAGATGCTTTCTCCTGAATTGAGCTGCTTTGAGACACGCTGCGATGGTACAAATAAACGCAGTGCTACATTTCACATGCTGTTCCTAACACAGTTCTCCCTTTATGTAAAAATAAATTAAAATTGGTCTTCAATAGCAGATGCTCTGGCACAATACAACAATGTCAGTGCAGCTTATTTATTGAGCGAGCAGCTTTAAAATGAATGACTGTATACCAAACTCTTGCATAATGTCCATTTTCATCCCTGTTAGCTACTCTCTTCTTCCTACGGTTAAAAGTTCCCCTATTTTGGAAAGTGAGCTCTTCTTGTGCATGTGAGACTGGGGAAGCACACATTAGGTAGCTGAGGTGATAATATACATGTGCAAGAAATGACGCCTGCCGAAACTGGTTTGACTCAGTGGATAGAGCGTCAGCCTGCGGACTGAAAGGTCCCAGGTTCGATTCTGGTCAAGGGCATGTACCTGGGTTGCTTGTGGGCACATCACCAGTAGGGAGTGTGCAAGAGGCAGCTGATCAATGATTCTCTCTCATCGATGTTTTAACTCTCTATTCCTCTCTCTGTAAAAAACCAATAAAATATATATATATATATATATATATATATATATATATATACACACACACACACACACAAAGAAATGACGCCTATTAAGAACCAGCAGCACCATGAGCACGCACACGTGTGCCCATGTGTGCACACACGCGTACACACACAGAGGGTCGCCCTGGAAACACAGCCAGTACTCCATCTGCGCGGATGGAGTGGAGCCAGGCTGGGGATACTAGGACAAGGTGCCTGATACAATCAAACCAGACGCTTGAGGAATGGGGAGTATGACTCAATTGAATTTTCTGGTTAGCCGAAGGTCAAACAAAAACGCTTTTGGTTTCAAACCTTGTTGCTGAAAACGTCGCTAAAGCACCCGAGTCCACGCTCCCGCCCCGCTTAGTGCTGGGCGGCGTATTGAACATGACAGATTCATTCTCTTATGGCTGTGGAACTGGCAGCCTCCCTGTCATATTTCCGCACATCCGTCTGCATTTCGCAGCGCCGTGGATGTGGAAGGTGTGGGCTCTCTGGGGGAATGGACGCTCGCAGAACCTATTTGTTGCCTTTTGAGTGTGTGTGGTTTGCAACTTTCTCCAAAAAGGAGGGATGGCAATTCAGATAAATGGAGGTCTCTGGGGGTGACAGCTGGATTCCAGGGAGCTATAACTAAGCGTGGTCCAGACAGTAGCCCATTGTTAAATTCCTGTGCCTCTAGCTTGGACACCTGTCCACGTCTCCACGAAGTCACTGTGAATGATGAAGAGGATAAACGGTGGCAACTAACATACCAGGAGGCCCGGGCCCTGCTGAGCCTTCCACGCATTAACTCACTGAGTTCCCTAACCGCCCTTCGTGGCATCTAATAGTCTTAAAGAGTGTGATCGGGAATTATTCAATTTACACATGATGAAACGAGCTAGGAGCGTTAAGGCCTGGCCCAAGGTGGGGCGGCTGGCTGGGATGCTGCAGAGCTGGGAGCTGGAGCTTGGGTCTGACCCCAGAGCCTGCAGTGCTCGGCCTCCCTCCCCATCCAGGAGCCTGGCCCGCAGGCGCTGCCGAATTTGGTTCTGTTTCTGTAAGTGCTTCTGGGAAAAGGCTAGGGACTCAGGGCAAATATGGCTTGATTAATAAATTAAAACCAGGATATCATGTTGCTGGGGATTACAACCTGGGAGTGAACTTGGCTGTGAAATAAGGGAAGAAATAGCCTGGTTGTAAGAGTACTTCTGGGGCAGAAGGTCCCCTGATAAGCTGGCATGGAAATTGGTCTGCCTGACAGCTTCCTGTTGCTTATTGGGAAAGAGACAGAGACAGAGAGATAGAGAGACAGAGAGAGAGGGAGAGAGGGAGAGTGAGAGAGAGGAGAGAGAGAGAGATCAGACAGGTGCATAATCAGTACAGGTTGTAAACAATTGAATTCTGTTCCCTCACAGAGGGATACAGGCAGGGTATGAGGCGGCTAAGCTAATAACCAGAGTGGCTCGCAGTGACGAAGGGGCGGGGTGGGGTGGAGAGATGGGACCTGCCTCCTTAAAGAACCTGTCCTAGGAGACAGGGAAGGGACACTGGGAATGCATGAAGTGTTTATATTTCCACCACCAAACAGTTAATATTTTATGTTTATAAATAGGAATAGATGGTAAATTATGATGGAATGATAGCCGCTATTTTAGGGTCCTCACATTTAAACGGATAGATTTTTATCTTCATTATAAAAGCACTTTTGGATAATTCCTTTTACAGTCATGTGAGGATTAAAAGTCAGTGTTTTGTTATTACTATTACCATGTTTACAGGGAATAAAAACTTTAGCACATGTGCAACAATAATATGTCTTCTTAGCAACTGCCTCAGTAAGAGGTCTTGACTTTGTAAGTCATGAGTCATAATTATAAATAGAATACATTAAAAATATGAACAATTATAACTATTACAACTATGTTGTTAATATGAATGACAGTCATGGCATCTTTCTCCCATTTTAAGAAATACCAAGCATCTGATTCCTCAGGTAGCAATTAATACTAATGTATTTTTGGCCTTTTCGATGACTTTGACCCCGTGACCTCGGTTTTACTCACGTTGGTCACCACAGCCAGAATTGCGATTCCTTGCATGATGGGCTGCCATGCTCCGATGTCCTGGGCTTTTTCTGGCACCATGCGCCGGTACTGGGTAGTCATTTTCCATGCGTCCACTCTTATCTCCAATATATTGTTCACCAGAGCCAACAGAGGGGCCAGTGGAAAAGAGGCCACAAATAAGGTGACAAAGCCAAACTGAATAACTGTCAATGAAATGGACACACATCATGGATGGTGGAGGGATGGAAAGACAACGGCAAACAACAAACTAACCCCCGAAAAGAACAGACATTTGTGGCACTGGTAATATTCAACAGCGAAATAATTAAAACACAAATACGAGATCTCCAAGGGAAAAGATGAATTATAGTCTGTTTCTTTCACATTTATATTCTTAATAGGAATAATATATTTAAACACCTTTCATCAACTCAAGTTATTTGCTGGCAAATGAACCTGGGACACTCTAAGCATATTATTCATTCTCAATGTTGAAATAATAGAACGTTGGAAGATGATTTGTGATTTAGGATTGAAAAGGAGAAAACACTGTGGCAGTACCTAACAAGCTAAAAAGAAATAAGACATGCACCTTTGTAAGATTCTGCTTAGAGACAGTGGAGGAAATATGCTGGAAACAGGCAAATAAAATAAGCAAGCTCCCCTGAGTCTGTCAGAGAAGTTGAGGTATTGCCACACATCACAGAAATGTCCGTGGCAAACGTGTCTTAAGGTAAAATATAATCCTTCCTGAGGAAGTCTTATCTTGAAGTTGTCGCAGTTGATGTGATCACCGTAAGTCAAGATACAAGTGGTGACTTAGAAGTTCTCCTCTTGCCTATAATTTATGTGGTGTACACTCTATGTACTCTACGATATTAATGTTCCATTTTAGACTCTTCCCTCCTAACTGGCAGACCTTTAAAGTAAACTAGTGTAGCATGCAAGTAAGACTGTGGAGAAGGGGAGAATGTCAGCCCTTTTATGGTTCCCGCTTAGACAAGGGGCAGGGACCACTCTGGCCAGGAAGGGCCAGGCTGTGCAGGGTGGCTGGGCAGAAGGAGCAGGCTATGGCTGCTGGTCTCAGAGGCAGGGTGTGGTACAGCCAGGTGGGGACATGTTCAGGGAAATCAGATAAGCAAGGACTAGAGTTGGTGATGTCATCTTCAGCGGCACAGCATCAAGCAGTGATGTCAATGTTTGTGTCTATGACTCATCCAACCCTGAATGAACTCAACCCCCTGCAGGTGTGAACTGGCAAGTGCGTGCCCTAAAGAAGGGACCACTCACAGCTGCCAGACCTCATGATTCCAGGGAAGCCAGAAATTCGGACTAGATTGACAAGAAACTCAGTTAAACACCCAAAAAAAGGAAAAGATACCATTTATAATGACAACAAAAGTACAGATGATTTAGAAATAAATTAGTGAGAAATGGTAAGACTCTTACAATAACTTTAAAAAAACAAGGTAAAACAAATAATGATGAATAAATAAATGATGTGCAGACTCAACTTTGGGGACATATCATTTTTTTCCCCTCTAAAATATAAATTAGCATTTGAATGCAAATTTAGTTAATAATCCCAAATGAATAAAAAAAAGCTAAAAAGCGATGCTGTAATTTTTAAAGAAATATACACAAATGAAACAAAAGGAGGAATGTGTGAACTGACAGTGTTAGGGCCATCCTGAAAAACAACAAAACGAGACTAGCTCTATGAGATGTTAATGCATATTACAGTGCTATGATAATTGGAACAGTTTATAACAGGTGCACTAGTAGATAGTATGAATTATACAGAATAGATTTCAAGAAGCGATGAAGATATTCATGGGGTTTTAATGTATTATAAATATGATACTTCAAATCAGTAGATTCGAGCAAGGAGCGATTAGCTCCACACTGGAACAACTGGCATAGAGTCCTCACTTTTGACACCAAAGTCAATTCCAGATGGTATAGTCTGTTCTGATATTGAAGTGAGAATAACATTTGAAAGCAAGCAAGAAAGAGAAAGTAACAGCCTATCAATTCAATTCAGCAAGGCAAAAACACCGGCAGGGAAAACAAAGGTAACCCTCGCCTGGCGCTTCCTCATGACCTACATGCTGATACTTGCCACGCTTTCTGCATCACTTTAAAGTCAAGTTTCTTGAAGTACCTACACTGAGTCTTTCTCCACCCCTCGCCGCCACTGCCGCAGCCCTCACCCCTGCACCTCCCCCCCCCAAAAAAAAATGCCCTACGGAACTTGGTGGGGGTAGCTGGGGCAATCTTAATGTAAATTCCACTCATAGTGGGATGTGTGTGTTGAAATTCTAAGCTCAGGTCCCTTAAACGACTGTGAGACGAGGGCCAGGCAGTGGTGTTCCAGCTGCGACTGGGAGAAGCGGAGGCCTCCAGCTCCCTCCTGGGGAGCAGGCTGGCGGGGAGAGGCATGCGCAGTCACTACTCCCCCCAGGGGTTTAGCTAAGGCCGGAGAAGAGGGCAGCTAGTGTGTGTGGAAAGGGGAGGGTCACTGTGGGGGCCTGGCAGGAATTCTTCAGACAGAACTGAAGGCAGGTGTTTCGGCTGGGCAAGGCCTACGCAAGGGTGGAGGCTCCAGGGTTGTTTGTCGGAAGGTGTTTCCCTTCATAACTGAACAGGCAGATGGTGGTATCGTCATGACATGGGAAACAGGAAGCAAGGAGAAACTGTGGTGATGAGACCACCACCAAAGGCTCTCTCCTTAGAAAAACAAAAATAATTCAAAAGACTTGGGAATTCTATCACCCACAACATGATCAATTTCACTCTGGAGTTGAAGACGGAATAATGGACTGCCTACTCTTATAAATTGATTAAATTTCCTAATTCATTAGGTATTGTTTAGATAATAGGAAAATAGTTTAATCTAAAAAAAACCCCCGTCTATAATAGTTGTTATTTCACCTTATAAGGTAGGGTGAGGCCAAATTATTTAGCTGGAAATTATTTTAATGAGAATAGGAAACCCTAAAGGTCCTATCAACTTCCCCCCAAGCCTCAACCCTGTAATGTTTCCTCTCAATGTCACTGGTTTGACTAATCAACTCCAGGAAAACAATCTCCCCCTCCCCCCAACTTTTATTGGTGCTAAAATAGCAAATGACATTCTGCCCCAGAAAGCTGTTATTAATGCTGATAATGGCTCCACATGAAATATTTATAATTATGACTCATTTTAGAACAACAGGTAAGTGTCTTGAAAGTCCTTCTGGAAATAAACGGAATAAACATAGCTTCTGCATTATGTATGGCAGCTACACCCTTAATTGAACCTGGCCACAAAACACAACAGAAGCAAATAGGAAATTCAAATTCGACTCCAGGCTGCAAAGCGTTGCTGACTGTAGAAGCTCCAAGATGAACCTTTCACTCACTGAAGGGAGCAGCTGTGTTTCCATGGATAACATGTATTTTTACAAGCAATTATTTTATATATAGAATGTGATTTAATAAAAGCCGCCCTCTCTCTCTGCCGACGTGTAAACAGGAACCACAAGGGGTGTCTGCAAACACACAGGCTCCTTTGCATAAACGCAAGGTCTGTCACCCACCGTGCTGTGCCTCCTGCTCTATTCTCCTAAGCTTAAGGAACTGTAATTCATTACAACGGTTAGCTGAAAGGGCACAGATACAAAACATACACATTGTTAGCCTTCTGACAGATATACGCGTGCCATGCATAATAGAAAAGATGTTGGCAATCTATTTTGAGGTGCATCCATTTAAAGGCAACCGAGAGCTCAAAATCCAATTCAACTGAAGAGAAACAGAGCCCAAGCAAACACTCCACAAATGGACAAAGGCCAACAAGAAGGAGGAGGCCTGTGCTAAATCTTAATTCCAGACCAGCCAAGTGGTTCTGGATTCAAGCCAGTGGTGAGTCATGAGGTCACTCAAGGAATCACCGGCCCGAAGGAATAGATATGCTGCCAGGGGCAGGTGTGAAAGCAGGCAGCGGGGACCCTGTATTGCCTCTGGGACAAGCAGCAACATGCCTGCCCCCCTCCCCCCCGAGCTTTCTGCACAGCCTTGCCCCTACTGGACTCGGTTCGGAAGTGCATTGGCCAACAGCTGTGCCCACATGGTCTCCAGCCGAGCCGAGTCACATCTAATAGTGGTTTCAAGTTCACTCTCAGACAACATGGTTAGAATGCCCCGAGAACTAAAGGTGAAGATGAACCTCAATGACTATTCCATTTCATCAGCCATACATCTTTAACTCTGTACAACAAAGATACACACAGTCACCTTATGTGAAAGTCTGATTATATAAAGCTATGTAATCAGCCTTTCAAATGGAGGAAAACATATCCCATTTTAATATGCTAGATCCATGGTCGGCAAACTCATTAGTCAACAGAGCCAAAATCAACAGTACAACGATTGAAATTTCTTTTGAGAGCCAAATTTTTTAAAACTTTCAACGCCACTTCTTCAAGGCTGTGGTATTTTGTGCAAGAGCCACACTCAAGGGGCCAAAGAGCTGCATGTGGCTCGTGAGCTGCTGTTTGCCGACCACAGTGCTAGATCGTTATTTGGCTTGATAATAATGACTTCTGGGATCCAAAACATGCTCCATTGTAACTTATATCATCTGAAGTATCACTTGTGACTTACTCATTTCAAGATACTCGTAAAACAGCCCCAGTCTTCCCATGAGCTGCAGATGGTAGTCCTGTTCCCATCGCGGGGTTAGCTTTTCCGAACCTGAAACTGTGCGGCATCGACCAATTAGATTCTTGACCCAGCTGCCAAAAGAACCAATGGTAAGTGAGACTATTATCAGACCAGGTCATAAAAGCATTCAGGGACATCTCAAGATGAATGCATTATCTGCCCAATAAATACATCTTGTGCTTTGACTGTATACCTCGGTGTATCAAAATTGTAACTGCTACATTTTCTCTCAGCTCCTTTCGTATGGGCAGTTCAGTTCAAAGATGTTTTCCCTCTTTTGATTAACTTTGTTTCTCCCCCCCCCCCCCCATTTCTATGTTATTATACAAAATTGTCTTTCCAGAGAAAAACAAAGACACAGATTGTGAGCTGGTGATAAGTGCTGTGGAGAAAAAGTGTTTGCATTTGTGGTAGGGAGTGGGGTGGTGGCAATTTTAATAAAATTGGTTTATTAAAAGTAACATTTGAAAAGAGATATTAAGAAGGTAAAAGGGTGCCACTGAGCAGTGGTTAGAGCATTGGACTGCACCCAGAAGGTTCTTGGGTTTGATTCCTGGTTAAGGGCATGTATAAGTTCGATCTCTGGCCCTGGTCAGGGCGTGTGCGGAAGACAAACAATCTTATGTCTCTCACACCGATGTTCCTTTCTCTCTCTCCCTTTTTTTTTTTTCCACTAAAAAAAAAAAAATCAGTGGAAAAAATATCCTTGAGTGAAGATTAACAACAACAAAAGAGAAGGCAAAGGGGCATAGAGACCATTGTGAGGATTTGGGTGATTTTTAATCTGAAGGAACTGGGGAGCCACTGAGGGACACAGAAAAAAGTGACATAGTTTGAGATTGGATAAAACAGCTCTAAGATGCTATGCCAAGCTGGACAGATCAACTTCCTGGAAGTCACTGTGCAGAGCGAGGAGGAGACAGCCATGGTGGCCCAGTGCTCTGCCCATTGCTGCACACTGTCCCCGCAGAGCTGTCTGCTGTCCTTCTATGTTGTGTTTTCTTCTTCCTCAAAGCCTGGTGGCCCAGATATATGCTCCCCTTTTTATGACAATTCGTCCTGAAGAGAAATGGGAGTTGGCAGCGACTGAGGGTGCACCTGCAGCTGAGAGAACCGTTGTCCCCTAGAGCAGCGGGGCTTGTGGTTTCCCCACGGTGTTCATCGGAGGAGGAGCCACAACAGCAAACTCCAAATGCAGACACAGACATCTGACTGAGCCTCGGCTGAAGGAACACCATGCTTACATGGATTTCACATTCGGACAGTGAGAAGGCTTCCCACTAAGTAAAGGCGGCTGTATATATTGCATGTGCATGCACACATGTGGACACACACACACACACACACACACACGGTAAGGTATGACTAGCTCACCATGCTGGGTTTCCCACTGCTACTGATTTCAGCATTAACTCCGCACTGACGAAGGGAGATTTCTCTACCATCAACGTGCCCCTGGCTTCACGATCCTCCCCCACTGCTCTCTCTTCTATGGTGTTAGGGGTGAAGCCGGAGGCTGTGGAGGTGGGGGGATGTGGACGCACACACCCCTTGAATCTGAATCCACACTTCCCTGCTTAGTCACTATGTACCTTTGGTCAAGTTCAAATCAAATGGGGTGATTAACCCTACCCTGCCCAGGGTTGCTGTCAGGATTGAATGATTCAAAATGGGTAAAGCATTTAGCCACTTCCGAACACCTCAAACCCCAACACACAGGATTCGTTTTTGACCAACCCAGGCCTAAGTGATTTAGAACTTGGCTTGGGGATGCAGCGCTGTCTGGGTCGGCAGATCTCGCTCCAGCTCTTACGAGAAAAACACAACGCTAGTTGCTAGTGCTACTTCCTAGGCTCCAGCCCAAAGCTCTGAAATCCGCCAAGTCTGGGAATCTGTGGTTTTACAGGCGTCTTGTGACGCAGGTGGCACCAGGGACCACACGTGTCCATCACCCCTGCTGACCCCAAACTCGAGATTGCTGGCTTTGATTGGCTCCTGTTGTGCTCTGCCTCACACGTCCAGCCTCAGCCTCTTGCTGAATCCTCTCTGGGGCCCAGAGAGGCAGGTCTTTTGCTACTAGGATCCCAAATCCATCACCGTTTGGATTCTGTCCTGGCATGACTGACTCGTGAGACGCTTCCTTCTGGTACTTGCTGTCCTGCCTTCTCTCACCCAGAACTAGTCACGTCAGAGGTCACAGTCTCTCTGAAGAGCTTTCCTTCCCGAGCTACAGAGGCTAAGCCTCTTGTTCACTCTTCCTGCGTGAGCCACTCATCCGTGGAAGGAAATCTCAGGCTGTAGTCGGTCCATCACCGCCCCTGGTCTGTTAGGCTATCTGCTGGGTCATGATTCTAGTGCAGGGACAGCCGTCTTGACTGCACGGGAGCCTTGCCTAGAGCAATTTTTAAATACAGATACCAGACACTTCTTCCCCTGGCCATGGCTGCACATGGCTGCTTCCTCCCCCCAGCAGGGGTTCCTGAATAATTTTCCTAGGAATGTACCGGGCCCATTAGCATAACAGCATCGTAATAAGTTGCTTTCTACAAAGCCTTTATTAGGTGTAGAGCGCAGTGTGAAGTACTTTGTTCCTCATTTTCTCTTTGATCTTCGTTATTACATTTAATCCACATCCGGCAGAAAATCACCGTGTGTGCACTGAATGTTCTATAGGATTCCCACTTCGCTAACTTTGAACACAAGCACCCTTTCCTCCGTGGAGCTATTTCATGCCTGAGTTTATACTGTTCCTGAATTTAAAAAGCAGTGAGGGATACCTGTATTCAGGGCTCTCTTACTGTAGGTCTCTGGTCCCCCCTCTAGACAATGCACACATCTCTTCTCAAGGGAACCCGTTCACTTTTCTTGTAAGTAGTCCGTACCCATTGAGGAAAGTACAGAAAACATAAAGGAAGAAAATTACAGCCATCCATTATCTAAACTTTGACCAAAGGATGATGCTGTTGGCATTTTGTATATTTAACTTTAATGATTTTCCTTAAAATTTTATAATAAAAATCTCTCCAGAGTGAGTTGCTTAATGCAGATATTGCACCAGCCTTTTGTTAAGGATGTTTGGAACAGAATTCCCAGGGCTGCCCCCAACATTAAGTGAGGCCAGGAAGGCCGAGGAGCTCTGAGCTCGTTGTCTGAGTGCAACAAACACTTCTATTAACTTACTAATTCTATTAAGTTATCAACGTTATGGATTTTAGGCATATGAGTCACTCATTCCCTCATTGGGCACTGAGTGCCTATTGAACACCAGGTGCTGATGAGACCCAACTGGAACCTCGGGCACAGTGCCGGGTATGCTGTTTCTCTTACTCTTAGTCCTAGCCAAGGGCCCAGGTGGGCTGGGGCTGGAGGGGTTGGAGCAGGGACGGGGGAGCCGGGGAGAAAAAGGTACATTTACAGAGGAATCCATTTCACTAGGACACATTTAAATAGTGTGAAAAGAGCCACTGACTTAAAAGGCTTTTCTCTCCCTTCTGACGTATTTTTAGGATGGGGGCAGCACTGGGTAGCAAGAGTAACTAACATATCTTTAGTGTGCTAGAGTTTTGTATGAAAGAGTTGGAAGGACGCTCACATCTATACACAGAGAAGAAGCAGTGATGAGAAGAAGCAGTGATGAGAAGAGCCCGAGTCACTCTCCAACTTGGCTAACACTTTGCATTCCCATAGTTCAAGCAGGAGAAAAGATGATTCACAACACACTGTTTTAGGTCGGGAGAAGAAATATCTAAACGCAAACTTCAGGTCCCTACGATTTGTAACCATTTGGGCTTACGGGAAATGAAGGTGTAAACATGGACATGTTCACACTGTTGGTTGGACCATCTTGTCCGGAGACATTTAATAAGCACCGAGACTACGTTACCTTTGAGGTAGGCAAGCAGTTGCGTGGACATGGAGGCCAAAGACTTGGCTGGTGGGCTACGTTATCCCCTGTCCCACATCCCAATTACACGACCTGATACTCACGGAAGTAACACCTCTTGTATGTTATTCCAGATTGCCTTTCCTCCCATGATGATTGCCAGCTGTGTTGTCAGTTCAAGGAGACAGCCACCGGGGTCACACTGGAATATTGAAAAGAACCTCATTTAGAAATCAGATGGCTCTAACACGAAACAGAATCATTCATTTTAATTCTTTCCGATCTTCTCTCTTTAGGCTTAAAAAAAAAAAAAATCTAAGCATGCACAATGAAGAAACTATCTTCAATTGTCGAGAGAATACAATTCTGCGTTCATACCTCTTCATTCCTGTATTTTCCCAGCCAGTACACTGGGTCTCCGGGATAACCTACAAATTTGCCCTTGAAGAAGGCGATGTAGAAACACGAGGAGTAGTAGTTGACAAACTGGAACAAGAACATCTTCATGGTGAGGCTGTTCTCGTAATCGGTCTGGGTCCGTGGGAGCTCTGGAGTTAACCAAAGAAAAGTTAAGTTTTAAAAACCGTGAACAGCGGATGAGACCCTAATCCAAGATACAGACACAGGAGTTAAAATGTTTTAAAAATACAATTCACACTGTTTCCATTTAAGCTGTTCTGAACTCCTTAATACAGCTCCTGTGTTAAGTCAAATTTACACATGGTTATAAGAGCTTCTCCCCCATAAATATATCCCACAAGGCAAAAAAAAAAAAAAAATCAATGGTTCCTTAAAATGTACAAGCACAGTGCTCTCAAATGGGCAAGAATGCTATTCCCTCGTCGTCTTTAGGGTGGGTGTTGAAGAAAACCAACAAAACAAGGGAAACTGGCTGGAAGCATTTGGGGAAGACAAACCAGGTCCCCCTCCTAGTTTAGAATTTAGATTGGGCTGATCGCCCTCAGAACAGGACCACCGAGCAGACACATGCAGCGAGTGGGAAGCACTTAGCTCTGGTCACAAAGCAGCTGCCTGGGACACACGCCAGAGAGGAGAGTCACTTATTACAAAAGCGGGAGCCGACGCGAATGGAGCTGTATGAATGCGAACAGAATGGGGGAAGACATGTAACAGCATGATCGCTTGTCCTCTCGGCAACAGAGGCCCGTGTTTGCCACTGGAACCGTGACCCTGCTCCACTTATTCGCAATAAAGAGACTATTTACTTTCGACAATAGGGTACATGATGTAATGTAATTGCAAATACCACCCAGCGCTGATGTGTTCATACAAAGCTCAGACATTATAATGACTATCTACAGCTTGGCATTAGGAAAAGGGACAATGCAGAGACAATTTCATCGCCCATCCAGGCCCGAGAAAATATGTTTACACTTGAAATTTCCGAGACTGGAATCGAAATGCCAAAAAGATACGGTCTCCCTCTCCACCGGGTGCTGAAAACGTCCCAGGCACGACTGGAACTGTGGTAGGAACTTACCAAAATTGGTAATCATGATTGCCACTTTTTCATAGATCATGTTGAGGATCATGATGATGACGAAGCTGATGAGGGAAGCGGTGATGGATGTGGCTGTCTGTGGGGTCAGATACTTCTGGATTGGGTCTGTTCCATTCAGGTTCTTGGGAAGTTTGGCAGAAAACACAATGAACACCGAGAGTCTGTAGACGATGATCCCAATGACTGAAGCGATGATCAATAGGATCTGAAAGCACAATAAACACAGCAGCGTGAGACTCCCCAGTCATCATGTTTTACACAGAAAAGTTGGCCTCAGGCCTTTCCTGGACAAGGTGCATGGGTGAAGTGATGTGAAGGCTCACAGAACTGCCACAAGAGAGGCAGAAATCAAGTGCGTTAAAGGTCAAAGAGAGGAAAAGGAATGAAGGAAGTCACAAGAGAGTGTGTCCACTAAAAGGAGATGTTAAAGTAGGAGAAGCTGTGTGTAGGGAGTGAGGGAGTATGGGAACTGTACTTTCTGAGCAATTTTTCTGTAAATGCAATGCTGCTCTAAAAAAAAGGGTCTATTAAAAAAAAAAAGGAGAGTGCGTCTACCAGTAGAAGGAAAAAGTCTTTGTGACAGCAGGACCAGAGAAATCATCCCTCTATACTTATGAAATCATTTAGGTTATGAATCAGTGGTTTTTTTGCTCCATTAAGGGCGTATGTGTCCTCCCAACAGAGGACGTATGTCTGGTTCAGGGTCAGTCAGCAGGTGCCAGCTTTCGTCTTAGTTGAGTGCCCAGGGCGGGTCTGACCAGGACCAGAGCTCCTAAGCTGTGCAGATGCCCCAGGGTAACCCCTGGAAATGGCAGCAGGTCTCTGCTTATCAAAGCTTCACACACTTTTCATGCTCATATTGTAAGACCTTAAACTGTCAGCTATTCATAACCTGGTTTCCACAAGCTTCATTTCCCTAACCCGTCGCATTTAGGACTGCACGCCCCGTGTCAGCAGGAGTGTGTGAAGCAACAGATTGCATGTGGTTGCTAGGATTTCACTTCCTCACTGGGCAGGTTTTCTCTGCCACTCAACAGTGTACACCCGCGGTCCCGTTTTGAAACTGTTTGCCCTGCATCTTCCTCTTGGACACACTCCAGAGCATGAACTCAAAGTGTCTGACTGCAGGTGAGGACTACTATGAGAGAGAGAACCCACAAAGAGTGTGAGTCTTGGGACTAAGCCAATGGTGTCATGGTTACAGTAACAGAGGAAGGCGACTGCTCCCCTGGAGAGCAGTCGAGGGAGCGATTGCAAGCACGGCCCTGGAGCCAGCCTCCTGCGTGGGAACCCGGCTCTGCCTTGTACAAGGGCTGGGGGACCGGGTACAAATGACTGAACCTTTGGGGGGGCCTCCATCTCCTCACCCATCTACAGGGGGATCATAACAGCAAGTAACTTAGAGAATTTTTGTGTGAGGACTCAGTGAGCTGCTGTCAGTAAAGACATATGAAAAATACTATATAAATATTAGCTCTGATAATGGCAGCTTAAAGTGTTACCAAGATGTTTTTCTTACCTTTTTAGGCCATCAGTTTGTAGAGAAGGATTCTATTTCCTCCTCTAACCTCTCTCATTATCTCCTTTCCTTCACTGTTAAGGAATAACATTTTAAAAAAAATATATGTGGTGTATATATGAAAATTTCCAAGGCCAAGAAATATATATTAGAGAGGGTATATCAAATTCTTTCTCTCTCAGCACAGCACATATAGTCCATATGACCTTTGAGGTTATTAAGGAATTATAATAGTTAAGACTCTTTCAGTGCTCACTCTTCGCCTCAGCACACATATATCTTTAAGTCCTCCACAGCCCGGGGAGGGAGGCAGTATCAGATCTCCTTCACAGAGGAGGGAAGAGAGCCATAGAGAGACTAAGCAATTTGCCCCAAACTTAGCAACTAGTAAGTGAAGTCACCGAGAAATGCAAGGACTCCAAAGGCCACTAACCTCTACACGGCGCTGCCTCCCACGTGGTTTCTGAAGTGAATTCTAATTCATTCCAGAGCTTTCACAAACTTAATGTTTGCAAACTTCTTCAGGCACATGGCCGGTTCAATATTTCTCCATCAGAGGCAGAGAAGCTTTGCATTCACCTTCCTCAAGTTTCTTACATATCTTTCCTCACTCTTCCTTTAATGTACTTTTCTTACCATAACTCTGAATATGTGCTCATCATGGCACACTTGGAAGCACTCTGTAGTGAACCACAGTTGCTTTTGCTGCCCGGGGTCTGTTTCCAGTCTGAGAAAAGGACCCGGATTTTGCTTTTAGAGGGAATTCTCTCTACTTTTAGTCCCACGGTTTGGGCTAGACTGCCCTCCCTGCCCTGGGATCCTGATTAGATTGAGACAGATAGGTATCTCATCCTATTCCCCTCAGCAACGGACTCCGGGGCTGACCACCTAATAAGAGCCACTTGTGAGAGGAGATATCCACTCGTGCCCATGGGGAAGAGAAGCTTCCGTTAGAGGACGCTGCTAAGAGAGGCCTTTCTCGGCTTCCCCGTGACGTGAGATCTGGAATGCTGCAGTCACTCTGCAACCATAAGGGAGAGACCACAGGACACAGAACAAAGATGGAACCAAACCCTGCCCTCGACATCATCGGGGCTGCAGTACCTCCCCTGGACCAGAGCCAGACCTCAGCCTGAGATTGTCAGTCCAACGCCCACTTTGCAGCAGACTGATTTTTCTGTCACCCACAACTGAAAGATTCCTAACGATAAAAGTAAAGACTAAAAAGTTCACAAAAATAGGGAAAATGCATCTACTATCTACCTGTGGCACAATTCCTTCAGAACTATGTAGTTTGCATATTAAGTCATTTTAAAAATTGTATCTTTTCCTTAAGCCTATCATAACCAGGACATTTTTACATGTCATAAAACATTTTCATGGACATAGCTTTTCACAGCTGCAAAATACCCCATGGTATAAAGTAGGGGTGTCGAACTCAATCAGAGAAGGGGCCAAAATCTAAAATCCAGCCTAAATCGCGGGCCGAATGGTTTACTGAACAGTCATAAACTGACAATGTCATAAACTGACAGCGGAGTGCAGTGATGACAGCGCGGTGCGGGCCACATTGCAAGGCCTGGCGGGCTGGATTTGGCCCGCGGGCCTTGTGTTTGACACATGTGGTATAAAGAATTAAAAAGTAGAAAAAAAATATATATGTGACTAACTCTTTACTGACATAGATTATAGCATGTGAATATTTTTGATTCTTGATACTGCCAAATGGCTTTCTAAGAAGGCCAGAGCAGTGTAAAATTCTAACAGCCTAGGTTATAAGAGTGCTGAGCACTGCATTTCATCCTCTCAAACACTGGGTCATCACTTGAGAGGTGAAAAATTACATCTCATTGTAATGCACTAATCTAATTACTCCTGAGGTTTGGCATCTGCCATGACAGTTCTCTCTTGTGACTGTGTTCTCTGCCCCTAAGCTCCTGAGGTCTTGAGTATTAGCTTAGGAGTGATCTGGCCTTTTTATGTATTGATGTGATTAACCCTTTGCCCTATTTGTTAATAATTATTACTTCTGGTGTTTTGTTTAAGCTTAGGGTTCTTTTGATGTATGAAAATTGTTAGCAATATTTTCATCCAAAAATTCTCCCACTGCTATTAAGTTTAGAAAATCATTTTATATCTAGAGATCATATATTCATCAATATTTATTTCTAGTTATTTTTAGTGTTACTTACCTTTAATATTTCTGGAATTTATTATAGCATGTGGTTCATGATATGGTTTCTTTCTTCAACTTTCCCGCCAATAGCTAACAAGTGTATTTTATTGAATAATCTTTACTTATGCCAGATTTAGAATATTTCTATTCTCCTATATTACTGATATCAGAGCCCATTCTGGGCTTCATGTCCTATTCTTAATCTGGCTACTCTTGAGTCTACAAAATTCTCTGTATATTACAGATCATTATTGTTCTAATATGATTTTATTAGTGATAAAGTCAAAATTAACTTAATAAGTTCAAATATTTTAGAAATATTGTCTTTTGATCTAGAATCATATTTGAGGCTTCTTTTTACATTTTTCACGCCTTTGATAGTTCCTGTTATCTTTTTGTTAAGACTGTTCTTAGAGCTTTACACATTAATTTGTCATAACTGAATTTTATTTTTTTAGTTGCTACTGATGAAAAATTTTAGAATCTTTAGAGACTCCCATATGGATTCTTCACCAGAAACTGGAAAATACTGGATCACTGCTCTGATTTAAACAAATAAGATTACATACCCTGTTTCCCAGAAAATAAGACAGTGTCTTATATTAATTTTTTTTCTCCCAAAGTTGCGCTAGGTCTTATTTTCAGGGGATGTCTTATCTTTCCATGCGCTAGGTCTTATTTTTGGAGGATGTTTTATTTTCGGGGAAACACGGTAGTTTCCAGCTCAGTGTTCAGCTTCCTCAACATTCAAAATTGGATATTAAATTGTGTGAAGGACTCACCCAGAATAAGACAGCACTCGCGCAGACGACGGCACGTATGCATTTCCCCCAGGTAGTGAAGGGAACCCGCTCTTCTTCCTGATTAAAAAAATAATAATAATTTTAAAAAAAGTAGAAGTTTAGGCAATCAAGGGATTACTCCAATGAAATAATTTTTCTCCTGATGGGTCACTATATCCTAAGCTGAATTTAATTTTTCTAAAATTTAGTTTTCCAACATAGCCTCCTTCCTCATAATTGCATGCTCTTTGTTAACAATTTCAAACATACAT
This sequence comes from Pipistrellus hanaki, assembly GCF_964339955.1. NCBI lineage: Eukaryota > Metazoa > Chordata > Mammalia > Chiroptera > Vespertilionidae > Pipistrellus > Pipistrellus hanaki. Next base: position 147,212,425 of record NC_140505.1, read on the forward strand.
ACAACAAAACATAAGCAGTGCTCATTTTAATAATATTTTTTGAAAACGAAAGTGTGAATAATAATTTCTCTGCCGTAACCTGAGCTCGGAGGTCGGGTCCTGACGAGGCCACGCTGTGAAGCTGCATGTCTGAGCGTGTCTTAGGTGTTAGAAGCGATGATAGAGAGCTCAGAGTCCATGCAAGATGAAACATCTCACCGATGTTTGCAAATGCAAGGTATCCAGTATGAGCTCTTGGTTGAGCTCTACACATGTACTCTGTCATAACCGAATTTTTAAAGTTTTCCCTTTAAATGAATATATTTAAAATTTTAAGAGCAGAAGTCAATACCTCTCAGGATTTACGTGGAGAGTAAGAGAAGCTATAGAACAGCAATAGCTGCAAATACTTGTGTGCTGTTTACTCTGTACCAGGTACTATTTTGCACAGGTTCTAAACATTAAGTCGATTCAGCCTTACTACAGTCGTTTGAGGAAGCAACTGTATTTGTTTCCATTTTATAACGGAGGAGATAATGGCACAGAGAAATTAAATAATTTGTCCAGAATCATTCAGCAGCTACCTTGCTGTGTTTGGATTTGAACTTAGGCAACCTCGTCCTCAAGACCTGACACTGCACTATACGCCTCTCTAAGTCAATGGAGGATGTGTTAGCATGAAAAGTAAAATGAGAAGTAAAATAAAGGCTCAAATAAACTTTCACCTTTAATTTTTTTAACAATGGAAATTTAAACCTATTAGTTGGTGATTTTAAATGTAAAATTGGCAGGTTTAAATTACCAAGTTGATTTTTCTTCAGTAATTTCCTTATGTTGCCAATATAAGCTTTTGTTTTTCAGGACTCAAAAGACATTATGAACATACAACTCTGTTTAAGTTTTGGCTCTCATTTCTGAATCTACGATCTTTCAACCACACATGCTTTGGCTCTGTCTTCCACAGTCAGCAGTGGGAGCTATTCATAATGGGGATTATTCGCAGTTTATTACCGTCACAAAGCCAAATGTCACCTTCTTTGGTGACTGGATCTCATTTCCCCCATTTAGAAAGGAGGAGTTGAACTGCTCCCTCTGGTCCCTTTTAGTGCTGACTGTCTGTAAATCTGTGACTCAATTTATAAAATCTAGAATCAGGACATTTTCAGAAGCTCTTGGGAAGAGGATGTTTTCCTAAGAGTTATTCATTTTCAAAAGTCACTGTCCTTAAGCTGATTGCTGCAAGTATAATACAATCAGCCCTAAATTGTCTGTGTTGATGGGAAGAAGCAATAATTCAGCCGATTAAAAAATCATCTTTTGCTGGCTTTGGGGTATTTATATAGAAAGATATAGAGGCATTTTGTTTCTAATTTTGTAGCAGCAGCAAATTTACCTTTCCAACAATACGAAGTGCCTCCCACAGTGACTGAACATAGTCGGACCTCAACAAAGGTTTTCCTTTTCCACCCTTCCCTCCAAATTAGGGGAAGAGCCACACTGTTTTGTGCACATCCCAGCCAGAAGGGGGAGCAGTGCCTGAGGCTTTAGTGTGAGACAAAGGGGCAGCTAAGGCTGGGATGAAAGGGGCTGAAATAACGAAGGAGGCGCATGTGAACAGTTGAGAATTAACTAAAAACCTATGGATCTTCCCATACATTTATGTCACAGAATCTATTTTTGTGTGTGTATGTTTTTTACTGGAAGTGGAAAGAAAGGATGCAAACCAGTGCATCTTTTCTTATACAGCAGGTTCTCAAATAATATCGTTTCATCAAATACAGTAATAACGTCATTGCATTAGAACACTGATGAGGGGATGTAGGAACCTACCTTTCGTTTGTCTCAATTGGCCTAGAGTAAAATTGGTTTCATTATATATCATCTACTTACAGGTTTGCAGAACTTATCATGACAGCCCAGTGAGGGCTTACTGTACATTTATCTCAAAGTTGGCTTTTGTATTTTTATTTTCCCCCCCATTTTTACTGTTACTGTGAAAGAAGGGACTACCTTTATCTTCCATGTCCACTGTTCTAAGCACAGCTTCTTCACTTTGGGTACGCAATCAGGATTCCTGGAGGAGCTTTAAAAAAATCCCTGAGCCCAGAACACACCCCAGGCCACCAAGTACCACCAGAGTAAGGAGTGATGGGAGGCAGGCATCCACCCTGCAATAAGCAGACTGACTCCTTACCTGAGTGATCTCATTTATCACCACGTGAGTACACCGGGCCTCATATTCCGGCCGGGGCTGTTCTTCCTGCTGTAACTCAACCGTGTCCCATTCGTACTCAAGCTCTGCCTGGCGCCGCTTCCAGAACTCCAAAAACAAGGTAACTAACGGAGAGAGAGAACAGGATCATGTGGGCTTCCAATGATGACTGATGTTCCTTAAATCTATACTAAATACTATTTATTACCCATAACCCTTGTATACAGTCAACAGCATCTAAGTTACAGGTGACACTGATATTTTAAAGAGCAGAAGACAAGTGAAGGCTCTTGTAAGAGCCGACAGCTTACGGGAAAGGGAACAATGTGATGGCCGGAGGAATGGGAGTGTCTGGGGCTGAAGCATGTGCTGCCGGCACTTTTCATCGCCGCCTAAACACCACAAATATCCAGTATAGTTCAGAGCATTCACGGCCCATCCTTCAGGCTGCTCTCCCCCACGTCCCTCTCCCTCACGTCCTTCCTAAGGGCTCGAGTGGGGGGAATGCTTCAGTAATTCCCAAGTCTCTTTCTACCACCACCCAAGCCACCCCAAAGTAACGGCAATACTCTTAAATACAGAAAACTGGTCTATTTTTCTATCTTGTGTAAAGTATAAAGTGTAACTTTTAGACATTTTTATTATTTTGTGAGATTTGTAACTTAAAATGCGGAATAAAGAGAACATTACACATTAACTGAAAATGTGGTTTCGGGGTAAATCCTCTAGGCCCTCCTTCCACCAAGCCCTCGCTGTGTAGAAATTCTGTGTTACCACTGTTCCATCCAGAAATACTGCTCGAGTTTCTACCATGTGCTGAGAAGAGAAAAAAGGCGCAATCTCTTTTTCAAGGAGCCCCTTAGATGTCCAGAGATTACAATGAAGTGCTAGTTACAGTAGACTACTAAGAGGTGCTTGATAAAGGTCAGCCCAGGTGGCTCTGGGCACACAGAGCCAGCATAAGTAACCAACATGGAGCCATGGCTCCCGCAGAGGAGGGGAGCCCACCTGAGTTTTGAGGTGACTTCGACTGATCAGGTTAAGGCCATCCCTCTCCCCCCCAAAAAAGGAGCTGCTCAAGCAAAGGCCAAGGGATGAAGAGAGCCAGGTACTTTGCAGACCCTGGGTGATGAACAGAGTGGGGCAGCCAGGTGGAGTTGAGTGCAGGACCTGTGTTGCTCTGCAAAAAGGGTGGACAGAACCTACCCCACAGGCTATTGGGAACGTATTGAAACCAGAGCTGTCAAGGCCCTCCACGCCCTCTGAAGTCATTGTTATTGTGATCCCATTTTAGACACCAAGAAACGGAGGCGCAGGCAGGTTCAACTACTCGCCTGTGGTTAGTATCGAGTCAGGAATCAAACCCAGGCATTCTTGGCTCCGGAGCCCAAGCTCTGCCCCTAACTCTCCTGCTCTCCAATCCCCTTCCTTTGGCCAGTGGATTACGAGGTAAACTACAACACGTAGCTTAGGTGTCATCGCTGCTGGCTTTCTCAGTTTCTGATTCTGGCACTCCGCTGGGCACACTGCTAGTGACTGTCCTGTTCCCAGGCAGGGCCTCTGTGGGAACACGAGCCCTGGGCGGAGCCTGCTGTGGTTGCCGGAATGTTTGCAAGGGAATATAGGTGGAGGGCCAGCTTCCTGCCGTGGGTGCTATTGTTAACGGAAGCACAGAGCTCAGTGAGTAGGGGAGGTTACTCCTTGCCGCCCACTTGGTTGGGAGCCAGTTGTCCTCATAAAGCTCTGAAACCTGAGGCAGGAGTTACGTAAGGCCGCCTAGCTCTTTAAATAGGAATGATGCCTCCCTGTCCCCAGCCGCCAAGTTGTAGTTTACCTTGTACTCCACTGGCCCCATCAGGGAGCACAGGGAGCTGAAACCGGTATGACTCAGTGGATAGAGCATCAGCCTATGGACTGAACGGTCCCGGGTTCGATTCCGGTCAAACCCATGTACTTTGGTTGCGGGCACATCCCCAGTAGGGGGTGTGCAAGAGGCAGCTGATCGATGACCCTGTCTCATCGATGTTTCTAACTCTCTGTCCCTCTCCCTTCCTCTCTTAAAAAAAAATCAATAAAATGTTTTTTGTTTTTTTTTTAAAGGAGCACAGGGAAAGGCCCAATCGTCCCCAAATTCCATCTCCTGGCATAACAGCTACCACGGATGAGTTAACATTGGAGGATGAAATCCACAGAGCCCTTGGGTATTCTTTCCCGACCCTCTCAGTTCCTCAAATGCCCCAAAACCTGTGAGGGAATAAGTTGTGAGAGAAACTGAGCTGGTTCACCTGTCAGACCCCTGAGGGCTGGACTGATGTGGCTGCTCCTGCTCTCAGGAAGGTCCTCCGTGGGCCTGGGCCTCTCTCCTTAGCCTGTGCTGACTCCACTGGGAAACTGCCCAGCCACGTGTGTCCTTGTCCCCAAGCAGGAGGAAACGAGGCATCGGTGGGATGAAAGTCTTCAGGGCACTAGGTATCTCTGTGGATCCAGCTGCCGTGCCTGGTCCCGCCTCCCACCTGACGCATGCTGGCCTCATGTGGCTGATACTCCCAAAGAGACCCCTAGTGTAAGGTGTCCAGATGTCCCGATTTTTAACAATTTGTCCCGCATCCCGCGGCGTTTTAAAAAAGTCCCAATTTTTGGAAAGATTCTTTTAAATCTTTTGGACTTTTTAAAAACGCCATGGGATGTGGGACAATTTGTTAAAAATCGGGCTGTCCTGCCAAAAGCAGGACGTCTGGTAACCTTACCCTAGTGGGCAAATGAGTCACCCATGAGCCACCCTTCCTGGGCTTCATCTGAAACAGCACAGTACACCCACTTCCTAGAGTCCCCTGAGCTCGTGTCTCCTAGCTACACACCCCATGCACCCCCCATCAAGTAGAAGAGCTTAGTTCTTTAGTTGACCTGAGAATTCTGCTAGTATTGCATGAACTCTCCATCCCCAAAGTTCTTTCAACTGTGTCTTCCTACTAAACGGTTAAACGCCCAGTGGAAGTGTCCATTCTGTCAAGAACGGCACACTTTATTCCCTACGTTGACCTCAACATTCCTGCTTCAAAACAGGTAGCCCTCACAATCCTGACCTGTGTTTGCTTCTGCATGTACTGTGGATCATGCCCACTAGAATGCCACCGTGAGGGCAGGAGTCTTGTTTCATTCATGTGGAAGCACTAGCCCACAGCAGGCACAGAGTGAATGAGCTGTAGGAAGTCAATCCAGAGTTTGGAGAACCCCCACCACGTAGGATCCCCAATGGATGGAACCATCTACTCCAGCTGCTCCCCTCTGTGCGTGACCACCTGCTCACTATCATCCTCTGCTATACCAGATCCCATGGGCCTCCCGTTTCCCTACGCCCGGCAACAGGTCTGCATAAGCTGAGATGGAGAACATGTCATAGAGAATGTGCCAGTTTACTGTGGAGGTCCTGGTGGCTCTAGCCCCTTGATTGCTGGGAGGGTGTCAGAGTAGATGGACTGAGGGAATCGTCATGAGTTCTGTCCTACCTCCCAACTCACCAGAAACATAAGATCACAGCAGCGGAAACTCTGGCCCTTCCAACTGAAGAAAGACACTATGGGTGGGCGGTGTCTGCCCCATCATGGCCTCTGTAGGAACCCAGCTTGCTGGGAAAGGCCTCTCAGGAGCCACACGAGATACCTTCCTTGTAATTCTTTTAATTTTGCAAATTTGATCTGTTAGATGTGTTTGAAATCCTTTTTCAAAAAAACACATAAAAATCTCCAATTTCCTTCTCTGCAAAGAAAGTGACTTTTCATTTAAGAAATAAAGCAGCTTATTTTCATGAATGTATATCTTTAATCATCTCTCCTTTTAAAGAAAACTGACTGCACACATGAAAGGCCTGCTCCTGGTGGCGCCCAGAGGCAGGCATAAGGGAAAGGAAGCTCTCTGATCTCATCGGGCGAGTGGCAAGAGGCTATGAGTCTGGCTTTCTTCTTCCCGGTACACGTGTCAGGTGAGGTGGAACCAGAGACATGGAGCGAAGGCTTTCTAACCCATTCCTACAATTCCCAGCCCCAGACAGAACTGCGCCGTTCTTCCAATCAAGTAAACATTTATGCATCTTTCTAAGAGCTTCCTATAACTTTATTACTTTACACTGCATTTTGTCACCGATTGAAAGGCTGATGACAGCCACATTGTTTGCAGAGCTCTTATTCTGTGCTGTCACCTTCTGCCTCCCTCGGGGGAGTTGAGTAATTTGGTTAATCTTCCTGAGTGGCACTTTCCTCATCTTTAAAATGGGAGTATAATAGCTATCCATTAGCTCACTATCTAGCAACAGTATCAACAGGAGATGGCTTACGAAAAGACGATGGTATTTTTCTCACAAAGGCAATCCTAATCAGCACTATAAAGAAAGGAGAGTGGGCACTATTCCTTGTCCTCCCTGAACTTGAACATAAGGGGTAAAACGGCCTCTGTTTACCAAAGGCTACTGAACCCAAGGAGCAGTTCTGCCTAGGAAGTGACAGGATTGCCAAGCAAGCAAGAAATGACAGGACTGCCAAGCAAGCAAGAAATACATTTATTTTCATGAATGTATATCTTTAATCATAGTTATTCCTGGTGAAAAATAACGAGTTGTTAGTAGATCCTGAACCTCAAAGGCAAAAACCTGGAGAGTTGCCGGGATGGGTGGGAGTTTCTTAGTCCTTCGTTTCACACAGCGAAGGATTTGCAGGGTTCCTGGAAGGCATGGTAACCTGGTACAGACGCCCAGCATTCTGGAGCGCTCCTGGCCATGTCCCTGCTGACTCACCGCTGCACACCCCTGACGGAGAGCACCACGGCCTGGCCTGGGGTGACCCTGCGTGATGTCACACAGGAGTTTCCTGTTCTCTTTTTTTTGCGCTGTCCCTGCAGTAAAACACCTGGCAGGACTCCAGTGGGAGGCACTGTACTTATTTCTCTGGCAAACCACATACCATGAAGCTCTGGCTGATTAAAGAGATACAGTTACAACAACAGAAGAGGGATGGCTGCCTAGGACCTTGGGAATTAAGAACAGCCTGTCCTTTTTAAAAAAAACACACACTTTTATTGACTTCAGAGAAAAAGGGAGGGGGAGAGAGAGAGAGAGAGAGAGAGGGGGAGAGAGAGAAAGAGAAAGATAGATCAATGATGAGAATCACTGATTGGCTGCCTTCTGCATGCCCCCTATTGAGCCTGTAAGACCAGAATCGAACTTGGGACCCTTCAGTCCACAGGCAGATGCTCTATCCACTGAGCAAAACTGCTAAGGCAAGAACAGCCTATCCTTTTAAGCATGATATTATTACATTTAGAGAAAGTACACATCAGATGAAGAAGATGACCACAAAGGGAACGGGTGTTCAGTTCACTAAGGCATTGGTGGCGTTACGTCCAGCTGTAGCTGGACAAGAGGCACACTCTTGGTAGATGGGAGTGTTCTGGTTGCTATAAGAGTTTGCTGTTCAAGGGAATATAGTCAATGATATTGGAATAACTATGTATGGTGTCAGATGGCCACTAGATTTATTAGGGTGATCACTGCATAATTTAAATAAATGTGTATGTTGTATACCTGAAAATAATACTCTATATCAACTGTAATTAATTTTTTTAATTAAAAAAATTATTTTTTTTCTGCTGAAGGGCTGGAATATTTTGACAGGCCTTGAAAGTATTCAGATCTCTTTACTCACAAAGGTAGATAAGGTAGAAGAGCTTGCTTAGCCTTTATTCCAACGTCCTAACAGAAAGACTGCAAGTGAAAACTGCATTTCTCACGGCCTCTCCTGCGGCTGGAGTTCCAGATGCAACTTTTAAAATGCCCGTCACCCGCATCTGTGAGTCACCGGAATCAGAAGCAGGGCTGAACAGAGCAAAGGTGGCTGTGCGAGCTGCTATGTCGCTGATGTGGACCAGCAGGATCAGCACAGGTCTGGAACTCCCATTTCCTGAGCTCCCAAAAAGCCGCTAGCTAGAGTAACGTCTTCTTGATTCCCTGGACACCTATAAGCCAGGTGGCCAGTGTTTCTCTGGAAATCACTAGGCCTAGACTAGAACTCAAAGGTGAAAATGAAAAATTGCAGCCATGGAGCCAAGAGTCTGGAGCCAGGGAGGATCCGATAGAGGCAGGTAAGAAGCAACAAGGAACAGGGTGGTGGGGTGTGATATGCTGAGAATCTTTACTTCAATCATGGGTTGGTGTGCAGGACTCTAGGAGTATGAATGGCTGGCTAGCAGGGTGAAAATAAGTATATGGTCTGCACTATATTTCTTATAAAAGCTTTTCTTTTTCTTTTTTTAATAAGCTTTTAAAAAATTTATTGATTTTCTTTCAGAGAGGAAAGGAGAGAGAGAGATACATGGATGAGAGAGAAACATCAATCAGCTGCCTCCTGCACACCCCCTACTGGAGATGTGTCGGTAACCAAGGATGTGCCGGTAACCTTGACCAGAATTGAACCTGGGACCCTTCAGCTTGCAGGCTGACGCTCTATCCACTGAGCCAAACTGGTTAGCGCTGTACTGAATTTCTTATAAAAGCTTTTCTATTCTCAACTTGTATAACTCCTAGGGAACAGGACAACACTAAGTGCCCCATATATCTGGCACAAAAGAGATGCTGCAGGAATGTGAGGATGGTGATATGAAAAACATCACAGGATCCTCCTGCCTCTTCAGCTCTACAATTTCAGGCTTTCTGTAATGAGGCTCACAGCAGCAGTCCTCATCAGGCAGAGGTAACAAGGAAAGCAATATAAGGCACTTAAAATAAAGACTTCATCATACATGTGCTTAACGATACACATATGGTGCTGCAAGCAGGCCTGAGATGTTTTCTGCATCCTAAAATCAGGTGACATAAAATCAATAGCTCACTATGCTTCCGTCAGTTCAGTAAACATGGTGTAGTTAATGATCATGAAAACCAAGGCTAGCTAGGAAACAGGAGGGTTGTCTGGCAGTGCAAAAACTAATATACAGGGAGAAGCAAAAGCAGGTTTACATTTTTTCATATGGAAAACAATTACAACAAATTACAATTAATAAATAATAATATAAGAATAAACTCAGTGTTTCACATACTTACCGCTGTAAACCTACTTTTGCCCCACCCTGTTGTGTATTTTTTTTGGCATTATTTAAGATGTCTTTTTAACATAGGCCTGTCAGCACCCATTAGGACATGGAGTTCAACAGATGGGTCAGAATTTTATCTGTTATGAAAGTGCCCACCACCCATGTGTGGCACCGGTTCCCTTACTGGGGGGAAATACGGATTATGTAACAGTGGAGAAGTACTAAGGATCTTAACATATGAATCTGATCTTTATTCTTCCATGTGTCATATATTAACCAGTATTTGGTTTTCAGCCAAAACATGCTAAGTGTCTGAATGACAATGTAACTTTGTAGGTAAGTTTGGCCACCTTATAGTCTAGTTCAGTGGTTGGCAAACTCATATAGTCAACAGAGCCAAACATCAACAGTTACAACGATTGAACTTTCTTTTGAGAGCCGAATTTTTAAACTTAAACTTCTTCTAATGCCACTTCTTCAAAATAGACTCGCCCAAGCCATGGTATTTTGTGGAAGAGCCACACTCAAGGGGCCAAAGAGCCGCATGTGGCTTATGAGTTTGCCGACCACGGGTCTAGTTAATCAAGGAGTGAAAGCTAGTATCTCTAAAAAGTGTCCAAACAATGTCTGTTCTGAGACCCATTTGGTGACCTTCACAGGCACAGCCACCGCAAAAGGGAAATACCGCCCAGGACACGTGTGGTGAACTGTGCCTGTGATTCCCGTGTTGATGTGTTGTCTTAAGAATAAGAGACTTGCTTCTGTTTCTTCCCCCACCTACCTATAAGCTGAACTCCATTTTCCTCTTACACAATGAAGTTGGAAATGTGTTTATCTTTGAAAGTGGACATCTTTTCTTCTACAGTAGAACATTTACATCAATTAAACATGTAAAAGTCTGTATTTACAAAAAATAATCACCTCATTAATGATACTCTTCAAAGTAAATGATACAAAATATAATGTTAAAACTTCTATATACGATTATATTGTTTAGGATTATACTTGTTCTAAGTATTAAATGGGATGTGAAAGGATGGTGAGAGTAGCACGTGCTTATTAAATGCTCACTTACATAGAGGTGTATAAAGAAGAAAGCTTACCTGTGACCGCTGTGTCGGCACTTCCCCAGAGTCCCAGCCCCAGGCAAGTCAGGGTGGTGGACAGCTGTGGGGCTGTGAACGTGATGGCTCCCAGGGAACCAAGCCTCCCTCCACTCCAGCCCCTGGGTGGTCCTCCCACTTGGTGGCCATGACTCCCATGGTGGCCATGACTTACTTTGGCTGATGGGACATTTGCAAACTCATGCAACCAGAGGCTTACAATAAATATGCGTTAAGGCTTGTCCTCTCTTGCCTCTTTTCGGAACCCTACAACTGCCATGTGAAGACCCAGGGCGCGCCCAGTGGAGGATGAGGGGCAGCATGGAGCAAGATGAGCTGGCCCAGCTGAGCCCCACGAACCAACCGGCGTGGTGACTGCCGGGCTAGCCCAGGGGAGCTGTCAGCTGGATCGGCTGAGCCAGCCCATAGCGGAGGATCCCCCTAGCTGACCTAGAGAACGATGAGAATTATAAAAGTGTTTTTGAAGCTACTACATTTTGAGGCAGTCCCTTATGCAGTAACTGATACAATGGCCTTTAAGAGTTCCAGAGGGAGTTGTAGGGGAGCTGAAGTTTGGGCCATTCAAGGTCCTAAAAGTGGGTTACGTTGACAGCCTGTACAAAACTGCATAATGCTATTAAGTTGGGGTATTTGTGTGATCTTAGGTTTTGTGTGTGTGTGTGTGTGTGTGTGTGTGTGTGTGTGTTTTAAGAGGCAAAATAAACTGAAAAAACAAAAAAGAAAACTTACCCCAGACCCCCATAAATACTGCAAAGACTAGGGTTCCAAAACTGTCAAAGATGCACAATTTCTGGAAAATACAATAATGACATATAAATTAATCCTGTTCTCCACTTATTAGAATTCATCAAATTGTCAATGCTTTGTGTGTGTGTATACAGTCCGAATTCCTTTGTAAAGCTGACACCTTATTCAACAATCACAATAATATGCACTAAATCCTTACAGATGGGGTTTCCCACTCTTTTGGAAGCAAACAGCCTTTGCTGTGTTTACAAGTGTGTTTTGCCGATGGAATCTTTCCATCTCACGATCAGGAAAATAGGAGAGCTGCTAAGACTCCACTCCGTGTAAAGCCTCTCTCAGACTTCTGAATAATGGCCTCATCTATGAGCAGTGGTAAAAAACAGGAAGTAGTATGGTCCTAAGAATACAATGAACTCCACGCAACTTTTAGACTACGATTTGCATCTTATCATCATCCTGCCCTGGTCAGAGGATAGGTTCCTGAATTCCTGCGTGTCTTGATAAGAGAAGTACAAGGTGGGCTATTCTGAGATGGCTCTCCCCCAGAAGAGATCTGCTTCCTCACACCCAGGGAAGGCCTTTCTACCAGCACTGACAGAGGCTCCCAGTAGAACAAGGGTACACAGGGGCTTTTGCTGACATTACAAAGGGTACAATGCCCATTACAGAGAGAACCAATGACACACCTGCGCAAAGGAGGCTCTATTCACAAGTTCTGCCACGCTTCATCTTTTTGCTACTATATAAATAGCCTATCTTCCCTCTATAAATTCCTGGAAAATTGTTCCATTAGTGACTCATTTCTCATAAGTGAGCTTTTTTTTTTTTTTTTTTTTACAGCTCCTAAAAATATCTGTAAGGTTAATGGAAATAGTGGCAAACATATATAATATCAACTTCAGGGTAGATAAAAATAAAAGCAAAGACAACAGGACAGAAAAAAAAAAAAAAAAAAAAGCGCCAGGTTAAAAAGAAAAAACAAATTTAAAAAGCCAGATTTTTCAAACGCCGAAGAACATGCCAAGCTGCTTCTGAGGAAAACCCATCTTTGTCTGAGGTAACTTCTTGGGTTGCCCTTTCTATTGTGTAAAGTAGGTCAACTTTCATCCCTGTTGAAACATTAGTTATGTTATTTTCATAAAAGATTAGCCACCTAACCCTCTACTCGGACATCCGTTTTCCAAAGCAGATGCCCTTCAGTCACCCATACACACCCTGCTCAGAAAGCACAATCCCAAGCGGCTGCCGTCTATGCCTCTCAAACACTCCCCCTCCAGGGAGACAATGGACAGGCGGGGGAAGGCCCTGCGAGCAAAGCTCTCCACCTGTTCCTCTCGTCCGGGGGTGCCATGCACCACACCTTTAGCTTTGACTCTTATGGAACCTTCTCCTCTGAGTTGTTTCTGAATGCTAGATCTTATCTCTCACTGAAAATTGTAAGAAAAGTCTCATGAAAAATCACCCTGTGAGTTATCACACTGTCATCGACAATTCTGCCCAAGGTTAACTCTTCTCTTTTAGGAATCAACACAAGCTTCTTTCTATCTGATGCCTCCCTGCTTACCCTGACACCTCTGCTCCATCCACACTACAAAGAAGGAAATCCTGTGAATTCTTTGCTCTACTATGCTGAAAAACCAAATGGAAGCACATCTACCAGTGCGAGAGGGGAAAAAATAGGAGCAGCAAGAAAAAGCAGGTTCATTGCCAATGCCAAGATCGCACCAGTTGCCTGGTTCAAGACAAGGGATGCACCTTGCATGCCTATGACAGGTAGTTGATCCAAGCTACCATTTTTGCCACGTGAGTAAAAGTCAAGGACCCAAGAGAAAAGGAGGTGGCTGGCCTCTCTGATCTAGGTGGCCCACAGTGACACGGGAGCAGGAAGTAGGAGAGAGGGTAAGCAAGGGGCTTTCCTGGTGAGAAGGCTGGCTTAGCGTGCTTGGCAGGATGGTGCAGGGGAAAGCCAGCTGTGCGAAGGGCAGCCCCACGTCTGCACACGGCTTCAGTCACAGGGAGCAGGAAAGAAGAGAGCTACGCATGCAGGCATGCCGATTTTAAGAGAGGAACTGATCAGAACCTAGAAAATGACCCTTTGTTATGCTTTCTTCCTGCAAAAGAATAAATTCAAAATTTTATAGCTTAATGTATTTCTAAGAACAAAGTATTATAATTTACCATGTTTCGCTTTTATCTTGCCAGCCAAAAGCTATGGACTTGACTCTGCTCAATCACAAGAACAATATTATTCCTGATTATTTTTATAACTGTTTCATTTCCCTGACCCTGGTTTTATATGCATATTTATATGTGTAGTTTGTTAACCCTTTTAGCATACATGTCAATTAGTGAATACTCCATCTCTTTCAAAAAAAAAAAGTAGAAATAAATATATAAGTCAATGTATAAAGAAATAATTGAATAGAGGCCCTGGCCTGATAGCTCAGATGATTAGAGCATTGTCCTGATACAACATGGTTGTGGGTTCAATCCCCGGTCAGGGCACAGACAAAACACAACCAATGAATGGATAAATGAGTGGAGCAACAAAGAGATGTTTCTCTTTCCCTTCCTCTTCCTCTCTCTCTAAAATCATGCAATAAAACATTATTAAAAAAAGAAATAACTGGATTAACCAACAAAAGGGAAAGCATGAAAAACTTTTTTTTTAAACGTATTTTTCATTTCATTTTTTATATATTTCCTTCCCTTTGTAAATCACTCTGACAAGGCTCAAGGGATTGTTCAGGAAACTGGAGTAGAATGGCTCGTATTTTTTCCAAAACAAGGGAAAAAATATGTGCACAGGGATATAGTTCCAAGTCCTGTGTTTAAAACAGGTCAGAAGCAATGAGAAAAGAAATGGGGGTGGAGTGTGTGAGAGAGAATTCCTTAAAGAAAGTGGAATTCACAGTTGCAATTTGCCTCTGGTATTAATTACTGTTGGCATCTGCTTTAAGTCCAGTGCCTGGGGTCACTCTAACTCCTGACCTTTGTGAGTGAACTTCACTGGCAGGCAGCTTCACTTTTACCAGCTTCAAATCCTTTCCTTTGTGTCATCTCTGGCAGATATTTGTGGGCTAGCATTTGTGTTGATTTGGAGGGTGGGCAATGAAATCTATTCTAATTCATAAACTAAGCATAAAAACCCATGCGTTGCCGATACCCTGCAATCATCTTAATTACGGGGTGGGACAGTTTTTCAAACACAGAGCTCAACTTGAGAGTGAAGTGCCTGGTGCTACTGTCAGTTGGGGAGCCAGACTCCCAGTCATTTCCCGGCTTTGCTAGTTAACAGGTGGGTGACCTTGAGCAAACTATTTAATTTCTCAGTTCCTCAGTGTTTTAATCTATAAAGTGGAGATAATACCTGCCCTGACTATCTCATAGGGTTACTGTGTGTGCCAAAAAGTGATAAATACAAGACTTTGCTAAGTATAAAATATACAGTGGCATTGCTTCAGTGGTAATATGTCAAAGTTGTCAGGAAAACTCTCCAATGCAAGCGGGCCTGCTTTCTCGGGGGGGGGGGGGGGGGGGGAAGGGAGGATGCCATTTAATAAGCTCCCTCCAGGCTCACTGTTACCCTAAACCCCCTGGAGTTGAGGAGTCTTACAGCTCAAGATCATCTGCAGTTAGCCAGGGTGCCAGATGTGTTTTATGAGGATTTTTTGAGACAAAGTGAGTATCTGCTGTCATTTGTATACAAAACCTTTTTCATGCACATTTACAGATACAGTTGAAATATGACCATCAAAGTCTTTAAAATTCCAAACATATTTTTCATTCACTTGAATTTGAATTTAGGAAAATACTTGTAACAGTAACCATAATGGAAAGTATTTGTGAAATAAGCCCTGTCTGAGATTTCTGCTTTGATTGCCAGATATATCAAATAGTTTCAACCCCACAGTTCCTCCAGGATCCTCCAGGAGATTATAGATAAGGCTTTTAATCTCAACTTATTTGCAAAAGAGGAATAAACACATGTGTTTTATATCTACCTTTCAGAATGAAGGGTTAATTTAAAATTACCTTTCTGAATTCCTCCGAGGGGAAAAAAAAATTAATGTTTTGCTAAAATGATTAGAGGAAAAATTATCTTTCATTACTTGGAAATGTTTGGAATAACAAAAATTACCTGTGAGGACTCGCAAGTAATATTGAGCTTCCAGAATGGACAAAGCTTATCACACTGAGGACACATTATGATGTTACCGCCAATATTAGGATCACAGACTTCTTTGCTAGAGAAAAGAGAAAATTTTAATGTTTAAAAAATTTAATGAATAGGACTGCCTTTCTAGTAGAATGATAAAATCCAACATCTATTCATATAAGAAAATATAAGACAAAACTAAATTCTTATAAAACTAGGAATGGTAATGTTTCTCTGTCTTTCCCTCTCTCTTCCACTCTCCCTAAAAATCAATGGAAAAACATCCTCGGGTGAGGATCAACAACAACAACAACAAAATAAAGTAAATCTTGGAAAGTCTATTCTTCTACGTAAGTAAGAGAACAATGGCAAAATTAGTCAAAATTAACCTCTGAAAATTAAACAAAAACTACAACTTAGTGGGCATTTATTTAAGGAAAAACAGCTAAATCTCTGTAAGAATACTGTCTATAACCACCATTCAAGAACTTTATAAAAATGTAACTCATCACTTTGAAAGTATAATTTTTTGAGATGCCTTCTTTTTTCTTGGCTGGAAGTCTATACAAAACAATGGAGAGGCTAAAGACAAATGTAGGTAAAAAGTGCCAACATTCAGCCCGTGGCCCTAAACTCTTTTCCAGTGAAGAGAAGTGAGGACTTCACAGGCCATCTGCAGCTTTCTGGCTAAGAACGCTCAGAACTCTGTTACACAGAACGGATCATGATGCCTACACGTCAGGGCTGCCTGCCTGGGGAGCCAGCCTGGTATGTCCAAAGCTAGAAAAATTTGGTCTGCTCATAGCTGGTGTCCAGACATTTCGATCTGGTGGGAAGGTCAAAGGCAAATACTTGGTTTAGTGTTGCATGTCTCCTGAGAGTTGAGGCCACCAAAAGCAGAGGCATAACAACACGATTCAGAACAGCGATGGTGCAATGCAGTGTTCTGGCTCCCGCATATTTCTCTCTAGACAGTACAGCTGGTACCTGCATTCCAACTTCAAGCACAAACTCATTCTTTATCACTTATTCTTTCCCCTAATTTTGTAAGGGCTAGTTTTTAAAAAGTTAAAAAAAAAAAAAGTATTGTTTACTTAAGTTTTTAGGCATGCATAAGAAATAATTTCTAAAAGCATAAAAACACCAATTTTTCCAGTTTCACCACTGAAACTTTAGCGCGACCAGAGCTGCTCTTGGCCACATCTGTAGGGCTAAGCAAAGCATTCCTCTGGAGGCCAGAAGTTCAAGGATGATCCTCCCTACATCCCTCTTTTCCTTTGCAAACAAAGCATTGTCTGAAAATATTGAAGTGTTTCCTGAGGATAATATTCCTGCCAGACTGGGCTGCATGATCTAAGAAAAAAATTTTTCCATTCCACTTATTAGACTCAGATAAAAAAAAGATGTATCGTCCAAAGCAGTCACTGTTTTTGCGATAAGTCCTCTTTCACGAAAAATGTCTAAGACCCTGAAAATAATTTTATGTCTGTCTCATCAACCTTCAGCGCGGCAACAAGGAACAAACAGGGGTTACCTCCACGTGCAGTTATTTCGATTCAGATATCCGTAGAGAAAGCAAGCCACGCCCACTATTGCTGCCAGGAAGAGCATCTGAGTGTAATAGCCCAGCCACGCAAAGTAGATTCCGATCTTCTCTCCATAATATTTCCTGAACAAAGACAGAGATTATTTTTAGAAGATACAAATAACCACTCCGCAGCTTTACCCAAATATTAATTTCCGATTTTAAAAAGAGGAGCCTTTGAGCTTAAACAATGGACTCAAATCACACTTAAAACATACTCAGGCTCATAGCAGACCCCAAATTCCACTGTCAACCAAAAAGAATTTTACATTTCATGGAAGTACTTGGTTCCTGGTTAACCTGTGAAAGCAAAGTAAACTGGAATAGAGCCGAGGAAAGAAAAACGCTGATATGGAGCAGAGAGAGAGAGAGCACCACCGTTCTTTGTAAAGAGCAGCACACTGGACACTTCTCCGAAAGGTGATTCTCAATCTGCATGCAACAAATGAACATGAACAACCCACTCACAGTTACCTGCTTTCACTTACCCAGGGAACTTCCTTGGAGCAAATGGAATATAAACCACAATTAATACATTACCCTTATGTATTGTACAGATCAATAGTAAAAGAGGTCAGTGCCCCACACTAAACTGTCAGGCCATGCATGTTAAAGAGTGCTGTGGCACACTGAAAACCACTGCCTTACCTGATAAGGTCCAACGGCTGCTTTTTGTAGATGCTCCGAGGATGCGCCCACTCCCTGTACAGGAGGTACCGCTCGTTGGGGCAGGTGAAGTCCTCGGACGGGCAGCTGAAGTTGCACTGGGAAGCAGAATCAGGCAGGTGAGCATCGCAACCACCCTGTGCTCACTGACATCTCTATTAAACGTGGTGCCAATACTCCTGTCATTGGTGAATAAGGGGCCCACATTTGCTAACGCGGATGAAAATACCATGTCATTTTTGGTGACTCTCAACCATGGGTATTACTGACCCCCTGAGGGCCATTTGCCAATGTGGGTGGCAAGAAAATGCTGGGTTATTACAATCCTGGGGAACAAACACATCAGGCACTTGGTGGGAACCTCGGGGATGCTCACGTCCTATGAGTGGGTCAGGCACAAACTATGGGAGACTGGGGCACTCCAGCGCCAAAGGGAGTGGGCTGGGCCATCAGGAGGATACCTGATGGCCCAGCCCACTCCACAGACACCCAGGGTCTTGGCTGGGCGGTGACAGGATTGGTTCTAAAACCCAGACTTTTCCCCCCCCCAATTCAACAGTTATTCAGTGACATGAAGTACGCAAATAACAAAGAGGCCTGATAGCATGTTATATACACTTAGCTTACTCAAGAAACAGAACTTCCTGCCTCTGCTTAAATTCACCCACTCTTCTTCCCACCTGGCTGGCTTTCCTTCCTCCTGCAACTGGATTATCACCCTGACCTCCACCCACCTCCCTCCCTTCCAAATACCATCTGAGATCACTCCTGAGCCTGGATAAGGCCCCTTTGCAATGGCAAGAAGCTTCAAAGGAAAAAAAAACCTGGGCATGGCCAGTTGCTAAATGAATACTAGAGACTTTTGGCATCCAAGGTTATATTCATGAGAGCTCTCTGCAAGTGTCCCCCCCCACCCTCCCCTCCCCCAAGTTCATGTCATGCTACAATTGCTAATCTTGCTGGGGCACAAATATAAAACGCATGGCTGGTCTGCTGTGCTGGGTCTCTTAGCCAGGAAGCTCAGCATCTGCTTCTCTGTCCTCCTGTTCTCCATGTACACATGGGTCCTAGTCTCTCTCATTACCTTATATGGTGCATTTCAATGCTGACCTCATCCACAAATACACGTACTACACAGTAGCAACAATCCATCTCAGTGTTTGCTTTCTTTGGTCAGAGAGATTCAGATAAACTGATGGTGAATGCGACAAAGTAATAGTATCATAGAAGATAGGATTTCATTTATTTCAGTAGCAGAACTTATTTGAGGAGCTTAGATAAAATATCCTTGCATTTATGAAATCACTAAGGGTCTGAGCAGTCACATTTAAAAAAATTTCATTTTGTGTGAGATGCTATCGGCTAGAGAAGTGCTCTTGGATTTGAGAAGTTGCTGTCACATCAGAACGTAGTCCTTAAAAAAATGTCAGCCCTTTGCCATATGCCATTGTGACAAGAACCCTGACAGAGACCTTTCTGAAAGTCTGTGGTATTCCAGGACACAATGTGGAATGGTATTTCAGAGGAGAGAAAAGCCCATGTTACAGAAAACGATAAATGAAAAGTTCTAACGTGTGTTTTTGCTTTCAAAGAACTAATACTCTTCTGGTTGATAACATCTGTCAGAAATTATGAAAATAGCTAATACACATATAGTACTTATTATGTGCCAGGAACTGTTCTAACATTTAACATGGACTAATCCTCACAAACAACTCTGGGGTAGATACTATTATTATTCCCATTTTATTGATGAAGAAATTGAGGAAAGGAGAGACTAAATGACTTGCACAAGGTCATCCAGCTAGAAAATGGTGGAGCAGGCATTCTGGCCCCCGAGTCCATGCTCTTAACTACTAACCTACAATGCTGATCACATTAACTATGGGAGAGCTACTGCTTGCTTGTTGTTCATTTATCCCTTCGTTCACTCATCATTCACTCACTCATTTAACCTGAGCACCCTCTCTATTCCTAGGATTTAGCAATGAACAATGCAACTCGGTTCCTGTCCTGGATATGCTTGTAATCTTTCCATGTATCATCTTCATTTTACTGAGAAAGAAATTTCAGTAAGGTCGAGAAGATTAGCCCTTCCCTACTAACACTGCAGTACACATTAGGTATTTTATTTCATTTTTGCTATTTGACTTACATCGTGGAGAGGGAATGCTGCCTTGTAGATCCCGGAGCTCACAAGTTTGTTAATTCCAAACTTTTTCACGTTGTCACTTACTTGATACTTGATTCGAGAGAGGATGAAGTAAACCTAAAAAAGATTCAGAGCAGCGTGTGTGGTTTATACAGTGTAACTAACCAATCACGGTTCACGATCCTAATGGGAATCGGTAGGCATACTTCTCTTCTCTTTGGTGTGTAGCAGTTTCTAAACACAAAACTCAGACAACCAACCAACCCAACCACTAATTATTCAACAGCAGGATGCAAATCACCCCAGGAAAGCTAGTAAACCTGGTTTGCACTTACAATGCGGCTTCTGGTGGCGGGGGTAAAGAAGGTCTCTTTGTCACGAATATAAAAATCATCCACCCGGCTCCTCTCGAAGGGGGCAGTGAAGAACTCCTGCTCTGGCTTGATGATGCTCTCATCCACCTGGAGGACTTTGCCAAGCCAGTTGAAGTTATCGAAGGCCGAAGAGCGGGTCTTCAGATCGTTGGGTTTCAGAGGCAGTTTGATGTGCATCAACTCCGCGTATGTACACAACACCTCCCACGGGGCATGGATCTTCACAAACACCAGCCTGTCATCCAAGACCTGTATTGGGAGAATAAAAACACCATCCAGGAAACCAAACACATAGCTTTTTCTTAGGTTGCTGGTAGCTAGAACACATGTGTACACGAGCATACACACACAGACATTAGTAAAAGTGAAGATACGCCACAAGGTAGATTTGCAAACCACTGTAAACTTTTTACTTTAAAGGTAGTTTCTTGGTTGGAGTTACTGGGAAAGTAATTAAAATTCTTATCATAGTTCTCTCATAAAATTCCTAATATTTTAAATGAAGAAAAATTAATTTGTCCATCGCTCCATCCAGATTAGTGAATAAAAATGAAAACACCAGAATATTCATTGCAATGTTGTTGTAACAATTTTTTAATTTCTTAAAGCTAGGACTGTTTAATTTATTACTTATCTGTCCAATATCATGTTATGGGGTCATTATAAAGGATGTTTATTGATATAGAAATGCATTTATAATACTATATATTAAAGGGGAAAAAGTGAATTAAATCCCTGTGATATAATAATTTCTTTTTTTGGAAGAGAAAAATGTATATATTTGAGCAAAAAGTTTAGAAGAACTATAAGGTTATTTATGAATAATTAAGGTACAAATGATTTTTATTTTCACTATTCCTAATCTTTTTTTTTTTTTAATACTATTACTTGTATAATAAAAAAAAAAATCTTTAAAAAGATTCTTAAAAGAAGAAAACAATCACTTCTACCTGTATTTATTGTTCCATGCATTAACTGCTGGCTTCGATCAGAACCACACACCCTATAATGCAGATTCTGACTGACTCCCCTCCCGGCCTACAAGTGAGGCGTGGCTTGGGGTTGTTGCAAACGCCATGCCATGCCAGCACTCCAAGTAACACGCATGTTCCCAAGATCCAGGGTCTGCCACTTACCGATCTGGTTGCTTCCAGGTGCAGGCCATCATGGATGAGGTTAGATTCATATGCTCGTCTCTTTCTCTGTCAAAAGAAACCGGAAAATACGTTAGGCCTTTAGTTTTACCAAGGCCAGAAAGAAAGGTGTTGGGGTTTTTGTTTTGTTTTGTTTTTAAAGAAAATATGAACAACAAACCAGTTTGAACCTGCTGCAGAGACATTTGCTTAAAATGGCACAGAAGCGAAGAAGGTGCTCTGGCCGTGGTGACCTGAGGATGCTGGGTCCCTCAGACAGTGTACTGTGGAGTGCACTTGGTTATTCTCTCAGCATCCTGGAAAGCCCTGGTTGTCCCCATGGGTTTTCAGCCATTAGAGGTACATAAAAATCTCTAACTTGGGCACAATTCCAAGGACTTTTTTGAGTGGCTTATAAGAGATTTTGCACAAAAATGAAGGGTTATTTTTAGCACTATTCACTGATGTCATTTACCAGTTATAGCCCAGATCTGATATTCTAATATTTTTAAATTTTTATTTCCATACTGAACATTCAAATGGCTCCATTTTAGACATATGTATTTCATCTCTGCATGCCTTGACCAAATTCAATACAACACAGAAAACTTTGGCAAAACAAAGGAATTTTTCTCTCTGCCAAGACCAAAATGTTTTTGAAGCTATAAAAAATATCTAAGTCTATAAAAATAGGGAACTAATTAATTGGTAATATTTGTCCATGTAATGTGGCCATTTGAAAAGACACAGAATATAGCACTGTGTTTAATGACACTGAATTCCATATCTGGCGAGAGTTTTACCAAACTGTGTCCTGGGTCGTACGGGAAGTGTGTGAAGGTAGAGACCTTTTAGAAGAATGCTTTTGAGGAGGAGGCACTGTACTGCGTTATGAAAAGGAGAAAAATGAGTGGACACAAGCTCTGAAAACAGACGGTGTTCAAATTCAGCTCCCTGGCCCTCGGCAGGAAACAAACTCCCGTTCCCTCAGTGTTCTCGTCTGTGGAATGAAGAACACCTTCCCAGTTTCCTTCTGAGGTTCTCGTGAAGATCCTATGATTTAAACCACATAAACTAGAATTTCCCTCTCTAGGAATCACAGGAGGCAAATTGGACCAAGTCTCCCACTGGAGAAAACTGAAAAATCTAGATTAAAAATTTTATTTTAAACTTTAGCTGCTAAGATAGAGAAGAATCTCTGAGCCAGGCTGAGGTAACGGGTTGGGGGAGAGAGGGGTGGAAACGGGAGTGGGGGAATGGTGGTCAGGCCGCTTTGCCCAGGAAGCACATTCATGGTTTGCCGCTGTGATTAGGCAGAGCTGCTGTGTGCACACACACCCAGACAGTACCTCGAACATGCAGCACTGAATGAATGTAATGCAGATGCTGTAGGAAAAAGACTGACAGCTCAAAGGTGAAAAGAACACACCTGGCATTTGGCTAAATGTGAGTCCAAGGTGGAATCCCTAGCATTTTATGCAATTCTCAGCAACAGAACATTGCTTTATTTTCATGTATTTAATAAGTGGCTCTATAGCACCTACAACATGCCAGACACTGTATCAGAGCTTTGCAAATGTAACAGATTTCACTGCCTGTTACAGTTTGAACCTACAATAGTCACTCAGAGAAAAACCAGCAAGTACTGCACCTCCCTTACACATAAACAACTTGCCCAGAAACGCCCTGTCAGATGAATGAGACCTTGAAGTGCAGCTTTTCCATGGGGCTCCCAGCAAGGGACTGTCCCCTCTGCCTGCCTCCCACCCCCACCCTCTCTGCGATTCTCCCTGCCAAGACTTTCTGCCCCTGCCCCGCCATATCCCCAGCCTCCACTTGGGAAGCGGGTTCAGGCTCATCCTGCTTTGTACTGAGGCCGAGTTTCTTCACTCTGGATCCTAATTCTTTCAGTTTGATTCTGGCATGGGAGCCACTCCCCGTTCCCATTTCTGCCTTTGCTATTGCATCAATGCATTTTTGGTCCTGTGGTGAATGTTCAGCATAGTTGGCCCAGAGCATATGCCCAAAACATGATGGTTGAAAGAACATACTCAACGGCACTTATTAATTCATTCTACAAGCATTTTCTGAGAGCATCCTAAGAGATTCAAAGAATTTAAAGTAGTCTGCCACAGAGGAACTACAGAGAAGCTGTGCAGTGCCCAGTCTCCTGATGCAGGGAGACTAAAACATGTCTGCGTGTGTTTCAGGGCACTGCGACGGACAGCTGTCATTCTCTACGGCCACCTGACGTTTCAGCTCCTGCCAGAGCCCACGTCCACGACAGCGGATGGAAACTCAGACACGCGGGTCCTTGTCTCCCGTGGAGCTCAGTTACTGACACATGAGCGAGGCCTTATTGATGGGACCACCTCAGAGGCTAGCAATGCAAAGATGTCGGGCCAAGCAGAAACCACTGTGGGTGTAGGTCGGGAGAGCAAATGCCGGTTCCAGAGATGGCACTGGTGCCAGCCATCCCATGCTTTTTCTCCCATCCTGGCTCTGCAGTGGAATTCGGGGCACTGTTTCTGGCTGCCTAGTCTCCAGACTTGTCTGCCCGACTCTTCAGAGTCCGTGAGCTCTCTGACATGCCCTGAGCAACTCCCTGCCTGCTTAAATGTGAGCTCATTTCTGTCATTGCCAGAGAGAATCCTGACAGAGAAGCCACAGACTATTAACACTTGTCAGCCTCAAACCCACATCTGTCCAGTGAAGGTGGCAGGTGTCCTGAGCAGAGGGCACACTCTGACTTCCTCTCCTTCCGAGGGGATGACTCACCCTGAGCCTGTGCAAGGGGCCACCCACACCGCCTCACTAGCAGGTCAGAAGCAGGATCCATGACTGTCCTCTGTGTCCTTAACACCAGTCAGGAATAATTTCAATTAGGATGTGAAGCTCAGACCCCAGGACGTTAGCTCTGGCTGACAAAGGTCCTTCTAGTTAGAAGGGTAGACAAACCAGCCAGAGTGGCTTCTTCCTTGGCTTTAATGGGTATGTTAATTAAGTGCTACACTTAACAATGTGAATGGGCGTTATTGGAAATTCATGGGTCCTACTGCCAGCCCACCATGTTGCTCAGTCATCTCCTTCCCAGCCTCTCTCCTCCATCAGGGAGCTGCTCCAGACTTTCAAGGTGTTCCTCAGTCTCCACACCTCTGATTCCCAGACCAAGAATCTGTTCATTCCCACGTGGCCTCCGTACTGTGCACCCAAATGACATCGTAACGGATGCTACCACTTTGCTAGAACTCCAGGACGGGGATCTTAATGCGGAGCCACTCAGCCCTCCCTCTTCTGACTCTTCCCGACCACCTGGGTCTTGGACTGTCTTCTTTGCTATGTGATGGTTGAACAGCCTATTCACTCTCCGAAGGATATAAACACATCTTTGTATCTCCCCTCTTTTGCCCCATTTTTGTGGGTATTAAGGGAAGTCACCGAGAAGAGTATATAGCACATATGAATATCACAGATGCAGAAAAATTAGATATGCTTCTTCTCCATTTCATTTTAATGGCATAACATTCTCTCAGACATATGGACTTTTTACTTATTAATCAATCTCAAATTGTTGGACAGGAAGGTTGTTTCAAATTTTTCACTTCTATGAAAATCCTTGTAGAATAATCTTGTGCATCTATTATTACTTCCTCAGGATAAAGTCCTAGAAACAGAATTATTAATCAGAGAATGTATGCAGTTTTAAGTTCTTTAATATGCAGTGCCATACTGCCCTTCAGAAAGGCTGAACAAATTTACCACGTTTAGTTTTTATCTGGTTCTTTACAAAGAATTCCTGATTTCTCTAAAGATAATTGGTAGATCTTGAAGCTGGTTGATAATGCCCTCTCTTTTAGTGCCAACTATGAATACTTAAACAGCTGAGTCAAGGATAGGACATTTTAATTTGCCTAATCATGTTAATATATCACCTTGGTGTTACTTTAGTAAGATAGTTATGTTGATGGCCCAGTTCTTGAGTTCCTTGCAGGAAAGACTTCACAATAGGAGTCCAGGTGATTTTTAAAGTATGCTTGTTAAAAGCTGGGGACAGTGAAGCAAAAAGGCGGGCTTACGATAGAAGAGGCAAGATCATAGCAACAGGAGTGAACCTAGGCGTGGCTGCCTTGGCCCTTTAGGAAGAAGGTCACAGGCAAAAGAAGTGAGCCCACTGGGCTGCATGGACTCAGGAAAGAAGTTGAGGCAAAAGAAGTGCCCTTCGAGAAAGAAAGCAAAGACACTGCCGCAGGGTCCCCTCCAGTGCTTTTGTTTTCTTTCTCCAGCGCCAACAGCTCTTATTTTCCTTTAGCAAGGCAATTCACAAAGAACCAGTGGAATATTTGAAAAACTGAACAAACCGGTTTTCTTGGTTTGAGTAAATGAGTATATGTGCTATATTTGTCAAACAGGCGTGTATCAGGAAAAGAGTGCTTACTTAAGAAAAGATTGACTAGGTCTGTTTAATATGAACTCATCATCTTTACTTTTCTGTAGAATTTGCACTTGGATAAGTAACAGTGTTCTTGACATTTTTTTAAAAATTAGGTTAGAGCTGTCTTCCACATTAAAAATGGAAGAAAATTAATACTGTATATTGCCTGACATAGCCATTGCTCAATTGAATATTTGTTGAGTAAATGAATAGCTGAGGCCACATAATCTTTCACTAAGAATTATCTATGTGCCTTGTTGAAGAATCTTAGTTATAAGAACCTATACTATGTTCTACAGTCTATGATCTGTATTTGGCGGAACAAAATGATTAAACTAGACTCACAGGCTCTGAGAAAAGCCCTATTGTACATTAAACTATGCTGTAAATTTTTCTTTCTCTGGCAGAGCAAATTTATTGGCATTGCAACCTGGATAGATCTATCTATCTACCTATCTATCTATCTATCTATCTATCTATCTATCTATCTCCCCTCCCTCCCTCCCTCCCTCCCTCCCTCCCTCCCTCCCTCCCTCTCTCCCTCCCTCCCTCCCTCCCTCCCTCCCTCCCTTTCTTCCCCTACTTCTAGTAAAGCCAAAGTGACAATTTTTGAGGAGCTATGTACATGTATCACAAAAAGATGCATGTGATTCTATCACTGTTGGTGCAGGACTGTACTAGGGGCTCAAAGTAAAAAAAGACAAGAGTACCCATCTCACTCCAGAAACTGATATTTTATTCATACCTCTGTTGAGAGGTTATTAAAGCTGTCAGAGAAATACAGAATAAAGCAATCAAAATCACAAAGAACAGACTGGCTTAATTAAGGAAGCTTTCTGTCCCCAAGCACCTTCGATTACACATTTCATTTGGCTTAATAAAGTCATTGTTGGGAAAGCCTTGCCCATGAATAGATAGTAATATCACTGATTGTAAACACCAACCTACCTTTTTTTTTTTTAAATGTCACCCAGCTTTTTCAGCATAAAAAGCAGGGGTTGTAATGTCTAATAAGTAAAATTTACTGAATAACTGTGATTATAATAAAGCACAAATCAGTTGGGATTAATGAAATATTATGTATAGATTAATTTCAAATATTCTTATAGCTTTTTAAGGCAAAGTACTGATGGTGTTGTCACTGTATTTTTTAACTTGCCAATCTCTATTAAGCCTACAAAGATGGATGAGGAAAAAAGTCAAAGGTACTTAATCTGTGCAAAAAATTACTGCCTAATTACTCTAAGTGCTATTTATTAGTTATACACACACACACACACACACACACACACACTATATATATATATATATATATATATATATATATATATATATATATATATATATAGTGTTCAAGAGGTTCAGTAAAAAGAATAAGGCATTTAAATGGGACTTAATTTAAATGCATGTGTTGGTGACAAATCCTTAAATGTGAGTGGACTGATCTGATGGGGGATCTACTCAAATGGGTAACATGTACTTACCAGAGAACAGAAAAACACGAAAATCCCAAGTGATGAGCAGAAAATGGAAGTGGATATTTAGATTATGTTCACGTCCAACTTTCTCTTTAAATGAACACGTTTGGCATCATTAAAACAACAAATACATAAATGGTACCTTAGGAAACAAATGGTCCGAGTATGGAAACAAAAAAAAAAAAATCAACTACCCTCGGCTGCTGAGATTACTACAAAGGTTTTAGGGCGGTGTTTTCCAAAGTTACCTTTTTATACAAACAACGTGCAGCACAGCTTACACAGCAGGTTCCTGGGCCCCTCTCCTGGAGATTCTAACTCAGTAGGGAGAGCCTGGGGCCTGAAATAATGTAGTTTTAATAAGCAAAGGAGATGACTCTGATCATCAGATGAGTTTAAAAAATACTGCTTTCCAGGACACACCTTTCTGTGCATCCAAGCAGCTATTTGTTGGTTATGTATTCCCCTCAAGCCTGTTTTTATGAAAATTCAGTATAGTTGATTTTCCAACCTTTTACTTTTACAGATGACTCTTTAGAAAGTGAGTCACAGGTGACTTTGGGAACCAGAGCAAATGACAGCTTCTTCCTTCAAACCTAAGGTCGACCTCAGCAGGACCAATCATGGAAAGGACTTTCTCTTCGCCACATCTTTGTGAGATGTAATGGAATACTCAGACTCTCCTTTTCAGAACTTAACTGTCCTCTTTGTTTGTTTGTTTTTAAGGACTGGGTCCAAGAAAACTTCTCGTTTTGGAAATAAAAAGCAAGATTTAGATTCACTACTCGTATGCTGAGTACTAAAAAATAAAACCAAATGTGCTTATATCAGCAACACATTTTGTAGCTGTAATTTGACACAGCTGACACTAATTTAATTTATTCCTTTTAACCTACAATCTTAGTATAAAAAGCAAGTAGGGTGTGAATGAAGGAGATAAAAATATAAAGAAGAGGTCTCTGCCTTAGTTTACAATGTTAAGGAGTTGAAACTAGATCTGATTTCGCTTCCTAAAGCAAAAGAGAGAACTTCTACCCAAAGTTATCTGAAGGGAAAACATCCAACACTGGTTGCCATCATCTCTTCTTCTTCTTTAAAAAAAAAAAAATTATATATATATATAATTAATTTTTTTAGAGAGAGAAGAGAGAGAGATAGAAACATCAATGATGAGAGAGAATCATTGATCAGCTGCCATTCTGCACACTCCCCACTGGGGATCAAGCTGGTGCGGCATGTGCCCTGACTGGGAATTGAACCATGACCTCCTGGTTCCTAAGTTAATGTTCAACCACTGAACCACATCAGCTGGGCATATTCTTGTGACTGATATATTTTTGTGACTGACCTTAAATACTTTTTAATGAATTATATGTAAGTAAACTATGTTAACCAGATTGGCATAAGTAGGGAGCTAATAACTGTAAAAATTATACATTGCATGTTGTGGCCAATAACATATGATTTTGAATTACCATCTTATTAGCTTCAAATAGCTATACACTTAATGCACGTAAAACTTAATGAGAAATTAAGCCATATGATCACTTCAATAGATACAAATAATTAAAAAGCATTTGGTAAAATTTAAAACACAATTATAAAAACTCTTAGCAATCTAGAACTAAAAGGAAACTCATTTAACTTTTTAAAAGAAAACTAATTTATAGCAAGTGTGATATTTAAGAGTGAAATTGTTGAAACATTTCTATTGAAATCAGGAACAACACAATTGTGATCACTATGTATCACGGGTTCTATGTCTTAGCCATTGCACTTGGAAAAGAAAAAGAAAGTAATATAAAGATGTCAATTGTAAAGCAAAACTGTCATTTTTGGACAATATGGTCTTCTGGGAAAACCTAAAACAAGTATTAGAAACTACTACAACTGAAGTGTGTATTAGCAAGGTCCCTAGATAGAACTTATAATCGATTTTTAACACACAATAGTACATCACAAACTGCCATTTAAAATCCTGACAAGAGCAACAAAAATTTAAAACAATAATCTATACTAATAAAAGCCTAAGTGACCCTTGCACGAGGCCCTCACATCATCACAAGATGGCCACCCCCACGTTGTCACAAGATGATCATTGCAAGATGGCCACCACAAGATGGCCAGCAGGGGAGGGCAGTTGTGGGAGATCAGGCTGGCAGAGGAGGGCAGTTGGAGGCAATCAGACCAGTAGGGGTAGGCAGTTGTGGGCGACTGGGCTGGCAGGGGAGAGCAATTAGGGGTAATCGGGCCTGCAGGGGAGGGCAGTTGTGGGCAATCTGTCTGGAAAGGGAGAGCAATTGGGGGTGATTGAGCCAGCAGGAGAGCAGTTAGGCCAGTGTTTCCCAACCTTCTCTCATGATGAGAATCACCTGGTGGAGTTGTTAAAACACAGATTCCTGAATCCCAACTAAGAAGTGCTAAACTAGAATTTTTGAGAACATATAGGTAAAATTGCATACCTAACTTAGTGCTCTGTATATAACATCTGTCTTAGAGCACTAGTTAAGTATACAATTTTACCTATATGTTCCCAAAAATTCTAGTTTAGCACTTCTTAGTTGGGATTCAGGAATCTGTGTTTTAACAACTCCACCAGGTGATTCTCATCATGAGAGAAGGTTGGGAAACACTGAGTTAGGCATCAATCAGGCCAGCAGGGCAGAGGTTAGGAGGCTATCAGGTTGGCAGGCAAAAGCAGTTAGGGCAATTAGGCAGGCAGGTGAGCAGTTAGAAGTCAGCAATCCTTGCCGAAACCGGTTTGGCTCAGTGGTAGAGCGTCGGTCTTTGGACTGAAAGGTCCCAGGTTCGATTCCGGTCAAGGGCATGTACATTGGTTGTGGGCACATCCCCAGTAGGGGGTGTGCAAGAGGCAGCTGGTCGATGTTTCTCTCTCATCGACGTTTCTAGCTCTCTATCCCTCTCTCCTTCTCTCTGTAAAAAAATCAATAAAATATATTAAAAAAAAAAAAAAAAAAAAAAAAAGAAGTCAGCAATCCTGGATTGTGAGAGGGATGTCTGACTGCCGGTTTAGGTCCATCCCTGCAGTTGGACATCCTCCAAGGGGTCCAGATTGGAGAGGGTACAGGCCAGGCTGAGGGACATCCCCCCCTGAATTTTGTGCACCAGGCCTCTAGTAGTTAATAAAAATGTATAAGATCTTCATGGACACTATTCTAAAACTTTTCTAAAGTATGTAAGACTGTAATAAATGGAGTGATGTACTGTTTTCACCATACTAAAACATTTCGATGAACTTTGAAACATCCAAAGAGATCTCACCCAGCTTCTAGGCAAACTGTTCCAGCCTTATAATAACTCATCTAAAACAATGTATAACATTTTAAAAAACATACAGAACCTATAACCAATTAGTCAGTTGTCTCACATTATTTGTAAGTTTAGATATAATTTAATCACTCAGTTTTCAAAAATCTCTTTTTCTATGGTTTCCACTGGACAAATCCATCTGCCATACACAAAAGAATTTTTAAGGTCAGGTATGAAATACAAATTTTTTCTTCCATATATAAACTTTTCATCAACTTTAAAGTAATAAAATTTCAAATTTAAGGAATTCATTCTGCTAATAAAAAAGATAATATATAGAACATATATTCAGGATTGCTTGCACTGTTTTTGTGCTACCTAGACCCCTCCACCCTCTTTACATCATTTGAATTATACTATTACTTGGTCATAAACACTACTGTTTAAAGGGAGGCCAAGTGCCAGACAAAATGAAATTAGATATAGACCAATTCCTCCAATTGTTAGCAGTTCTAGAAAAATTAAATGGAAGAAGGAAGCATTACCAACGAAAGTCAGGAAGAGTAGGAAAAGTATATGGAAATTTGTTTAATTTAAAACATTTTTGCTCTTCACAGTATAGATCAAACATGCTTAGACATATTTAATCATTTACTGCACCAGACATTGCTGCTGCCTACTGAACACGCCATTCTCCCCTCCTTCATTAGTAAGAAAAGTTAGTGTTTTTTCAGATATTAGGTGATTCAAGAGATGAAAGACTTGTCTTACTGAGTCTATGCTAATCAAGGTGATTCCACTTATCTTGCCAGTAGTCGGTTTAGGAATAGATTTGTGATAGACAATGAACTGTAAAAGGAAGTCTGCTTAGGGCCCTATAAGGGGGTCTTTCTTCCCCCTTAAAAATGGGCCGCAAGAAAGGCAGTCCCCATTTTTACCTCTGGATGCCTGGAACTGCAGCAGCCATGTGGGAACAAAGTGCAGCCAGCTTAAGAGCAGCCAACACTTTGAGGATGGCAGGACAGAAGCATGGAATGAACGTTGATTCCCGATGACCTCGTTAAGCCCATAAATTATCTAAATCAGAAATGGTTCTAACTCCAGGCTCCTTCTGACATGGGAAAATTACTATTTAAGCCATTTTGAGTTTGAGTTCCTGTTACTGTAAAAAAGAAAATTCAAACGGATTCTGGGCTGAGAACAGTCCTGGCTAAATGAGCAATTATTACTGAAACTACTTATAACCACCCCCTTGCAAAATCTCAATGTAAACGGTTTATGCTTTTCAAAGGAAGGTGTGAGATATCTAGAGTTTTCACTAATATAAGGGGACAAAGTCGCAGGCTGTTTGGTGGTTTGGATAGAAAAATAATTTCTTTTTTTGCTCATGGGAAGTGCAGCCGTTTACTCCTCTGCCTTTTTTATATTTGTGGCCTTATTATGTCTAACTTTCTCCATCTTCTCTAAAAAAGTAGGTAACAGTAAGTACTCTTTAGAGGAGCCCCTGGCAAAGTCGACCTGGCATTGCTTCAGGAAATCAATATGATTTAGACTTCTTCTTCTCTCTCAAAGAAAACAGGGCTGTGAAGATGCTTTTCCTTGGTGTTGTCTTAAATCTTGAATAAGGCCAGGTGGAGAGTATGTCAGAACTTGCAGATGTTTTTCAAATTAATAAAAATGTGACTCCAAAGCTGAGCTTTGCATTCTGGTGGAGTCTAACATTAAGTCACGTGGACAAATAGCATCTCAAAACACTTCGAAGCACGGCTTATAAAAACTAGCATCACAGTATATCAATCCATGAGCTCGGGGATTGCCGAAATTAAAGATAATTTCTTTTCTCCTGATTTATGAGAGCTTCCCTGGGACCTACCTTTCCGTGTAAAGCAAATGCAGAACTTGTTAATAATGTAAGCAGCTCTGGGCTTCTTCTCCACGGCGGTGATGCTCTTGTCTAAAACCAGAACTGCTTCCTTCCTGCTTTAATGGATTAGATTTGTTTAACTTCCTTTCTGTGGTGCTCAACCCAGCCCCACTGGCATATGGATGCCTAATGAATATTTGATGACAGTGACTACGACTGCACAGAAGATACCTTTGTGTCCACAGGAACATGATAAAGTACTCTAAGCTCTTTAACTGGAGTTATAAAATTATGCAGTGACAGAAGGAGAGTCATGCCTTTCATAGTAATGCGCTGTTTTAAGAAAACCCCAAATAGAAAAAAAAAAGAAGAAGGAATTGAGAAGTACAGATTGGTAGTTACAAAACAGTCACGAGGATGTAAAGTACAGCGTAAGAAATATAGTCAGTAATATTGTGATAACTATGTATGGTGCCAGGTGGGTGCTGGACATAATGGGGGGAACACTTTTTCTAGTATATGACTGTCTAACCATTATGCTGTACACCTGAAATAATACAAAAGAATATTGAATGTCAACTGTAATTGAAAAAACATACAAAAAGAAAACCCCAAATAAATGGGAAGGGACAGGAATTAAAATCTATGACCTAATATGTGCTGAAAATTTATATGATATCTCTATATACTATTTTATTTTGTTTTAACCATAATCCTCTGGACTATGGTTAAAATAAAATAATTTCAGATTCCCATTTTCCTGAATCTCAGATGTCAGTTGTATGGTGAGCCAATATTCTATCTATCTATATAAAAAGCCAGCAGCCATAATGGCCATAATGACCATAACGACTGGTTGCTATGATGCCTACTGTAGCTAGCAAACCACCTGCTCAGGGGCAGGGCCGGCTGGCCAACCTCGAGGCCCTTCTCCAAGCCAGCCTGCCCCTGATCGCAGCCCCCCATCCGAATAGGGGGTGGGGCTGGGTGGCCAACCTCCTACAGCCCCTCCCCCTGGCCGCCCTACCCCTGATCAACTTCCCCACCCCAATAGGGGGTGGGGCTGGCCCACCAACCTCCTGCAGCCCCTCTCCCAACTGGGCCCCACCCCAAATCGGCCCCCCCATCCCATCAGGGGCAGGGCTGGCCAGCCAACCACCCATGGCCCCTCCCCCAGGCTGCTTGGCACACTGTACCCCATTTGGGGGTGGGGCCTGCTGGCCCACCACCCACAGCCCCTCCCCATGGCCTGCTCTACCCCCAATCAGCCCCCAAACCCCAATCATGGACCCCTCCCCCCAGCTGGCCCAGCCCTGATCAGGCCCCCACCAGGGGGGGACAGCCAGCCAACCTCCAGCCATCTCCTCCTCCCAACAGGCCCAG
The DNA here is from genome assembly GCF_964339955.1 of Pipistrellus hanaki. Classification (NCBI taxonomy): domain Eukaryota; kingdom Metazoa; phylum Chordata; class Mammalia; order Chiroptera; family Vespertilionidae; genus Pipistrellus; species Pipistrellus hanaki. Next base: position 147,246,060 of record NC_140505.1, read on the forward strand.
CTCTGATCCGCCCCGATTGGGGCCGGGCTGGCCGGACTCCACCCATGCACGAATTTGTGCACTGCGCCTCTAGTGTACCAACAAGAGACTATTCAGCCAATGAAATTATGATACACCATTTGTAAGATGTGCCCTGATATCAGAGTTATCAAAATGTAAAAAATAACAGGCATCTGTTATTTATCAAAAATAGTAACAGATTTTTGATAAGAAAAATCACTGATGTCACACTGCCAGTGAGTAGCCTTGGCAAAGACAAGCTCGCTATCCACCGCAACGCCTGCTCCCTTCCCAGAGGGTGACATCCCTACTGAGAAACGGCTGTCCAGCCAGGAGCTGCACCTTCCACCATCCTGAATCCTGATCAGCAGTCTGCGAACACAACTGACACAGTCACTTCCAGGCCAAAGTGGTAAAGAAGCGAGGGCACTGTCCCCATCCGCTCTCATATCCCATCTACCATTCATAGGATGCCGATGCCCACGATGATGTGAGAAGCTGCTGGAACATGGCAGAGCCTCTGTGTCTGCCCGGGTTCCTGAACGACTGCAGGGAAGAATGCCCTGCCTGTACCCCCAAAACACTGTGCCAAAGAGGATGCCACACTGAATTTAAAATGAGCACTAGCCTGGTGGGTGAGGCTCCGTGGTTGAGCACTGACCTATGAACCAGGAGATCATAGTTTGATTCCAGGTCAGGGTACTTGCCGGGGTTGTGGGCTCGGTCTCCAGTGCGGGGAGTGCAGGAGGCAGCCAACCAATCATTTTCTCATCATTGATGTTTTTATCTCTTTCTCCCTCTCCTTTCCTCTCCGAGATCAATAAAATTCATTAAAAATAAAATAAAATGAGCAATAAGTAAACTTCTATTTTGTTAAGCCACTGTCATACGGGGCTAGTGTGTTACATCAACTAGCATTACTGCAGCACTGTTTGTGGCAGAATTAGAAGGCGAATGTCAGGTTCCAAAGCCCGGAACCGATCCTGTGACACCAGGCAAGTAGAAACCTCCAAAACAAACAAACAAAAATCTAAAACAAAACAGGACTGATCGCTTCATTTTAAGCAGTTTTCATCACTCGGTTTGAAGGAAGGGTGGACATAAGTTGGTAATATCTCAACACAGAGGTGGCCGTTACCGGACAGACCCTGAGGTAAAGGGAGGGGAGGAAGGAGCAGCTTGACCGGCAGCAGGTGAAAGGGGAGGACTGGAGGCGACAGAAAATGGGTGAGTTCCAGATTCAAGACAAGAGTTTGAACCTTGGCTCCACTATTTCTTATACCAGAGCCTGTGACTTTGGGCAATCCTTTAACCTCCCTAAGGGTCAACTCTCATCTAAGATTATGTTCACAGAATGACCTTTACAGGTTGTTATTAGAATTAAGTAAGAAAATATATGCAAAAAGGCATATACTCGTGAGAGAGCACACACTGAATGTTAATCACTATTATACTTGGTGTCATTATTACACTTTAGCTTCTTTCTCCACCTAAGTGCAAACAGCCGAGTGTGCTTTTCATACACATCTCTTCTAAATAGAAAAATACAATTCCTTGGAAGGAAGTTTGCCTTCAGCTGGGAAACCAACTGAGATTAAGAGCCTGAGGAAGTTTCTATTTCAAATTAAAAATAAACAATTTGTTAACATGCCCCGAAGGAATGATGGGCAGAGAAAATACGAAGGGAACGATGGTGTATGATATTTCAAACACCAGTTTCACTTTATTGCTTACATAAAAATAGCACTTTGTCAGTTCACAATATTGTAAGGCGTAAAAGAAAAGGAAAAGAGCATAAAAACTTACCCTTTGTTTTTCATTTGAACCCTTTTTATTGTTCTCTTTTCTACTCTCATCTTCATACACTAGAACAAAGTCGATTCTTCGCTGGCCGTCATTAAAATAGAGTGAGTTGGGTTTCCCGTTAAATTCTTCCTGTGTAGAATGGAAAACATACTTTAATATAAAATTTTGAAAAAAAATGTTTATTTTCTAGCTTTAATGGGCACATCAACATGTTTATAGAGAAAGAGAAATAGATCCATTATTAGTTACTTGACAAAGATCATGGTCACCATGATCTCTGAAAGCATAATTTTTTCTTGGTGAAATTAAGTCCTTGAATTGAGCAGTTTAGCATTATTCTGCAAGTGCATGGGAGAATATCAGTATTGTGTATGTAACACACTCATCCCAGAATTATTTCTGCTTCAAATATCAAAAATGAGTAGCAAGTTTGGAAATGAACATAGTAGCCAGAGATGCTTATCTATCCGAAGGACAGAAGTTATTTTAACAAGAAGAAAAATCCAAGACAAAGCACTCCTGATAGAAATCTCTTCTTATTTTCCAACTCTTCCATCATTTTTCCTGACCTCTCCTGATCTCCCCCTTTATAGAAGGTATCATTTCATAACCTTAAATATCAGAAGATGCTCTAATATACACAAAAGCCACTGTGTGGTCTTTGGTTATTTGTTCCCAGGTCCACAAAAGATACCCTCTCACTCCTAAGGAAAAAAAAAATAAACAACAAAACCAAATCAACAACAGCAACAAAATAAATGAGCTTTTTCATTTAGACCTTAAAAGTCTATGGGTTAAAAACAAATGAATAACGGCAAAACACAGACCTAATACAATTGAAAACAATCTCGACTACATATGGACTTGAATAGAATTGTTTTAAAAGCCTTGAATTTGTGTCTCACACAACTTGTCAGGATGCTTACCTTAGTTTTGTTGTTATTTAAGAATCAGACTGCCTTAACCGGTTTCGCTCAGAGGATAGAGCGTCGGCCTGCAGATTCAAGAGTCCAGGTTGGATTCCAGTCAAGGGCATGTACCTAAGTTGCAGGCACATCCCCAGTAGGGGGTGTGAAGGAGGCAGCTGATTGATGTTTCTCTCTCATCAATGTTTCTAGCGCTCTATCCCCTCTCCCTTCCTCTATGTAAAAATCAATAAAAAATATTAAAAAAAAAAAAAGAAGAAGAAGAATCAGACTGCTTTTTAAATAAATAGTATTTTGTAATTTTTCAGTTTTTTTTTTTAATTAAAAACTCCAGGGGAGACTGCATTTTGCAGTCATTTGGTAGAACTACTTAATCATTAAATTTGACTATTCTCCTCTGCATTCACCATCAATTAGTACAAAAATCAACTAATTTTATCACCACTTCCTGTTTTTCTTTACATTTTTGAGATGTATTTTTTGCTGACCATATCCAACCTGGTACTGGTGATTCCTTTCCTTTTCCACCAGGGAGCCTGTGAAGGTTTATTAGTATTTGAAGCTCCTCCCATTTAGCAGGTCATACACACACACACACACACACACACACACACACACACCCACCCAATGCCTGCTGCTGCTGCTATAACCCAGCTCCAAGCACCTTCATTTCAGCTTCATTCAACCAGGGACTCTAACCTCAAACATAGTGTTTGTGTCTTGAGATCTTCCCTAGCCAAGGCCCTGAAGAGACACATCAGTGCCTCGGGCCACTATCCAATTCCTTCATTTGCAACTTCAGCTATTTAAAACCAACAAGTGTCCTTTTAGAGCATTTAAAGCTATACCAAAGTGCTAAGCCCTGTATTTTTCATTTCAGCTACAAAGTCCTAGAAGCCACTTTGATTTCTCTTCCTTTCAATGAAGATGTTACCATTGGTGACAACCAGGGCGGCTGCTAGAGGAAACATGCTATGTAGGGGAGGAGGGTCCTCAGAAAGGCAAACAGTAGGTGAGGCAGGGCGGAACAGAGTCACGAAGACCTGATCACCACGGTCAAGTGAACAAAGGCAGCTCGCTCTCTATGGCGCACACTGTGCTGCCGTTGGTGGTGTCCGGAAGGAGGTCCACGAAGTTACGTTTCTGCAGAATCAGGCCTGGAATGCGAACCACATTCGCACACGACTCCAGACACTCTTTCCTGCCAGGTCATTGGCTGCACCGGTTGGCAGCTAGCTCCCAGGTAATCTGGTCTGCACACGGGCCTCTCTTATGTGATAGAGCACCATGGCCATATGTTCGGAGGAAAATCCCAATGGACTTGGCAGAAGCCGTCTGTGAGAAATAACCAGGTCAAACTCTGATACGATGTTATTAGAATGCAGTGCCAGGGAAAGGTGCCCATTTTCTGTGGCTGTGAAATCCAGGTTTCCCATCTCTTGGCAGAAGACATTCTACTAGGCAACTGGGATGAAGAGAGAAACTAAATGCTCGGCTGGAACAAATATGTAATAAACAAGGGAACTGTACTACATAAAGAAGGCTGATTTATTAACAAAAGTTAAAAAAAAAAAAGCTGGATTTTTCAGTGATAAGTTCTGAAGGCCTAACTCCCCGAACCAGACAGAGATGAAAGGAAACTGGAAAAAAAAATTTTTTTTAAGTCCTCTCCTAAACTTTTGCTTTATATAAAGTAAATTTTTGATAATTCCTCAGGGTAAATACAGAGAATTATCTTTAAATGACTGATTGATTATTCAGAGATAGATTATTCATGTCCTAGTCTCCATGCCTTCTCTTAGATCTACTAAAAATCTTATCTTTAGTCTTTTCTACCAAATCAGATGGCACCAAGATGAAATACAAAAACCCTTGAAACACAATCCTTCCTGTTCAGCAGCTTAAATAAAAACATAAAAAATGAAAAAAAATTGACGAGAAGGCTTAACATTTATCAGGTAAGATCATTTTCCAGATCAGAACTTACATATGGTTACTGACTTTCCAGCTAATAAATTTATCAATCCTTATAATCATCTGGGTGACTTACTAATAGTAAGGATCTTAGATAAATGTTTTTAGTGCCAAGGAAGTCAACAGAATCACTAGCTGTTAATACTTCTTTCTTACTGGAAAAAAACATCAAGCAAATTTCTAATTACAGTTTGGGGTCTATAAAACCCTACATCTGTTCACACCCACTGCCCTCTCTGGTGCCAAGGAGAGAACATTCCACCAATCTAGCACTCATTTACCCATTCGTAGTGACCTGACCTAACACTGCACTAACAGTTAACTAACAGTGGGTAAAAGGCCTACCTGTTCATCTGTTGATATAACAAATAAAGCAGAACAGTGCTGCCAACCACTGCAGAACGATGACCTGACCACTTCTGCCCCTGGTGTCGGCAGAGATATTTCATTTCACACGTGGGGCGAAGAGGAGGCACACTGGTCTGAGCCAGGGGAGGGTCTGAGAAAGGAGGGCTTAGGTCACATGCAGTTTACCCAAGTGATGTTGTCCAGGCTGCCCTCCTCTCTGCTGGCTTCTCTCTTTTCTTTGTGGGCAGCACTTCAACAAAAGAGTGGAGAAGGGCAGGATCCTCCTTAACCAAATCGGGATAAAAAATGCGAGCAGTAAGATGACTCTGCCCAGTGCTTTCAAGCTAGAGTTATGACTTCGAGAACATGAAGAAAATATGATTTTTTTTCTTTTTTTTTTGCTATTGGTAAAACCAAGGGTCCTATGACTTTGATTAAATTTGGCTTTAAATCAGGGGTCCTCAAACTTTTTAAAGTGGGGGCCGGATCACGGTCCCTCAGAGAGCTGGAGGGCCGGACTATATGAACTACTAATTCCTACTGTAACACCTCGGCTGCGCTCACTGCCCAAAAAACCTGGCGGGCCGGATCAGACTCCTCTGCGGGCCGCATGTGGCCCGCGGACCGTAGTTTGAAGACCCCTGCTTTAAATCCTAGCTCTAGAAATAATCTCTCCTTCTCCCTCTAGAACCTCCCTGTCCCCTGTCCCCTCTTTCTCTTTCTTTCTCCTTTGGCAGGCTAAAAATAACTTCTTGACCAACCTGTGTTTTATTTCCTGAGCCTAAGGTGGAATGAGCTACTGGCTACTTTCCCATAAAACCAGACAGAGGGACCCTGGAACAGACCCCAGAGCTGTCCTCCAGACCTGAAGAAATTATTCATCACCCTTAACTCGCCCCTGAAAAATCAACTCCCAGAACAACCACAGCCTCTAACCCCTGAAGTCTCCTGATTTTGCCCTACATAATCTGAAACCTACATGCCATCAGGGAGTTCGGGCTTTTGAGCAGTAGCTTCCCTTTCTCCTGTGTGTGGGGGGGGTGCCATCTTCACTAATAAAAGAGAAAAATGCTAATTGACCGTACCTTTATACACCCACAGCCAGTCAGAGTATGCAAATTAATACAACAAAGATGGCAGTTAATTTGCATATGCTGAGGAAGGGAGGAGTGAAGCCTGAAGACAGCATAGAAGGAAGAGGGGGGGGAAGCGAAAAGGAAGGTGGCTGCCAGAAGGAAAGCACGGGCAAGGTGGGTCCGCGGCAGCCACTTGTAGGAATCTCCCTGCAACGGGCCCCTAGTTTATAATAAAATAGGCAATATTTCTCCACTGCAGTTCTCAGGGTCCCGTGTTTGGCTGTGCTAGCGCTGGGTGGATGAACTCTTTCTGTTCTGTAACAACTGGCCAGGAAGCACGTGTGGGTACCAGTCCTGTCCCTGGAATGGTTGAGAAAAGAGGTCCTAGGGCAGCGATTTTCAACCATTTTTTTTTTTTTTTTAATAATCTCATAGCCCACATAAACCAATTACTACAATTCTGCAGCATAATATATATTTTGCCTGTTTTGCAAAAAAAAAAAAAAAAAAAAAAAAAAAAAGGCATACAGTAATTTGATTCATTCACAATGGATGGCTAATGTTGTGTTGGCTGTTGTCATTTTTTAATTGGACAATCTAAGTAAAAGAGGTCAGTGCCCCTGACCAAACAGTCAGGTATTGTACATTTTAAAAATTCTTGGTGCACAACAGTGGAAAATCGCTGTCCCAGAGGACAAACAAGTCCAAAGATAAATATTTTCCAGAAATTACTTGGTAGGAAAACTTCTCAGAGGCAGTCTCTGAATGAAATATGGCACTGGACTTCCCCTTGGACAGGATGGTTGTCTTAAAAAAAAATGAAGGGTCACATACATGCCTCCTGGGCCGAGAGAGAAGAGCCAGAGGAAGAGAGAACCTGGGGAACCTGCCTGAGCGGCCTTCCTCTCGGGGCTCAGGTCGGGCACAGGTGAGCAGTCCTGAAATCCCAGGCATCACCTGGTGAGCCCATGCAATAACCCGCCTCTTCACCTCTGCCCAGCACTTCTCAAGTCTCTCATCGAACCCTGCAAATCAAGCCTGGAGTCCCATTTCGCAACAAAGGCCTCTGCTCCTAGCGTTTAAAATGCTGATGTTTGTCCCAGATCTGGATGCAATATAGTCAGTCTGGGATCGTTGCTCAAATTCTCGTTTCTGTGTATGGGTGTTGGAAATATTCCTTGGGCAAACAAGTGATATTATCTGACTGTATCTCTGGAATTTCCAAATAAACTGTTCACCGACTATGAGTCTAAAGAGCATTCCAAGACTATTTGGGCTAATGGTCTTGACCTCTACACAAAGCAGGATGCAAGGAAGGTTTATTGGCTAACAATAACAGTGAAGGAATTACGCTATGGAAAACAATATGAAAACACAATTAAAGAGCAACTGATAGGTGCATGTGGAGAAAACCATGTGGCTCTCTGCCGTCTCTAAGACTAGCAAAACAAAATAATTAAGTCCAAGAAATACACAACAGGAAGAAAAACAAACTTTAATCAGAGCAGAGGACAGCAGTGAAAATGGAGGATCTTCAATTTCTCATTAAATCCCGAACCCATGCACATAGCAAGCTTTTAGGGAAACAAACGTTTAGAGGCAAAAGCCTTCATGTAAATATTTAGCTTCACACAATAGGGGACATACTACATATAATTTTATATGGACACGTCACCCAGCTATGAATGAGATCTATTCTGAAATGTTTTCCCTGGCTGCAGCGGAGTTCAGGCAGATTGAAGGCACAAGTAATAGTGAAACTTTTTTCCATTTCACACAACTGTGCAAAATTCTGAAAATACAAGAGACAGCAGGTCTAATTTTATTGCTTATGGTTAGGTCAGCGGTCACCAACCGGTGGTCTGGGGACCACTGGTGGTCAATGGGGTCTGAAAGGTTGGTGGTCCGTGAGGTCTGAAAGGTAGATCACCTCCCCAGCCAGTAAGAACACCTGATTGTAAGAAAATGCAAAGTGCAAAGAAAAACAACCAAGAACTGGAGGTACAAAAACCTGAACACTGAGGGAGAGACACTGATACTGTGAGGTGTGTGTGTGTGTGTGTGTGTGTGTGTGTGTGTGTGTGCGCGCGCGCGCACATGCACGGGGGGGGGGGGGGAGCGTTAGGGTTAGGGTTAGATATTAGTAACAGGGATAAGGAAAGGTTCACAGACACACAGGGGCGCCACACGGGAAGTCAGCTCAGTAAGTGACATGCTGCAGGGGATGCTTTTGAAGGGACCCAGGCGTTCAGAACAGTGCTGATGGAAGGAAGTGTGGTGGGAAAGGGGCTCATTCGAGGAGCAGGGGGCAATCTAGAAGCCAGAACTCCAAGTCTCTTAGGGTCCAGTGTCAGGATGTTCCAAGAAAGTCCCTCGGTGGGGACTCAGGAAGAACGCGGAATGATGTTTGTATAAATCACGCTTTCTCCTTCCCTACTCTATCAACCACACAGCTGTCTTCTGAAAGTCAATGGCCAGGCCTTGTTCACCCTGAGTTCTCTGCTGGCCCTTGCATGAAGCAGGAGCCTGGCTTACTTTTGTCTCAGAGTAAAAATAGCTTTTTCCCGCCTGACCATAAAAGTAACATATACTCAATACAAAAAATTCTTAAGATAGAGAAAAGTATAAAAAAACAATAGAAGTCATATGTAATCCCATTTCCCAGAGGTGAGGAGAACTTATTTCGGAGTACATCTTTTTAGGGTTTCACACACACACACACACACACACACACACACACACACTTAAGAGTGTACACACACATTAACCAAATGGTACCATACCATACATATTATAGTTTTATATACATCCATCATAGAGATTTTCTAGCTTTATATTAAGCTCTGCATCATCACGTTTAATAGCTGCAATATAATTTAGTTAAACAGTGTCTTCACTGATGAATACGTAAGTTGTTTCCAATTTGTTGCTTCTATAAACACTGCTGCAATGAGCATCTTTGAGCTTATGTATGTATCTGTGCACATGCTCAATTACAATTCCCTTAGGCTGAATTCTGGAGGCAGATTTTTAACTAGCACGGCCTTCTTAGAAGCCTTTGCTATATAGGTGGCTAAATTGTCATTCAAAAGACTATAAATAAAAATGGACACTTCCACTAGCAGAGGACGAATATGCCTTCACCCACCATCACCTGATAGCAATCCTTTTCACTCTTCCCACGATGGTCAATTTTTACATTTGCATTTTTTAACTAGAGAACTCTAACATTTTTATGGGGACTGCCCAAAGGAATTACTACTGCTTTTGTGAAGTGCCTATTTCGATTCTTGACTTAACGGAACTAGCTTTTATGCAATCACTTTCCAGCAAATTCTCTTGAGATCCAAAGAGCCATATAGGCAAATGATTAAATGGTGATATAAAAGAGACCCATAAAAATACCAAGGAAGTCTCCAAAGAAAAAGTAAGAAAATAGTGTAGGGCCCTGACAGCCAGTCCTGGCTTCAGCAATGTTGAGGTTTAACTGGAATGTGCCGTGCTGGTGTCACAAGGTCCCCACCCTTTTCCCACCTCACTGCACACACTGCCCATTACAGTGTACTGACCAAATGTCAGTTATATCTTTTGACTCACATGTTTCTTTCGATTTAGATCCTACTAGTTATTTGGTGTGTGAAGTGACTCCTGTTACAAATTAAAAATGGATTTACAAATTCTTTAAAAATAGTCTTGCTATTTCATATTGGGAAAATGGCTATCACCAGTTCTCAAATAGCTGAACTTGTTATTTTCAGTCATTTCTCATCAGGGGTAAATGTAGTTCACATAAATATAATCAGATTGCCCACAAACATGCTGCTGCTGCTTCTCTGTCCTTTTCTGTCCACACCCGAGGGAATGTTCTCAGGCCTACAGCATCCTCATTTGGGATACGCATTTTGCCTTTATTTCTCTTTGCCCGTGTTAACATAAACTCTACAGTTCTGTTACGTAGGGCAATGCCTTTTAGATGTCGAGTGATTACTGTTAAATATTTCCCTCTGGCCCATGCCAAGGAAACAGGAACTTTATCAAGTGGAGTTCTCATATGATTTTACGTACTATATTCTTAAAATTTCTGAACTGGGCCATAGGAACTATGAATACAAAACTTGGACATGGTGTTTAAAATAAAACTTAAGGAAGCAGGCAGGGTAGATGATATGATTACTTTGGAGCCTTCTCATAGAAGTGGGGCTCTGAACCTTCTCCTGAAACCCACAGTTAAGAGTTGGAACCGGGATTTTCAATTAGCATCATTTCAAATGTTTTTGGCTTTCCTATCTCCCCACAGGCATTTTACTGTTTTAAAACCTCAGTGTAGCCTTCTTTAAAGATGATCTGCAGAAAAGAAAGGGAACAAGTAAAGAAAAGTCAAAAAAGAAAAAGAAAAAAAAAAGTGGAAATGCCTTCAGTGGTGATTTTCATACTTTTCCTTTTCTAGAAGCAGCTATCATCTGTTTGCACTGCTCTCATCTGGCAGTGGTAACACGGGTGGAAGAACTGTGGTGAGATTAAACTACAAGATATGCCCAATAAAATCTTAGGAACGATAACGTGATAGCTCTATTAAAACAAGACAAGTGGTACAACAGGAATTTGTGAGAATGATTATCTTCCAGGGCTCTTAAGGTTTCAAAATGTCTTGCTTTGTTTTAATATCCCATTATAGATTTAACATCCAGCCATTTACCTAAAACCATTTTTAACCTATTAGCATTTTCAGGTTGCACCACCTCCTGGGAAAGAATGTTTTTCTTGTGCTGTTAATCCTCAACCGAGGATATTCTTCACTGATTTGTAGAGAAAGTGAAAGGGAGGGAGGGGAAAAACACATAGAAACATCTATGTGATACACACTGACTGGTTGCTTCTTGCATGTGCCCCCAACCAGGGCCAGGAATTGAGCCTGCACCTGAGTTGCGTGCCTTTGACTAGAGTCGAACCCGGGACTCTTCAGACCAGCTAGGGCTGGGGTGTTGTTGTTTTTTTGTTTGTTTGTTTTAATGCTCACCCAACAATGTTTTTATTAATTTTAGAGAGAGAAAAGGGGAGAGAGGGAAACATCGATGTGAGAGAGAAAAATGGATCAGTTATCTCTTGTATGTACTCCAATCTGGGATCGAACCTGCAGTCTGGGTATGTGTCTTGACCGGAAAAGGAACCTGTGACCCTTCAGTGTACAGGACCACTAAGACACACCACCCAGGACGAGGAAGAAACTGTAGGTTTTCCACCTACACAAGATGGTTGTTCTAAATTACATTTTTTGGACCTTTAAGAAATAGCTCCCAATCTTATATCATGATTAAAACCAAAATAATTTTACTACAGTAAGATCTTTCATGACATAAAGGACTTTCACAATATTCTATCTACAACTTTAAGATCTTTAGTCTTAAGAATAATAATTTTAGCTTGACTTAAAAACCACATGTTCCACTCCCCTTATGTTCTTACTCCTCTTAACAGTATCTCAAATGTCCTTGTATATCTATTTTTAATTCTTGAAAAAGTAACTGGTTATAACTCATAAATATTTACTGGTACTTTCCATTCACCAAATCCATAGCTGTAGTCCCTAAAATGTTAAGCTTTTGAATGAAGAGCCAATCTCATAGATGACTATAATCTGAGAATGATCAGAAAAGGGAGTTTCAAGCCATAGCTACTCAGACTATTGAGCTGAAGAAGATATGTAGGGTATAATTGAAGATGTAACTAAGGCAACAAGACTTAAGCTCTTTACCAGGCTCCTGTATAATTATTTTTCTGTAGAATCCCTTAAAATTACAATCCGTCATTCCCAGAAAGCTCTTCATCTTTCACAGGAGGTTTCCATTCCCAGTCTAAGGACTACCCTGAGTTATTTTTAGTGTGTCAGCTGCTCAGGGTTTACAGCACAAGAGTCCTGTCATTAACTGAAACTCCCTTGTCAAACTGTTATGTCACATGTATCCCTGGCCATAAACTTCTCAGACCACCTGTCTGGGAATTGATGGTTGCAACCTCATTCAGTGCAAGAGAAAGATAAACAAATCAGAGCACCTTGTGTCCATAAAAGCAAAGGATTGTGACAACTCCTATCTGCACCTGGTTAATGTTTTATATAGACAATACTTTCCTTTAACTCAAGATGCAGTTTACAAGAATGACTCCTCTTTGTGGTAAGAAAAAGAAGATGCAGATATGTTTCCAAAACAAAAGAAAGAAAAAGAAATGACTCATTTAAAACAATGACACAAAAATATTTTAAACTGACTATCCTATACAATAAAAGGCTAATATTCAAATCAACTGAACGATAGAATGTCTGGTTGCTATGACATGCACTATCCACCAAGGGGCAGATCTCAATGCAGGAGCTGCCCCCTGGTGGTCAGTGTACTCCCACAGGGGGAGCATTGCTCAACCAGAAGCAGGGCTCAAGGCTGGTGAGTGCAGCAGTGGGGGCAGGAGCCTCTCCCACCTCTGCAGCAGCACTAAGGATGTCCAACTGACGGCATCCCCGAGGGCTCCCACATTGTGAGAGGACATAGGCTGGGCTGAAGGAAATCCCTGCCCCCCATCCCCTTGCTGCCACCGAGTGCATAAATTTTATGCACCAGGGCTCTAGTCCTATATAGTAAAGGCTAATATGCAAATAATCCCCACGACCCAGAGTTCGACAAGGGTGCAGGGCCAGCTGGCCAACCACCTGTGGCCCCTCCCCCAGGTCAGCCTGGCCTGATTGGCTCCGATTGAGGTGGGCTGGCCAGATCCCACCTATGCACAAATTGGTGCACTAGCCCACTAGGAGATAATTAAAAAAAAAAAAAAAAAACCTTTAAAAAATCCTCCTCCCATCAGTTATTAGAAAATTTCAAGAGATAAAGTACTCTGAAGCAATAAGTTTACCAATAAACTTTACACCAATTTTCAAAAAGTTACTGTAAGCTTTTTGTGCTCAAATTTTTCTCTAATATAGTACATACTATTTTTTTATTTCTCAAAGAGGGGATATTAAACATAGTTATTATTACACTCTTCTTCTTCTTCTTCTTCTTCTTCTTCTTCTTATTATTATTATTATTGTTATTATTGAGGTAAAAATGAATGGAGCCCAAAATAAGAATAAAGAACATGGGTTTTGACTTTCAGTCAAGATGGCAGGAGAGGTAAACACTGTGCTCACCTCCTCCCACAACCACACCAAAATTACAACTAAATTACAGAACAACCATTATTGATAACTACCTGAAAACAAAAGTGCTAAACTAATGATATAAGGAAGCCAGGAGGAGATTGGTAGGAGGGGTGGATAAGTGGAATGGGCTGGTCCCCCACTCACAAGATAATTAGGGATCAGGAGGGATAACTTGGCTATGGAGGTCCCCCTAGAGGAGCTAGAGTCACAACCCCATATCAGGCTCACCAGCCAGGGTCACCAGTGCTGGGAAAAAGAGTCTTCACAACATCTGTCTGTGGAAACCAGTGGAGATTGTATCTAAGAAAAGTGGAAGGCTGGAGTCCCAGACATTCATTCCTCTTGAGGGAAATGCACATGGACATGCTCACTCACAAAGTCAACTGCTCTAAGCTTACTGGGCCACATCTTCAAAAACAACAGAGAAATATAGAGAGGAATTGAATTGATTAGCTTCAGGGTAAAGGCTCGAGAGGAGGGGCTGGAGCAGCTCTCTCCAGGGAAGGAGGCACAGGCAGGTACCAATGGTCCTTTGTTAAGCCCTCCCCCCATCCAGCCATGCTGACATAGGGGTTGCCAAATGGAGGTGGAGGTCTCTATTAACCTAAAACCATTTGCCCCAACATGGCAAATCCCTGAAACCCACTACATGCAACTTGCACACTTCCAGCAACTTTTCTACACAAGTAGCTTGCCTTGCCTTGCCTTGTGCTGCAAACTTTCCTAAAAACTTTCAAAGGTCTAGAAATCCCAAACAAGCAGTGTCTAGCCTTGGTGTGTCCTGTACATCTTTTTAAGAGACTCCAAATCTGGAACAATCAGTGACTAGTCTCAACTTGCATTGCAAATCTCATCATATGGCCCTAAGCCAGACATAAGGTGCAGCCAGTGTTGGCTTGGAATGTACCTTCCAGTAAGTCGTCATAAGCCCGACACAAGTGGTGGCTGGCTTCAGGTCACATTGTAGTACCCACCTAAAGGTCCCAAGCCTGGCACTAGTGGAAACTGGCTTTGATTCACAGCATAGCCTCCAAGTACCTCCAAGCACAGCACAAGCAGCAGATCATTTTGTAGCTCCTACTGGGTGGCCCTAAGCAAGTCACAACAGAAGCTGACCTTGGCCTGCACCTGAGACCCTCCTAAGAGGCTATAGAACCAATACACCTGGTGGGCAGCTTTAGAACACATCAGAGCACCATCCAGACAGCTCTACAAATGACACAACTGAAGGGAAGACACAACTGGCACAAGAGCCCTGCTAAAGAGATGCCTGCTCTCTGGAATCAGCTCACACACAATAGCTTGTCCTCTATAGGACATCAATCAGAGGGTCAATTTCATCTACTGACATGCAAACAGAAATCAAAAATCAATTATAACGGGAGGGCATAAAACCACACAAAGAACAAAAGAACACCCTTGGAGCATACAGATCAGGTGACCAGGGAGATTGTGCCACTGGGCCCCACAGGATACCTACTAATTAATGTCCTTCTGACAAGACTATAAGACATAGCAGATCTACCTAATACATAGAAATAGACACAGGAGCCAGCCAAAATGAAGAGACAAAGAAACATGTCACAAATGAAAGAACAGGACAAAACTCCAAAAAACAAGAAAGGAATGAAATGGAGACACACAATCTAACACATACAGAGTTTAAAATACTGGTTATTAAGAATATTAAATAAATTTAAAGAAAGAATAAATGAACTCAGTGAGAACCTTAAAAAAGGGAAGAAAGCAACACACTCAAACACACACACACACACACACACACAAACAACAACAATAAAAACTAGGCAAAAAAAACTAGGCAAAAATAAGGACTACAAAAACAAAAAATGAGGACTACTTTAGAGGAAATCAATAGCAGATTAGATGAAGCAGAGAATTCAATCAGCAATCTGGAAGATGAGATAGTAGAAATTACCTACTTGGGGGCGGCGGGGAAGAATTACAAAAAAAACAAAGAGAGTTTAAGAAGCCTGTGGGACAATATCAAGTATACCAACAAAGAAAGACAGGAAAAGATTGAAAACCCATTTCAATGAAATGTGTCAGATTTGGAGTCTCTTAAAAAGATGTACAGGACACACCAAGGCCAGACACTGCTTGTTTGGGATTTCTAGACCTTTGAAAGTTTTTAGGAAAGTTTGCAGCACAAGGCAAGGCAAGGCAAGGGTGGCTGAATGGATTAATAAAAAATAAGACCCCTAAAAAAATGCAGGGTTACAGTGAAGAGTAAGTGAGATAATGCATGTAAAGCAGTAATACAGATCCTGAAACATAGTAAAAGCCCAAATATGGCTGCTGGTGTCTCTATTTTAACACATAACTGTTCCTTATTGACCTCTAGTTTTGTTGGGTGCATTCACATACTTTATAACCATCAGGAATCCGACCTGCATCTTGTTCTTTCTCTGACATACACAAAGCATGAAGGTCAGTCACTTCTTTTGCTACAATTTAACCTATTTTTAATAGGTCTTTCCCTACTCTTTCATTTGTTGCTTTGAATTGGACTGCCAAATTAACTGAATTTGCTTTGGTTTGGGACATCAGAGGCTTTTTAGCTTTCTTGGGGTTCTGAGTAGAATGTGACTGAAGAGGAGAGCCTTGTACCACAAATCAATAAAATATGGTAAAGGTTAATATATTACCATTATGTTATATTTTCCCCATCCCCTCAATCTGTTTTAAAAGAGGTCTTGTGGCATCTGGCATCAAACAGAATGAAAACAAGTAAGATTATTGAATTATAAATAGAGAAAGAAAATCAGAGCCAGAGAAAGTAGGAGGAAGAACATGTACTAACCACTGGAACAATTGTAATTGTTGTGATTTTAACATGACATTTGGCGCAAAGCCTCTGGTGGCAGGGCAGAAAGGAAATGTGTTCCATGATACAACCCTTGTTATCATAAAAAAAAAGGAAGCATCTGATTTGGAGAGAGAAGGAAAAAGTCTCATATTAAACCTAACACTCAGTTTTCATCTACTTCCCTAACAATGCCCTTGGCCTGAAATTGGGGTTATAAAATATAATCAATTGGTAACCTCTGACTTTTTTTGTTTTCAGCTCTCCTATTTCTTCTATCTTTGAAGCAGTTAGTCTACATTTCACTCTCTCCCATCTACTGCCATGATTGTAGTCTGCAATCTTAACCCTTACTATCTAAATTACAATTAATACCCCAATCGGTCTCCTTGCATTCACTTCTTCTGTTTGCCAGTTCACCTCACACACTGCTACCCTAGGGGTGTTCAGAAACCAACATGCTCAAGTCATAGGATCCAAACACCTTCAGCTACTCTGAGTGACCTCTGTGCAAACTTTTCAAATGGGTAAATCAACATCTTTCATAATCTGATTATAGCCCACCTTTTATTAACTAACATTCTTAACTCTCTAATCCAAACATCCTTTCAGATCAGAGCTTTGACTATGTCGTGCTGCTTCTCACCTCCAGTTCTTGGCTCACATAATTCCTTTCTCCTAAAATCCATTTTCTTTCCTCTTCCCACCTTTCCTAATCTTAATTGCTCAAGGTCCAGCTCAATTCTTCTTCCATGAAGCCTTCCTAGCAACTTGGGTGCATGTTTCCATCTGCCTCACTGTGCTACTGTTTATGCCAATTGATGTGTGGGTCTGTGAACTTCCGGACATTCATGAGACCCTTTCAGGGGACCTATGAGGTCACAACCATTTATATAATAATACTAAGATGTTATTTGTCTTTCTCATTGTGTTAACATCCACAGTGATGGGGAAAGAGCAATGGTGGGTAAAACTGCCAATGCCTTAGCACAATTCAACAATGGTACCAATGAGTCGTCACTGTATTCTTCACCACCACAACAGTTAAAAAAAAAAATTTAATTCATATAAGAATGTTCTTGATGAAGATGTAACAGTTGCCCACTTTATTAAATCTTGACCCTTGAGTACACGGGTTTGTAACATTCTGTAAAGAAATGAAAATACCCATAAAGCACTTCTGCTGCATATCAAGTGCAATGGTTGTCTTGAGAAAAAATGTTTGCACATTTGAGTTGCCAATTTTCACACAGACACTACTTTTACTTGACAGGCGACTGACAGAAAATGCAGTTATACAGACTTGGTATTTGGCAGATATTCTTCCAGGAAGTGGACAATGAAACTGTCATTTCAAGGAAAACAACGGACACTATTTTTGCTAATGATAAAATTTGAGCTTTCAAGTAGGTATTAGAATTTAAGACAACATGTATTCACCACTGAACTTGACAGCTTCTCAATATTCCATGGCTTTTCTGATGAGATTGGATGTGTGCTCACAAATGGAGTTTCTTTCATATTGTGTAAGAAAATAGGTTAGCATTTATAAGAGCTACTGAACTCAGTGAACCTGTATTTTCCAGGTTGGTAATAAAAATCATGCTTGGGCTTCAAAATATAATAAGTCTTTTCTGACTATCTGTGTAAGGATGGAACTATTCCACATACTTCAACCCAAAAAAACATATTGTTAAGTTTTTCACTGCAGAAACAGATCAGTTATAAGAATCCATCTGTTCAAAGGAAATCAATGACAAAATAAAAATACCATCTACTGAATGGGAGAAAATATTTGCAAAAGAGGTATCTGATAAGGGGTTAATATTCAAAATATAAAAAGAACTCGTACAACTCAACATAAAAAAGCTAATCAGATTTTTTAAAATGGGTAGTGGACCTCAATAAACACGTGTCCAAAAAAGAAATGCTGATAGACAACAGACACATGAAAAGTTGCTCAACATCACTAACCACCAGGAAATGCAAATCAAAACCACAATGAGATATTACCTTACATCTGCCAGGAAGGCTATTATTAAAATGTCAACAAATAGCAAGTGTTTGTGGGTATGTGGGAAAAAAGGAACCCCTGTGCACTGTTGGTGGGACTGTAAATTGGTGCAGCTACTAGGTAAAACAGTATGGAAGTTCCACATAAAAAATTAAAAACAGAACTACCACATGATTTAGCAATTCTACTTCTGGGTATTTATCCAAAGAAAAGGAAAACATTAATTTGAAAAGATATGTGCACACAGATACTCACTGTGGCATTATTTTTAATAGCCAAAAATATGGAAACAACCTAAGGGTCTACTGACTAGTAATGAATAAAGTTGTGGTACATATATACAATGAAATACCACTCAGCCATAAAAAGATGAAATATTGCCATTTGCGACATGCATGGACTTGGTATTAAGCTAAGTGAAGTAAGTCAGATAGAAAAAGATAAAAACCATATGTGGAAAAGAAAACAAAAAAGAAATACTGATATGTGGTATATAAAAATGAAACTCACACACAGACAACAGTACGGTGGTTATCAGAGGGAAGGAGGGAGGATAGTAAAGGTAGAGGGGGCCAAATATATGGTGATGGAAGAGGATTTGACTTTGGGTGGTAGGTGCACAATGCAATATAGAGAACATGTGTCATAGAAATGTACACTTGAAACTTACATAAATTTTTTGGGGGGAGGAGTAAAGACAGAGAGAGAAACATTGAGAGAGAGAGACATGGATTGGTTGCCTCCTATAAGCACCCTGACCAGGGCTGGGGATCAAGCCTGCAACTGAAGTATGTGCCTTTGACCAGAATCGAACCTGGGACCCTTCAGACCGTGGGCCAAAGCCCTATCCACTGAGCAAAACCAGCTAGAGCAGTGGTCGGCAAACTCATTAGTCAACAGAGTGGCAAACTTTCTGCTCGTGAGCCGCATATGGCTCGAGAGCCAGTTTGCCGACCACTGAGCTAGGGAAAACCCAAATAATTTTAGTAAAAAAAATAATAAAATAAACAAAAACAAACTCATAGATACAGACAGCAGATTGGTAGCTTTTAGAGGAAGGTAGTCAGAGGGGAGGGTCAAATGGGTAAAGGGGGTCAAATGTAAAGGGACAGACTCTAGACTAGGGGTGTCGAACTCAATCAGAGAAGGGGCCAAAATCTAAAATCCAGCCTAAATCGTGGGCCGAATGGTTTACTGAACAGTCATAAACTGATAATGTCATAAACTGACAGTGGAGTGCAGTGATGACAGCGCGGTGCGGGCCACATTGCAAGGCCTGGCGGGCTGGATTTGGCCCGCGGGCCTTGTGTTTGACACATGTGCTCTAGACTGCTGGTGGTGAGCACGCTATAGTGTACAGATAGGGAATTATAATGTTGTGTACCTAAAATTTATATAATGTTATTAACCAATTTTACATCAATAAAAAACAACAAAAAAGAATACAGCTATCTTCTCTTAAAGAGATATGTAAGGTATACAAACTAATGCCACTTTCCTTACTAAATTTTGTTTTAGAAAACAGTTATTTTTCATTGAATGCCTTAATTATGTTAATGTGCCCTGAGCTTATTATTGGTTATGTTTAAATGAATAAATATTTAAAATTTTCAGATGTAAGTCCCAATACAGTAAATCTTGATTGATATACCCACATCAAAAATATTCCTTGTTAATACTGTAAGAGTGTAAACTGTAAGACTATATAACGTTTAGAACTGCTGTTCTATACCATTCATTCTGGCTCCTAATTTTGCATCATATAAATTACAATAGCAAGATATTATACATATGTAGCATCATGTCATCTATTTTTATGTGCACATACTATCATTTTAATTGTATTTAGCAGTAAAGGAAAGAAGCCCTACTTTTTTTTTTTTTTTGTGTGTGTGTGTGTGTGTGTGTGTGTGTGTTTTGTTTTTTTTTAGAAAAGTAAGCCACCAGAGGTACTTTCTGAACTGACTTGAGAGATTCAAAGTGTTTAACCGAAACATCTGATTCACGTTTTATAAAGGTTCTGTATCCCTGGCTTCCAAAGGCTGCTCCAGGTGGCCGGAAAATTCAAGGCCCTATTTCATCCCCACGCAGACATCAGTTTCTGAATACCAGTGAAGGTTTGTGATGATTACACTGTATTCCATCAAAGTACAGTACTGCCCTCCTATCATTCCACATGCAGTTCCCATTTCCTGGAATCTTCTCTCTTTTCCCTGGCTCACTGCTCCTGATGGAGCCCTCCCCTGACCTTCCTGGCTGGCTTGGGTCTCGACCTTATAGATATTAGTACTGATATACTCTCAGAGCACCACATACTCCTCCCGAGATGTCACGTCTCGCAATTTTAATTGCCTCGCTATTTGTGTAATTATTTGATTAATGCCTGTCTTTCTCACCAGCACATACGCCCCAAGGGATATTTCCGTTGTATTTCCCAACTGCCCCTGCTTAATAGGGTTATGGAACTATTAAATGGATAAATATTATTAAGTAAATCAACTGAAATTCATTAACCCTTTGTCCTGTGGCACTTTGTAATATGACAGATAAAGCCACAGGGGGGAAATTCCATTACACATCACAGGAAAAAGGACACAGTGTGATTTCTGGTTTTAAAGGAATCGTTTAGAGAATAAATAGTGAGTAACAAAAATGGTCAGAGAGAGACTGAGAGAGCGCAGAGAAAGTGGGCAACCTATGCTGCAGGGAAGGGGTGGGTAGCAACAGGGATGAGGAGAAAGAAACAGATTGCAGCTGTAACTTATCCTGAGCATCAGCAGTTCACAAACAAGGGGTCAAGAAAATTCTCGGGGGACCAGCTTGAGCAGCTGAGAGGATGACAATTCCATTTACGCAAATTCAGGAAACTGAAACAGAAATATGAGCAGTATGGGAAGAGGAAGAGTTTGTGAGATCTCCAAGTGGAGATATCAGGGGTCTGGGGTAGAGAGGAAGGATCTAAGACTGCAAGTATGAACTAGAGACTTGTGAGCACTGAGCTTGTCATTGAAACTAAAGAAGTGAGCATGAGAAAAGCAGGTGAGAGAAGACAGCTGGGATGAGCTCTGAGGAAACCTGACAGACAGGGCGGAGGTGGGGGTGGGGGCTGGATGGAAGGGGAAGAAGGTGGGGAAGTGGCTGGGAAGATAGAGAAGTGGCTGGGAAAACAGAGAAGTGGCCAACCATGAGAGTACCTTTGATTCCCTTCTTCCTCGTTTCTCATCCGTCTTCCTTTCCACATTCCCTGCCTCTGCCCCCACCCTACACCTGGACTGTGAGAGGAGTCTAACCAGACTATTTGCTTTCTGTTTTTCCTTCCAGTGAGTCCTGTCTACTCCTGTCAGATCGATCTCTCTACAGCTGGACTCTGTGTGTGGCTCATTCTCATGAATTAAAATTAAACAGAATGAACGATTCAGTTCCTCTGTCTCAACAGCCACATTTCAAGGGTCTCCACAGCCACATGCAGCTAATGGCAATCGTGGTAGATAGCATGGAGTCAGAACGTTTCCTGCATCTGAGGAATTCTGTGGACAGCGCTGCTATAGCACTGCTTTGTCCTTTCAGCTCACAAGTCCAAACCCTGAGTTCAAGGCTTCTACATTGGACCCTACGCTATCTTTCTAACTTCATCTCCTCTCACTCGCCCAGATCAACACTGCAACCTGGGCACGCGCCTCTCCACTCTCATTCATTTGTTCATGCAATGCTGTCAGGATACCCTCTTGTCGGATATCCACGGCGGAGGCAGGTTTGCGTCACCTTGGCTGGGCTGCAGTACCCAGTGATGCAACCAAACACTGATTTAGGTGTTGCTGTGGAAGTATTCTGCAGATATGGTTAACATCTGTGGTCAACAAACTTTAAGTAAAGGGGATTATTCTCAATGATCTGGGTGGGACTCAGCCAGTCAGATGAATGACCTTCAGAGAAAAACTGAGGCTTCTCTGGAAGAAATTCCATCTATAGACTGCAGTGCCAGCCCAAGAGTTTCCAGCCTGCCCTGCCTCCTGAGTGCCCTACAGATCAGAGTCCATAACTGCAGAAGCCAAGACTGGAGATAAATTCTTTAATAACTCTCTCTCTCACTGTGCCACGTGTGGATATGGATATAAATATAGATGATGTAGATATCTACACACACACACACACACACACACACACACACACACACAAATAAATAAATATATATATATATGTACAAACATATACATACATATATGTACACACGTGTATAAAGTATATATTGTACTGTTCTCTTTTCTGGTAAAACCTTGATTGGTATAGATTTCGGCACAGATTTCAGTATCTACACACCTATTTTTTCAAAAACAATGACTATTTGTTTTGTTAACCTTCATCAGAGGGTATTTTCCCATTGAGAGAGAGTGGAAGGAAGGGCAGGGGAGAGAAAGAGAGAAACACTGATGTGAGAGAGACAAATCCATTGGCTGCCTCTTGCATGTGCCTGGACCAGGGTCTGGGAGCTAACCCTCAACCCTTTGGTTGGCGGGCCAACGCTCTAACCACTGAACCATACCGGCCAGGTTGAAAACATGATTCCTAAACCTGGCTGCACAATAAAGTCGCCTTTGTAAACTTTATACCAACATATATGGGTTCTAACAAAGAGCATGATTAGCTCATGGAGGTGGAGCTTGGGCCTCCACTTTTCAAAAGAGCTCTACCGGTAATTGTGACACAGAGCCGAGGTTGAGAGCTACAGTCCTAACTAAACTCCTCCAGCATTTTTGCTGTAAAAGTGCCGTTGAGACTAATCAAACACTGCACACTGCTGGATATTTTCCATTTAACCAACCTTCCAACCAACCTGCATTAGTTGCATGACTAACATTTGTCAGATAATAAGACAGAGGCAATGTTGGCCTTGAGGGTAAATATTGTGTTACACGAATATTGGCATTCCTCGAACCACATTGATTAATAAATACTAAATGATCAAATAAATGAAAAATTCCCGCAAAATGTGGTGAAGCTGATAGTGGTTTATTCAAAATAGTGCATTATTTAGATAGCTCTTATTTCCAGTTCTATTGAAAATTCTATTAGCAAGTGATACTAATGTTCAACATATTTATTTATTGATAGACTGTACCATGGGTATTTTATAAGATTGCTGGCTATGATTGATTCTCAACCCACTGATAATTTGGGAGGCACCTAAGGGCCCGACTACTTTCTCAGGAGCATAAGTTACTCGTGCTCCTAAGAACCAAGTCCTGATGCCAACACAATCTGATTTCATTGAAAGGAAGTGAGAAGGTGAGTGCCTGGTTTGAGCAAGGGAGGGCTATCGCCATTTCAAGGCTGGCTAGCCCCGCGCCTGCAAGGTGCCTTGCCAACTATCCATAAATGTGAGCTAAGACTTCTCGCTATATTATTATTTTATGAATATGCTTTTAAGATAGCTAAAATGCTTTCCAATCACTGTGCAGTCACAGAATGACACCTCGGTGAGGAAATCTACTCCTGATTTTTCAGCTCTTTATACAGGAGGAGACTGAGGTCCAAAAAGGAAAAGCAATTTGCCCACAGGGGACAGAGAGCAGAGCTTCTTGGGAATAGAGGCTTCTGATTCCCTGAAGTTCCATCTTCTAGTCAGCTTGGGGGGAGTGAGGGGAGGGGAGGGAGTAACGACTTGGAAATGACTTTCTCTTACTAAAAAGAAAGCGTGTGTGTTCAAAAAGAAAAATAAAGTAAAAACACTTCTCAAAGTCTCAGAAATATCTCATCTCATTAACCTCTATTCTTCAATCTTATTACTTCCTATTTTACAAGACAGTACATTTGCTTTATAAAAACACTTAAGACTAACGAAAGTACATGAAATGGTGGTGATACCATTAGCATCACTGAATGATCTGTCCAAATTTTCATGATGTGTTTTTATTTTAAGGGATTTGGACTTTGAAGTAAAATTTTACTCCGTCTATAATGATGGTCCTGATCTGATATATTCTAATTCATACTAACATCATATACAGAGCCACATTATTGGCCTGCCCATTATAATTAATGAAAATGCTCTTTGGTAGTTACTACATCAGTGAGATCACATTAATCTACATCTCAAAAAATGGGAGAAGGCACTATAAAATTCATTTTTCCCTTTTGAAGGAGCTATTAGAGTTTTCTGGGCAAAAGCATATTTTTATGGTTTTCTTTTTCTTAAATTTCTTTATTGATTAAGGTATCACATATTTGTCCTCAACCTCCCAATATTTATAGTTTTCGTTCTTTCTTTTCTTTTTTTTTTTAAACCAGAAACAGACTTAAGGAATAAATTTGAGACTTATAATAAAAATATACTTATTTTATTTATACTTATTGTTGAAATAAGGAAAACGACAGTTAACTAGTTGAACTTCAGAAACAAAAGAATTTTAAATTATCTCTCCAAAGTCCTTACTACTTCCAAATTAAGAGTTCAAAATATGGGATGGACAACTGCAGTTGAAAGCCCACTAGTTTCCCTTTTGATTTTCCAAGAATTCTGTGAATTCATATTGTATATACATTTCCACCAAGTCTGTATTTCTCTTTAAATTTTAATTTAATGTGGCTTTTTTTTTTTTTTTTTTTTTTTTTTAGGTCATGGCACGGTCAGGTTATTTACCAGCAGATTCTCTATTTTAACTCAATTTTTTTGCCTCTGTGGGCTTTTTGGCATTATTATGATTTGCTTCTAGAGAACTTATAATCAAATGAATTCTATGGTAAATATGATATCACATCTTTGTTCAGAATGCCCCAGAATGCCCTGGGCTCCTTGCCTTCCTCACACATGTTTTTGTCAAATTAAATTTGACATCTCCCAGATAATAATGGATAGTTTGCTGAATTTCATTTGGGATACTTTGTGGGACAGGAATTCACAAAGCATTTTGCAGTCAAGGGTTTCTGAAAATTGGGGAATAAAACCAGGTAGAATGAACACTGCTATATGGAGGAAAGGGTTTTAATTAATTACACAATTTGGCAGCTGCTGCCTCTAATAGGTTAAATGAAGGAAAAAAATAAAAAAGCAATTCATACGTTGGTGAGCCACATGCATTTTGCTGGGGTGGTCCAGTCCCAGAAACATCCTCTCTTTTCCTCATTCCCTACTTTCCACCAGCTACCAAGCCAAGCTATACATAAAGCATGTGTCCCCACTGACATCCCGGTCCAAGCACTCATCATGTCCTACCCAGATTGTTATCCAGTTTGTCTGTATTTGAACTACTCCAAGGAAATTTTACTTCAAGGTATTTTATTTATGAGAACGTTTTTCTGAAATAAAATCCATCTGCCTATATATACTTTCTATTTATGGGTCTTAACACGACATTTACCAGTTACTACTGTCAAATGTTTAAACTTGTCAGTACGCTCTTGCCACCACTATGTTGATTCTCCTCCTTTCAATAGTCTTCCTTTTAAAATGGAGAACCCAGATTAGGAGGTGGATTTGCCAATACTGAACAGGAGAAGCCCAGTGCTTCCTTTGTTCTGGCCACAGAGGTATGAGCGCAACCTAGAGGTACTATCACGTTCTCAATTCATAATTAGTTTAGTTAGCATAATACCTAGCCTTTTCACCTGATCAGTCAGTAGGCTCGGCCTTTGTGGTCTTTAGTTAAGCAGCTGATATTTATGAATTAGGAGCAGGAGCTTACTTTAATTCATATTGATTTTTGTCTCCTCCAGAAATTGATTTCCATCCATTATTCCGCAGTCTTGGTAAGATCAATTGCCCAGATAAGCACACACTCACTAGGCCGGCACTTCTTCGTTCTGTATTAAATGCAATTTTTTCCACACAACTTGCTAAAATCAAAACACACAAAAATATCTGTGGCTTTCTTCTGCTCTGTCTAGTAATCCCAACTTATTTAAAAAAAAAAAAAAAAGGCGGGGGGGCGGGGACGACGACGACAATGTGCTCACTTTGACATGACATTGAACTCATTTTGGTTCTTGATGCTAACATTCACCAACCATGTGTTTTAAAATTTTATTCTGGCCCTAACCAGTTTGCTCAGTGGATAGAGCATCGGCCTGCTGACTGAAGGGTCCCAGGTTTGATTCCGGTCGAGGGCATGTACCTTGGTTGAGGGCACATCCCCAGTGGGGGGGGGGGGGGGGGGGGAGTGGGGAGTGAGGGGGGAGTGCAGGAAGCAGCTGATCCTTGTTTCTTTCTCATCCATGTTTCTAACTCTCCCTCTCCCTTCCTCTCTGTAAAAAAATCAATAAAATATATATATATATATTTTTAAAAATCTCATTCTATAATATTCCTGGAGATTAATGCTCCAGCTTCAATGTCTCTATTGATCAGAATATAGTTTATGCCCAACTTCTACCCTAACCTCACCCCTTTTTGAAAACTGTCACAAATGTCCCTTTACTATTCTAGAATGTGTCCTGTTCTCCATATCGCCTTGCAATTACTAGATTCCATGAGCAAATCTACAAGGTCTTTTAATACCCTGGTTGATACATAATTTTTCTAGTCGGGAAATTTAAACTCATTGGAATAATTATATTTCTTTCTAAAGTACGTAGGTTCATGCAGAAAGGGCTTCTCCAGCCCCTCCCCAGGGCTTGAACCATTCAATCAATCTAAAGTTCACCTTCATTAGCAGAAAAGACAGAATACAGAAGCAGAGGAGCTCTCTTCTCTGTCTTCTTGTGCCACTAAGCTGTCTTCCTCAAGTTTCGACCCTTCGCTGCCTCTTCAGCATCTAACATAACTCAATCAATCTCTATCATGTTAAGCATTTTTTTTTTTTTTTTTTGAACAAGCCTCAACTCACTCACTCTTGACTTGGCTTTTCCTCGCCTTTGTTAGTCCAAATGGAAAAGATTGGGGTGTTCCAAAAAATCATTAGTACAGAATGATAGTGTGTTTGCTCTAAGTAAAATTGGCTTCAGTGGGCCTATCCTGGCAGGGCCTAAAAGCATAATCACCATTTATGACTGTTTCTCTGGGAAAATGCATTCTGCATTCCAACGAAGTGACTCAGAAATAAATTTCTGACCCAGATCTGTGCGTGTTGGGACTGCCTGCTTTTCCTCCTACCTCCGAATCCTAACAAATGTAGCTTCTGAATCAACCATGTAAAGCAAATGAGGTGGTCCCCTTTCCTCCATATTCAGGAAAAGCACACATTCCATTACCTTTGCTCTTGAATGCACAAAAAGCTTTCAACAGGCAAATGCCAAGAGAAGTTGTCTCATAAAATGAGCCAATTGAGCCATTCTTACTAGCTAGTTTATCTCTGACCTCATTTCTCTTCTAACTGTCCTTTCTGCCAAAATAATGTTCCTTTGTCTGGTTTCCCTTTGAAGCAGAGTTTCTCTTCTTTTTTGGTTTGCTGAACTTAGTGCCAAAAGCTATAAGGCAAATCGCCCTATTTCTTTGTTCAGAGCAGGCCCAGTAAGAAACGCCTGAATGGAAGAGTCTTCCTTTAAGCCTGTCTTCCAGATCCTGAAAATCCTGGGAGCTTGAGGCAGGCCTTGTGATTTATGATGGGTTCCTGGGATTAGCCAGAAAGGCCATGGACTGACCATAAAATCAGCTGTAATCTCTTTCAATAGCCCCGGCACTGAGTTACTCACTGCAGGGCTACTGAAACTAGAAATAACCAAACTGAGGTCTGGATTTCTAGAGGAAAGAGAAAAACAGAAGACTCCATTGAATCCACTTTGAAACAAACCTGACTGTCTTGAAACAAAACCTGCAGATCGGTGGGCAGCTGGTTCTGGACCTTCTCTCACACCTTTCACACACCAGAGCAAGCAAGTAGGGCCGCTCATTCCCTAGGTCACTGGCAGACTATTACTCCCAATGCTCTTGGGGGAAAAACATTTAGGTCCATGTTAACAGAATATACTCCCAGAGTTCCCCGCAGTCTATCATCTCCTCGTCTCAGCAGATGCTCCTGGTTCACTGCAAATCTGGCCCTGCTCACTTTTCCCTCTCCCCTCCGAGGCTTCCATCATTCCCGGACATCTGCATCCACAGGCATGGCCCATATACATTGGCGCCCCCGTCAATTGACTTTTATTATTATTACTATTATTACTAATGATCGTCTCCCTTTCATGAATTGTTCGAGTCCCACCGTGGACTTTGTCATCACTTGAAAAATTCTCTTTCCAAAGTCACTTATTCGAGAATCCCTCTTGTTGACCACAACTAACATTGCTTCTCCTTTTGGTGACTTCTTGAGCCCGGGGATCTTTTGTCATCAATCTTCAAATCCTTTTTCTTCCCTCCCTTCGTTTTGTAAGGTTCCATTTCCCAGCTCATCACTTCAGTAACACTCTTTCCACCATATCCATTAAAAAAAAAAAAAATGTTTTTATTGACTTTTAGAGAGACAGGGAGGGAGAAGGAGAAAGAGATAGAAACATCGATGAGAGAAATATTGACGGGCTGCCTTCTCCACACCCCACCACTGGGGATTGAGCCCACAACCCAGGCATGTGCCTTGACTTGATGGGGAACTGAACCTGCGACCTCCTGTCACATGGGTCGATGCTCAACCACTGAGTCACACCAGCCAGGCCACCATGTCCATTTAGCACAGCTCCAACTCTGGCTGAAGCCTCCTGCTTGCTCGCCGTCTGAGTGATATTGGAGGAAACCACAGCAGGGTGTCTGGTTATCTCTGTAAGATCAGGCTCCCAGGCCCCACACAGGCCCTCACCACAGCCTAGAAGCCCTAGGACTTTTTCTAGATTTTTCCAGGTCAGCCTGGTCTCTGCTCTCCACAACTACTTCAGAGCATCAACTCCTCCCTCTCCTCCCAGTGTTCTCCACGCTCTCAGCAGCTGAAAGTTGAAGCTCTAGGATGGGGATTCCCTCAGCTTCTCTCCATCAAATCCACAGACAAATAACATCAACCTTCTCACTCCTTCCTGGTCCTTAGAAGACACTGCGCCTCCTGTCTAGTGTTGATCCCTCCACTGCACTCTGCAAACCATTACCCAGCCCTTTCAAAGCCACTCCTCTCTAAACTCAGTTGCTTCTTCAATCCTTTAACCCGTTCAAGTTTCTGCGTCTGATAGAAGAAAATCATCCTTGACTCTCATATTCTCTTCCAGTTATATCTCCCTCATCCTTCAAACCGTTTCACAAACCTTCACAAACTCCTTGAAAGATAGGTCAGTATTTTCTACTTTCTTTTCTCCTGCTCATTCCATAATCCTCAGAGGTTCCACCAGTCTCCAACACTCCCTAGAAATAGCTCTTTATAAGGACACCAGAGACCGCAACACCCTTTCCGTATTCATCTAAGTCAGTGGTTCTCAAATAGGAACGGTTTCGCCTCCCGGGGACATTTAGCAATGTCTGGAAACATTTGGTTGCCACAACTGGGGAGAGGGTCCTTTGCATCTTGTGGGCAGAGGCCAGGAAAGCTGCTAAACTATCCTACAATGCACTGGAGTGCTCCCATAATGAAGAGAAATCCGGCCCAGAGTTTCAGAGGCGCTGAGGCTGAGCAATCCTGATATGACTGAATCCCTACACAACACCCGAAACTATCAACACTTCATCTGCTTCTTGGCTGCCATCCTGTCCTTCTCCCAGATTCTTCCTTCTTGCTGGTCATTTCCTTCTGCAGCCAACTGCAGATCTGAGTAACTGCCCCCTATTCCTTGGAAATTTAAGCTTTGGCTCACTGTTACTTTTTAAATACATTACGCCTGGCATAACTCTTGGGGATTTTCATATCCACATGTGTGATCCTCCCAACACCCTGTTCTTGCAACTCCACCCTGCCTCAGCCATCATTCCAATATTCAAACCCCAGACTTTGTCTGTACTTGTTACTGTAACTCCTCCCTCAATTATAAACATCTGACTCTCCACCTACTGCCTTTTATTATTCCAGTTCACTTTTCCCCCAATACCCTAACTCCAAAAATGATCCAACCACACTAAACCTATTGATCTAACTCTATTGATCCTATTGCCTCACTTCCTCTTATCCCTGGTCCTATGCACTGAGAGAATTACTAGTATTTTGAAGACATTTAGTAACTCTCTTAGTCTTGTCCTTCTTCACTGAACTGACCTGATGAAACTCCAAAATAAATTAAATCAAGCTCTTTGCTTATTTCATGCCTGCTCCTCAAAGCTGGACTTGAATGGAAAAAGCATCACATTTCCCAGTGCATTCACTCTATCTCATATCTTCCCTCCTCTTTCTTCTCCTTTCCTTTCTCAATCTTAGCTAATGCCATGCTTCCCATTTTACTGGTAAATAAAAATCAAGAGAAAAAGTTCAATAAGTTCCTACTAACCAGTTTAACAAAGTGATTCCTCCCACCTGAGTCCCCATAGTAGCTCAAAAATGAACCATCCACCCTCTCCACTTATGGACCAGATTCCATCCCCTTCCTGTCCTCTCAAGAGGGCATTCCAGGAATTCTTCCCGAAAACTCCACAGTGCCAGATTTTCTCTCCTTACATAATTATTTCGATTATTTTACAAAAGGTGACTCTTGCCATCTTAAAACGAACTAATTAAAATAAAACTCTTTTCATCCTAATCCCCTTCCAGATAGTACCTCCTTTCTCTGTCATCTTGTTCAGGAAAAACTTTTGGAAAGTGTTATCTAAATTCCCTGTATCTAATTCCTCTTCCTCCATTCCATTCTGAATTCTCTCTAATGAGTTTTGGATCCCACCACTCAACTAAGGCTTCTCCTCAAGGCCAACTTCATGTTGCTACATCCAATCTCCCATCCTCACTCGCAGTATCTGGTCACTCCCTCCTATTTGTACTTTCTTCATTGGCTTCCAGGACTCTCCTGGCTTGCCTCCTACCCCATTGATTCTTCTTCTCAGTCTCCTCTGCTGATCCTTCCTCATCTCCCTGATCTATAAACACTGGACCAGGGCTCACTCCAGGGTCTCTTCTTAACTCTACCTCTTTCCTTTGATGCTCTCATTCAGTCCCACAGATTTAAACACCATTGTGTGCTAGTACCTCACATCTCTAGCTGGAACCCTCTCTAATTTTTGACTCATATATCCAATTGTATACCAACTTCCCTAGCTGGATGTCTCAAACTTTACAGATACAAGACAGAAATGTGATTTTCCTCTGCACATTTCCCCCCAACTGCTCTTCTGCAGTCTTCCAGGTTGAAAACCTTAGCTGCTCTTTCTTGCACACATCACATTGGATCTAATAAATCCTATTGGTTCTTACTCAAAAGACACCAAGAATGAGCATATGTCTCATTACTGCCATCATTAATTCTCAGGACCAAGCCACCATCATCTTTCCCTTGGATTCCTGGAAAGACCAACAGGTCTCCATGCTTCTGCTCTTATTCCTCCACAGTCTACACTCCCCACAATCAAAGTGACCTTGTTAAACCACGGGTCAGGTCAAGTCTCTCCTCTATTCAGAATCCCCGTTACCCTCCAGTAACTTCCCACCTCACTCGGGGTAAAGCCAAAGTGTTTAGAATGGCCTATAGAGCCCCCACTGTCTGCTATTCTCACCATCCTACTCCAATCAAACTGGCTTCCTTCCCATTTCTCAAACACCACAAACTCCCACCTCAAGACCTTTGCCTAAGCTCTTCCTTCTGCCTGAGCTGCGCTTCCTCTAGATTTCCGCATAGGATGCACCCCTGCGTTCAGGTTTTTTCACTTGTCACCTCTGCCATGGGCTGTGCCCCGAACACTATTTCTAACTGAAACCCTTCCCCCTCAATGTACACATACAGTCCTTACTTTATTTTCCTTTAGGATTTGCCACGATTTGGCATGTGATGTATTTTACTTATTTTGTGTGTTTTATGTATTTAATTTATCATGTTTCTCTCACCAAATGTAAGCTCCACATGTAGAAGGATATTGTGTTTGTTCACTATAGTGCCTAAAATAGTAGACTTCAAATACATATTTGTTAAATGAATTAATATTTTAACTCTTTCTTGGGGACCATACATACAGGAAGTCCTCGGGTTATGTCAGATCTGACATACGTGATTATGTCACCATCTCCATTTATTAAAAAAAGAAGTTCTGTCATTTTGACATATGTACATATGTGCTTTATGTTTTTTATTATTTATTTACTACAAGTAAAGGTCAGGAATTGTTATCTTTCTTTTAAATTTTTTTTACTGTTTCACTTCATTGCTGCTGTGTATGTGCTCCATGTGAGTGACGTAGGTGCTTATGTAGGTGGGTTCCGACTTACGGTGAAAATCACATTATGTCGCACTGTAGGAATGGATCTCCGATGTAACCGGAGGACCTACTGTATTTTCATCTAGTGAAAGACAATCAAATTTGAATTTCAGGGAATCAGCAGTATTTTCTAGAAAGTAGTATCTTCCCTCAAAAAAGGGAGCCAGTTACACCATGGGATACTCTTCAGACCTCCTTCCCTCTGCATAACTGTGAGTGCGAACGAAGGGACGTGCAGTATCTTACTTCACTTTAATCTTCATTTTCCTGAGTCTATTTCTCTAGTTAGTCTCTCTACATCCTGGTTTCTCATCATTTTCCCCGGTTCATCCTATTGTAATCCTAATATTGTTTTGCCAGTCCACACTCATTATTTACTCTAAATTTGGTAGAAGCTAAACAAAGGAAAACATCACTAACAGCATGAGACAAAAGGTGATAAGAATCTTCCTGCCTCCACAAAGCCAGGAGAGTTAAATATAAATCTTAAGTTTGAAAAGGCCTGAAACAGGGATATTATTAGCAAGACTCAAATCATAAAACACAATCCCTTAGCCTTCTCTTTCCTTCCACGTGTTTTCCTGTTGATCCAGGCTGGTTTCTCTCCTGCTTGCTGCAAGCAGAGTCCCCGTGCTCACATCCCTCACCCAGGTGTGCTCAGGCAATCGGGCCTATGTGAGTACCCGGGCCAATACCCACAGAGATGGGGTTTCTAGAAACAGACTTGACGACTACCCAACCCTTCTCCCTACAAACCCCTCCACTCCTTGAGGCTTAGAATAAACCTGAGGTTTGTGAGGTCAGCCATGACTGCACCCTCAGGTCACCTTTGTTCTTAACCAAGCCGGAAACTGAGAGCACTGGGGGAGCTTAGGTGCCCTCTATCTTCATGTACCACACTGCAGAACCACCTTTGCTCCATAGCCATGTGGATGCCTTCCACCCTCAGTTCTGCACAGACAGCCTAGGTCTGCCGTCTCTGCTTCAAAGTCTGAACTCTACAAGGTTACCAAGGATATTCGATCCCCAGCCTCACTCTGAGTCCCCTTCCCCAGCATCTGAGACCTGTCATGATGCACCTAGTCTATGTTTGGGGTCTATGTCCCAAAACGATAGTTGCCAATCACCTGGTTCCAGAGCATCTGGCCATACCACTCTTTCCTGGACTAGGTCTCCCATGCACTAACTGTTTTGAAAATTATAATTTAATTATACTACATTGACACAAAGGAACAATGTTAGAGAGGGGGGGGGGGAACAGTAAACGGACCCAGTGCTACATGTCAATTATTTACTAATTAAATCTCAGTAAAGCTGGGGAAAAACAGCCAGGGAAACATTCAGGATGAAACATTAACTTAATAAAGCAGGTTATGAAACCGATTTTCATTGTGCTTATACAAAAACCTGCACCGGACTGACTGTTTCCCAGCATAGCAAGATCACCAAGTTCCTCTCTGTGAGGTCAGCTTTTAGCCGGGTCTCTTCCACCTCACTCCCACGCCCACCTCACCTCACAGTGGGCCCATGTTTAGTGTCACCATGTTCCCAGCACCTCACAAGCTTCGGAGTAGCAAACACACACACACACACACACACACACACACACCCCTTGTTCCCACATCTCTGTGTACCCCTCTCCATTTCCACATGCTTTTGCTACACTTGCCTCATCTGCAAAGTGGGGTGGGAGGCGGAGAGGAGCAGCACAGACACGCTGGTGACCAAAGCACGAATGGATAATCTCCGCAGTGAACGAGGGGAGTACAGAGAGGGCTGCTGTCTCCAGGCCACACAGGGGTTCACAGCAGCATCTGTTTACCCGTCACTTACAGTCATTTCCATGGCCCATCTGGCAACACAGGCCCTGCCTGACTCGTCACTTCGTAGACACCTGAGCTGCGAAGGGAACCCTTAATGTGCTTATCATGCCGGTAACCAAGGCTACTGCGCCAGCACTGCTCTCGGAGGCCTTGTTTTAAAGGAAAGAAAAACGGAAACTCTGAAGGAAACAAACGAATAATGATAAGCATTTTCGTTCTCCCTGTTGGCCAAACTATATAAATGCACTCCGTTGTATAAGAACACTAGACTCTTGATCCTTCTAAAATCTGAACTATTTGAGGATAAGGCCTGAGTAAACATAGTCTGTGCCTTGCTTTATTTCGGTTCAGCTCAGCAAACTGCCAGATGGAGAGCAGAATGCTGACTTTACAGCTCCTTTTACTCTTCTCTGTCTTCTCCCTGTTTTCAATTTTGCTTTGCTGTTGGGTTCTCTTTGCTCCCAGAGTCACAGTACCACCTGTTTTTGATTTTAAGTTTGGGGTCAGAGCAACTTACCGGGTTTTGTCCTGGCGTTTGCCCAATCCGCCTGCCTCTACGGCCCAGTGAGCCACCCATTTTCACTGATGCTGTAACAGTCTGCCTACAAAAAAAGGCTACCCTTCAATATTACGCCCGATTCCCTCGAGGACTTATTCTCCAGGCACCTTGCACACCTCCTGGTGTTTACCATGGAGACAGCACTGGGGAAAGACATGTTTACTGTGGAACTGGGAGTACACAGCCTACAGTGATGCCGAGGAGAGAACAGAAGCAGCTATGCACAGGCCACACAGGGATGTGGCATGCAGTGAGCATCGGATGTGTGAAAATCCATAAAGCGCAAGAAAAATCACAGATTCCTTCCCGAACATGGGTGCGAACACACAATTAGAGAAAGATAATAGCGAGGCTACAGACATCGATATCACCCGTACACAGAAGGAAAGTGTGATTAACAACTTCAGCGCTTCTACCGTGGTCTAAAGAAATGACTGGATATTCTTGAGTGGAAAATGAAAATAGGAAGACAGAGCCTAAAACTCTCCTTTCAGTTTGGAGGTGCTCAGACTCATTGTTAAGACAAGTCTCAGTAAGACTATTCTGTGATCCCCGAGTTCCAGTCCTGGTCATTCTAGGTGGACTGGCCAGTCCTCACACCTGAAAAAAGGGGCGTGGGGCAGTGAATACTGAAGGTAAAACAAGATTCCCAGAGTGATTCCCAGTGTAGACTGTCTGTGGCAAAGACAACACTGAGGCATGCCAACCTCCAACGTCATAACACACTAAGATCTGTTCTTGAGAAAAAAATACTTTTATTTTCACGCAGGGCACTGGTGTGAACTGTATGTGTTTACCAAGCTCACCACCACCTTCCTGCCCAGAGCTCTTTTTCAGATTAGATATGTTGCTTACAGGTTATCAGGAAAAAAAAAAAGCGGTTCGAAAACAACAGAACCAAAGAGGGCCACCTCCACGAGCCCGTGCCAACATCATACTCAAAGGCGAGATGTCTGCGTCAATTCCACTTCGGCCTCTAACTGCAGAAATTAGAGCCACCGCAAAAGTGCTCTGCCCCTTTAAGATGCAGGAATACCGGTGAGCCCTCCCAATTTTCCCTCACTGAAACTCTCATTGAATATAACAGGGAAGCCATCGAACACTATGTCTTTCTATTACAGCCAAGTGATTTTCGCAGTAGGCAATCTGCTAGTACACCACAGGAGCCCACACTTTGAAATACAATGGCACTGTGGGTACAGTGTGATGTGCGATCTCTTTGCAGTCCAGAGCTCTTTCTCCTGGCTGAATCGAGTGGGCAATCCATAAAGAGTGAGTGAGAAGAGAGAGGAGAAACGCATAATGAGGTTTTGGTGGGGGTGGGGGTGGGGGGATTGATCTTTATCAATAATACAATGGTGCTCTGCCAATTGCCGGAGTGGTGACTGCATATTACACTCTGAAAATAAATCAGAAAAGATTTTTGCATTGCTAAAGTGGTAGACAAGCTTACAGCAGGGGGCAAAAACCAATCCATGGAGGTGGGTCCTGGCATGCTTTCCTACAAGTCTGGTGAATAACAGGATACAGGAGTCAGAGAAACACTTCTTCCCACCCCCTCCTCAAGTGAATCTAATAGAAAATCTATTTGGTGAGGACATTCTGCATAAAGCATAATATGAGCTTAATTTTCTTTTAACAAGGCATTAATAAAATCACAGTAGCTCCTAATAATATTTTTAATTCCTTAAGGGTAGGAACCATGGCTAGCCTTCAATGAGTCTAATTTAGTGGAAGCATTTAGTTCCTCTCTTGGTAGGAATAACCCCTACAATAATGCTAGTAGCCCTATAGGATATACCTATATAGGTTGTATGTCTGAAGGTTCCAGAATGAAATGGGAATCAGACTGGTCAATGGACCTGTACTCAGTCAAGACTGGTTTCCTGAGTTACTAACAACAGAAGCTGACACCCAGGGTATGAAGGAATGATTGGGAACCTCAGAAACACGATGCTATTGTGCTGCAGAGTGAGTTCCCATTGACGATTCCAAGTAGCAGAACAAGCCAACGGAGCATGATGCCAAGACACCACAGTTCTATCGTCACCTGGTCCCCAAAGAACCACAGCACTGCCAGCGAGACCTGTGCCAGGGGAAGAGCCACGGAAGGCAAGAATCCATAAAAAAAAGCCACACCTTTCCCTCCGCTTGGTGAGGAAGTTCTGGTAACCATTACAGATTTGAGACAGAGTAGGAATACTCACAAACTCCGGGGATCGGAAGTCAAGCTGGCTTTCCTGAGTTCCAAAGCTGGAGCCAACCATCTGACCGAAGTTGTCCAACGCTAAAAAGAAACAAACACACGAACAAATGAAGCATGACGTTGCATCGGCTCACATACTTTTTGTTTTTAAATCAGCAGCACTGGCTTACCAACTATATTTAGCATTTGTGGTACACTTATAGGTTTATATTATTTAATACTTTCAGCTATCAAAGACACTCAAAATCTTCAGCAGCTGTCTCATCTATTGGACAATGCCAGGCTTGGAGGAAATTAGGTCTGAACATGCTGTAGGCTAGACCTATCATGGAAAATCCGTTAGCTCCTACCTAGAAGGACACAGCAACTATGTGATCACACTCTGGCTAAGAAAACATTTTAGTCTACCCATGTTCTTTTCCCAAGACATCTCAGAGAACTGATTGTGAAGTGATTCTGGGGGAGCAGTTTTGTTTTAAAATCTGTTGAATACCACTGTTGAATAGCACCATCTGGAAGAAATATACTGGGAGGCAAATAAAATTTTCCATTAGATACACTAAGAAAATGAAAAGAAACAAATAAAATTCATTTTAGTAGTATGACCTATGGATAATACATGTTCAGATTACAGTTTGAATTTGTATTCAGTATAAGAAATTATCAGTGGGCTATTTTACCTTTTTTTTGGTACCAAGTCTTTATAAATGCAATGTGAATGCTATACTCACAACACATGGCAATTTGGACGAGCCACGTTTCAAAAGCTCAGTGGACACGTGTGATCAGTGACCACTGTAGTGGACAGCACAGTGTCAGAGGGACAAAGGAACAAGATCCAGGTGGGCCACTGTGCGCGATATTTCTCTCATCGGCAAGTTCCTGACGTGAATGAATAGTTTTTGTTCCAGATTAAAAGATACTGAGAGAACAAAGCAACCATTTGCAGCGCGGTTTCGCCAATGGAAAGTTCACGTTGTCACCTGTGCTTTTTGGCTTGACTGGCTCTAAACCAGAGGTTCCCACCACCCTCTCCTTGGGATTTATTAATTTGTAAGAGCAGAGCACAGAATTCATAGAAACGTTACCTTCCATTTACTGGTTTGTCATACAGGGTTTGAAGGAGTTCAGAACCAGCCTCCCCGTACTGCTGTGGCATGTGGATTACTCTGATCTGAAGGCAATCAAGACCCTGAGGACTCAAGACAAACTTTAATCTCTCCCTTAAAGCATTTAAATTGAGGGCCTTGCCCATAATAAGAGCTATCACCAGTAATAAATGTTTATGACCTATCTGTAGGGCAGGGCAAATATCTAATCACTGAACATCTGTTCTTCTTACCATCCCGTGAATGGCCCTCCTCCCTTCGGAAGCCTTGTCCTATCCCATTCCTAGGCTCAGTTTGGGAAGCCTTGTGGCTCTGAGCCCTTCACCTCTGCAATCTGGTGCTCTCTCCAGACAGTGTCAGAGCTGTTAATTGTCTGGTGGTATGGGCTCTTTAAATTTCTAACAGCCTGCCTTTTCCACGTCATTGATTTGTTTAAGAGGTTGGACCTGCTTTATTTAAATGTAAATGTCTGTCATGGTTATCCAATCTTATTTAAATGTTTAAGAATAGTTATTTAAGTTATTTCATGAAGAACATGTTCCTGTGCAGCCAAAGTTACCATGCTACCCTTATGCCTCCTGTTCCCTTTGTTTCTAAGCTCTCATTTCTATGTGGGTTCCTGTATGCACAAAATTAAGCATTTGTTTTTCCCCTATGAATCTTGCAAATATTGATTTATTAGACAAAAAAAAAAAAAAAAAAAAACCACAAAAAAAAAAACCCACAAAAAAAAACAACCCACCTTTCTATGGTGGAGGAAAAATTGTTTCTCCCCAACAAGGGAACATAAGGACACAGACAAACAGCCAGACAAGGTAGGACCTAAGCCACTGTGTGTGGGAAGCGGGACAGAGTTTCCATGACCTCGCCAGGGCGCCACTCCTCATCGCCACCGGATCACCAACCTGAAGATCTCCAAACCCTGTCCTTTGGGTTCCTAGGGAGCTTCATTACATAAGCATGAGTGATCGCTGCTGGCCACTGATTTAACCTCACCCAGGCCAGCGGTGGGATTGAAAATTTTTAACCCTCTGATCACCTGGTGGGTTCTTCTGGCAACCAGTCCCAAAATTGGTTTACTGAGGGACTTTGCAAACGTCACCTCTCTAACCTAAAAGGCACATTTATCACTCTGTTCTTACCCCATAAGAAACTCATGGGGTTTTTCCGGGCTCTGTATTTCTTGTTTTAAATCACAATACCAAAGCAATCATTAACAATATGTGGCACTCAGCTGGATTGAATTAAATTATGTTAAGAAATTACTTTTAATTTTATGAAATATGATGTTATTTTGCTTTTGTAGTGATTTTTTAAAAATGTAATCTAATTTGTTGTTGTTGTTAATCTTTATCCAAAGGTATTTGTTTCCCATTTTTTAGAGAGAGTGGGAGGGAGGGGGAGAGACCGATAGAGAAACATCGATATGAGAGACACATCAATTGTTTGCCTCCCACGTGAGCCCCAACTGGCCTAGGGATTGGGCCTGCAATAGAGGAAATCAAAATAGGGTAGGGCTGCAATCTAATTAAAAAAAAAAAAATCCATGGAAAGTTTAAAAGAATGGGTTCCTAGGGTTCCAGAAAAGTTCCCTTCAGTGGCCCAAAAGAAGGCTGGATTCACAAGACCCCTCCAAGTGATTGTTTAACAAAACCAAAATATCAGCTAACAGTTCAGCAGCCCAATACCTGGGTTTGGCAGAGCCCTAAGAAACCTCTCAATATCTGGATTCGATTTTAGGTTCACTCGAAGAGTCCTGTTCACTAAACTCATACCACTGACAACACAAACAAATGGTTCCAATTCTTCCAAAAAAAACCCTCAGCTCATCCCAGGACCCCTACATGTGAACCAAAGCAGAAAGAGGAAACAGATGGGGCCGGCCAAGCCTTTCAGAGCTGCAACCAAAGCCAGGACTGAGGTGCTGGCCTCTGAGAACCCCCGAGGGCGAGGGAAGGACTGCACAGGCGGTCACACTCGGAGAACTGCAATGTAACAAACCTGTTATTTCCAACGTCAGAGCAACAGTTGTCCGATATAATTACATCCCTGCAGACCGCCTTTAAAACGTGCTAAAACATGCTTATACTACTGGCTCTGAGGATGTGTTTTAATTGGGGTTTTGCAGCTTGGTTTACACTTAGAAGAAAAGACCTAACCATGTTATAGCACTTAAATATTGAAAAAATTATATCCTCAGTGTCTATGATACATTGTTGTTGTGGGTTTTTTTTTTTTGTTTTGTGGTTGTTTTTTTGGGGGGGAGGGAGGGGGTAGAGACAGAGTCAGTGAATCTGGGATCAATAGATGGGACAAAGCTGCCTTTTTTTTTTTTTCTTTTTTTTTTTTTAATGAAAGGACAAACTTAACAAAGCATAGATTTTGCCTGAAGACAGAGTTGAGAAATAAGATGTATTACCTAGACATTCTATCAAATTAAAGGCATACATGCAACTGGAAAGGATTTGTGAGAAAAAATATAAAACCATTCATAGTGTTGTTCTGCTGGTAATGGGAACTAATAGATTCACTGCTTGGTGTCAACACGAAGGAGAAACTGTAAATTTGAGTGAATAAAAACAGAAACAGCTTTATTGAAACATCACCTAGGTAGAGAAAAGCTGCAGCCGTTGCTCTCCGGACCTAATATAGTCCTGAGAAACAAATAATTTATGAAGCTACTATGACAATTATACTTCTACTACTGAAGGGCTCCAGTTAAAAATCGGACATTCTTGTTTCTGGCCATCGAATGCAGCTGAAAAGTTCATTTCTCAGCAAAAATAAAGTGATCAAAATCAAGGTGAAGCTGTTGGGGCTTTTTATTAAAATAGGGGCAGAATTAAGGCAGAGGTGGGGGAAGGGAATTCCAGAAAGGCAAAAAACGTTCATTTTCTTTCTTTCTTTCTATAAATCATTTTTTCAAATGTAATATTTTGAAATGTACCACCTTGAGTAGCATTGTGATCAGTTCATTTTATTTGGGCACCTGAAATACAAAAATAGTTAGGACCTCTATGTTATTTGCTCAGCAGAAAGCTGAGCATGGCTTTGACAGGGAAAAGGAGACATTGCAGGGGAGAGGGGGGGGGGAAGCTAGCAATATGAATCTGTGCTATTAACCTAATGCACATTCTTGTTAGCCTATAGTATAGTCACTGCCCTTTTAATTATGTGGTCCTGTAAGACCTGTTTACCTAAGTATTACCCCCATTGAACAATACACAACCATGAACAATACACAACCCCAGACGGAGTTATCAGTGCTGGCGCCAGGCCAGGCCTTGAGATGTGGTCTCACTGCCTCCATCCCAGCACATGGGGCTTTTTGCAAAACCCGCAAAAGGTCCGGAAGTCCCATCCCGTATTTGGGGGACAAAGAAACCAACGGGGTATAAAGGGAAGCTTCCTCCATATCGGCTTGCTCAGGATTTGGAGAGAAACCACCTCCGAGTTCTGTACTAGGACATGAGAAACACCTGAAAATAAATGGGTTTGTCCTGTGTCTCCGGTACTCCTGCATATTTTTCAGTCGCCTGGTAAATTCTGTAACAGCTTAGTGACTGAGTGTGTCCACCTCTGAACCAGGAGGTCATGGTTTGATTCCTTTTTGCTGGCTCGATCCCCAGAGTGGGGTATGCAGGAGGCAGCTGATGAATGATTCTCTCTCTCATCAATGATGTTTCTCTCTCTCTCTCCTCCCCTCCTTTCTCGGAAATCAATTAAAAAACACACATCGTTTTTTAAGAAGCTGAGTAGAGAACGAAACTAGTTATTCTGAAATGATGAAAAATCTTTGGTACTGGCGTGTCAATGGAATTTTGTATGGGTGCACAATGAAAGCACAATTCAAAGTCAGGTTTGACAAGGCAACGGCCATTTTTTTTTTTAAAGCCGTTATCTAGAGTCTTATAACAAAGATCATTTATTATCTATCATAAAACACAAAATGACCTTTCAGCAAATTCATGGGTAAAAACTGAAGGGCCTGATAAGCAGCTCCCTATAAATAAAAGTAATCAGAATTATACATCTACACGTTATCTAACTACAGCACCAGCTTGGAGGTGGTTGGGTCCAACGGACATGTTTATTATGGTGGTTGCTTGACACTGGAATGATCAGAGAGGTAGTGAATATATGACAGACCTCGACAGGGGTCTGGTGCAAAGGGCGCTGGGCATGGATGAAGGGGACTGCCTGGGTTCAAGTCCTGATTCTGCAACTTAGTGATATTTTCAGTTTATTTATCTGAAGCTGGTAATAAAATTACTCTCCCTGGTTATCTGACAGGATTGGGTAAAGGATACAAATGATAATTCAAAAGCATGTTGTAAAACCACAAAGCACTATATAAATATAAACTTCATGTACACAAACCCAAAGATATGAAAAAAATGTAATCAGAATTTCGTGAATGTGGGTATGTGTTTTTTTGTTTGTTTTTTTGTTTTGTTTTGTTTTGTTTTGGTGCCTGGCACTTCTATGTCTGATCTTATCTAATCTCCTTTGTATCCTTGTTTTCACCAAAGATTAAAAATCAAGGTTACTAGCCGCCAGAAGTCACTCGCCAGAACTGACACAATAAGAATCTTAATCTTTCCAATTCCAATTTTTTAAGTTTGTCTCTTGAGTTACTGTGAATAATTCCAAAGAGCACCAATGCTAAGTTTAAGCTGACAAAGAATTAAGATAGCTCAGCGGGTATGGCTCAGTGGTTGAGCATCAACCCATAAACCATAAGGTCACCATTCTATTCCAGGCAAGGCACATGACCGAGATGTGGGATCAATTCCCAGTGAAGGGTGTGGGGGAGGCAGCTGATCAATGATTCTCTCTCATTACTGATATTTCTATCCCTCTCTCCTCTCTGACATAATTTCTTTAAAAAAAAAGAATTAAGATAGTATTGCAAGTATAAGTCAGTCAAAAGAATTAACAAATAACAGCCTAACATATTTTGAAAACCAAAGCAGTGAAATTCTGGCAAATAGCTAAAGACATTCATTCATGTGCCAAGGATATAAGTTAGATAATATGAGCATAAATACTAAGATGAAAAAAGTATAGAAACTGTTCTCCAGACAGAATCCCATGATCTAGTGAATGTACAATTAAAGAGATGTCAAAGGAATGGTTCATATCACCTTGGGAATGAGGTTGTGTTCACATATCCAGATTAGGCAGAATGTCTAAGTGATCTGCCAAACAATCCTATTCCTGAAAACTCTTCTCCCAAATAACTAGAAGTCTCTTAAAACTGGTTTCAGAATACATACAATGCTTGACTTGAATGCCAACACTCCCAATCACCATTCGTAAAGCAATCACATCCCTCAGCCACCATTTCCCATCATTCCATAGTTTCCAAATATTATGAGGCCTGCCATATCACTTACAGCTCAGTCTATCCCTCAGGCCTCACCTCATACTGTGGCAGTCATATTTGGTTTCCAGTATATCTTTCTCTGGCCTTCGTTTAGCAGGATCTACAGTATTT
Organism: Pipistrellus hanaki; assembly: GCF_964339955.1. Taxonomy (NCBI): domain Eukaryota; kingdom Metazoa; phylum Chordata; class Mammalia; order Chiroptera; family Vespertilionidae; genus Pipistrellus; species Pipistrellus hanaki. Next base: position 147,289,641 of record NC_140505.1, read on the forward strand.
TGGTGAATATTAGGTTGGGAAAAATCAATTTCCCATATTACAGAGAGGTTGTAAACCTGCAGATTATAGGCCCTACAACATTAAATGAGATATTACATTCTAAAATAGAGCCAAAGAGTCGGTACTAGTGAAAAGAAAGTCAATAATGATACATAAAACACAATGACAGGAGACTTTCTTTCAAGATGAAGATGGCTGTATCCACCTAGGACAGTGGACTTGGAATTTAAGACCTTTACACAGTGTAACCTTGTGGCTTCAGGCATATCACTTAGCTCTAAGACTCAGTGTCCTCATTAATAAAATGTGTAATACCTACATCTGAAGGTCATTGGGAGAATATATCAATATAAGCTTTATTATGACCAGATCATTGTGGAGAACACACAAATAAAATGTATAATTCCTATATCAGAAGGCCATTGTGAAGAATAAATTGTGGACACATAAAAGTGACTTGAAAACTGTGAATTACTATATAAATATTGGCTATTATTACTTTTTTTACTTTAATCTCTAATAAATTTTGGCACCTTTAACATTGTTAGGCACCAATTTTTCTATGTTATTTTTTTTTTACCTTGGCTATCCCTGTCATTCACTCCCTTTTGAACATAGAAATAAAATAAATTACAACATAGAAAAAGATAACATTAATTTAGCAAATATTTTTGAATGACCTCAATGTTCCAAGTACTCTTGGCTACTACTTTTTAAAAAATATATTTTTTTTATTGATTTTTTACAGAGAGGAAAGGAGAGGGATAGAGTTAGAAACATCGATGAGAGAGAATCATCGATCAGCTGCCTCTTGCACACCTCCTACTGGGGATGTGCCAGCACCCAGGTACATACCCTTGACCAGAATCTGATGCTCTATCCACTGAGCCAAACCGGTTTTGGCTTGGCTACTACTTTTAATAAAATAAAAAAAAAATGTAAATCAGGAAATGTTTCTTTCTTTTTTTTTTTTTTTTTTCTGAATCTGGATGGCTCAATCTGACACCAGCTTGTTACTGGCATATAAATTCAATGACCATAATATTTAAATGAAAAAAAAAATGAGGCATTCTCCTCTAATCATTTCTGGAATGCAAATTCCAAGTTCAAGTTGATGGTTTCCATTAGAGTTCTCATTTTTCCCATGTTGAGAAAGACAAAAGTGCTCTTTGTCATTCTCGAAAGTTAATAGTGCTCTTCACTTCCTCAGAATGCAATTTAATTACCTACATAATAATGAGAGTTTTTGTATTTCCAGAAATCCATTGCCCTGGGCCACACTGAGATAATGTCCACACACAAAGCAGACTAATAATATAGAGTCCCTTCATGATTATAATCTTCAAATATTTGGACAATACTTGCAAAAAGGAGGGGCTCAGCCTCTCCTCCACTCTGCCCACTGCTCCAGCAACACATCAGACACATGCTCCTACCCAAGTACAAGACTCCACAGCTGAACCGGGGACAGAACGGTTCAGGGAGTCCCTTGGGCATCTCACCTTCCCAGCCCTACCCTAAGCGATTACTCCTCCATCCACAAATAACACTCCTGCCCCTGAGAAGATCTCCGGGAAGCACAATTTTCTCCATCTTGTTGCATTTCCAGTGATGTCTGGTGCTGTTGTTTTAGCTCTCCTTAAGCACTGCCTCCCCCCCACCACCCCAGCTCTAAAAAATGTGCCCAGAAGATAAACACATCTCCTTCTGAAGAGCTGGGAACAACCATCACATGATTCATTCTCACACCCCAACCAGATTAGCTAATGCCTTTGTAAGAAGCCCAATGACTATCACAAACCTATCAGATTTCAGCTGAGTTCATTGGTTCCTTTACCATCTTTAAAAAAAACAATAAAAAATCCTTTATTGTGGTAATATATAGTAAGATAAAATTTTTGTTAATTTAACTATTTTTAAGTGTACCATTTGGTGGCATTAGTTTCATTTTCCAGGTTGTGCAACCATCACCATTAATTCCAAAAATTTTTGGATCACTACAGTGACTCTGTTACCCATTAAGCAATAACTCCATTTTTCCTGCCCCCAGTCCATAACAGCCTCTACTTTATGCCGGTATGAATTTGCCTATTCTAGATATTTGTGGAATTCTATATTTGTCCTTTGCTTCTGGCTTATTTCACTTAGCATAATGATGTCAAGATTCATTGATGTTGTAGCATGTATCATTCCTTATGACTAATATTCCACTGTATGCATATATCACATTTTGTTTACCTATTCATCTATTGATGACACATAAGGGTTTTTTTCACCCTTTGGCTACTGCGAATAATACTGCAATGAACAATGGCACACAAATATCTATTTGAGTCCATTTTCAATTCTTTTTGTTGCTCATCCTCACCTAATGACATTTTTCACATCGATTTTTAGAGAGAGTAGAAGAGAGGAAGGGAGAGAGAGGAGAGAGAAACATTGATGTGTCTGGATTGAACCTGCAACCCAGGTACATGCCCTTTGCTGGGAATCGAACCCAAGACCCTTTGGTGCATGCCACCCAGGCCAGGTTCCTGCTTTCAGTTCTTTTGGGTATAAACCTAAAAGTAGACTTGCTGAGTCATATAGTAATTTTATGTTTAGTCTTTTGAGGAGCCACCAAATTATTTTCCACAGTTGATGTACCATTTTACATTCCATCAGCAATGTATGAGGATTCCAACTTCTCAACATCCTTGTTGACACGTTATTTTATAATTTTTAAAAATGTTATAGTAATTCTAGCAGGTATGAAGTGGCGTTCTGGTTTTGATTTGCATTTCCCTAATAACAAATGATGCTAAGTATCTATTCATGGCTATTTGTATATCTTCTTGGAGAGATGTCTACTCAAATCCTTTGTCCATTTTCAATTAGGATGTCTTTTCATTGAGTTGTAGGAATTCTTTATATATTATATTTTGGGTATTAAAGCTTTATAGATATACTAGTAGCCCTGTGCACGAATTCATGCACCAGTAGCTCTCAGCAGGCCTGGCTGCTCCACATCCACTGCCCAAAGGCTCTCCGTGGCCCAGAGGCCCATCTGCAGCCAGGCACAGGATGCTTGCCTCATCATGGGGGCTGCTCACACTGCCCACTCTCAGTGGAAACCCTCCCAGGACCGGGGATGTCAGTGGAGCTGAGAGGATGGGCACCTCAATCTTGTGGCTATGGGCGCCACCATTTTTTGTGACAGTGATGGTTAATTTGCATATTACCCTTTTATTAGATAGAATATTTCCAAATAGTTTCCCATTCTGTTAGTTGTCTTTTCATTTTCTTGTGAATGTCCTTGAGGAACAAAAGTTTTTAATTTTGATAAAGTCCAATTTATCCATTGTTGTTGCTCAGGCTTTTGGTGTAGTATCTAAGAATCATCACTAAATCCAGGGTCATGAAGATTTATCTCTAAGTTTTCTTCTAAGTGTTTTATGGTATTAACTCTTATATTTAAGTTGTTGATCCATTTTGAGTTAATTTTTGTATACAATATGAGGTAAAGGTCCAACTTCATTTCAATTTTTAACATGAGGAAATCCAGTTGTTAAAGACTCTCATTTCCTCATTGGATATACTTGACACCCTTTCAAAAATCAATTTGCCATAGATATGTAGATTTAGTCCTGAACTCTCAATTCTAGTCTATTGTTTCTATATGTTTATCTGTATGCCAGTACTACATTGTTTTAATTACTGTGGTTTTATAGAAGTATTGAAATCAGGAAATGTGAGTCCTCCAACTTCATTCATCCTTTTCAAAATTGTTTTGGCTACTCAGGGCCACATGACTTTGAGTCAACTTTTCCGCTTATGCAATATTTACTATTTTATTAAAATTTTTATTCAGATTTAATAACATTAATGATAGACAATCATATAATTAAGTGATTTTATTTCATTTAACTAATTTGGTGTTTGTTTGTTTTTTAAATATCTTTTTTATTGATTTCAGAGAAGAAGGGAGAAGGAGAGAGAGATAGAAACATCAATGATGAGATTCATCAATTGGTTGCCTCTTGCATACCCCCTACTTGGGATTGAGCCCACAACCCAGGCATGTGCTCTTGACCAGAATCAAACCTGGGACCCTTCAGTCTGCAGCCCGACACTCTATCCACTGAGCCAAACCACCTAGGGCTGTTGTTGCTTTTTAAAAACTTGGCTAAGACAATTGATGTTTTTAAAGGACAAATGGTTTTAATTATAGAAATACTAGAGGTCCAGTGCACAAAATTCACACAACAGTAGGCCTTCCTTCTCTAGGCTGCAGGCCACTTGCAGGAACCCAGGACCTGGGCTAACCTTGCAGCCCTAGCTTTATCCGGAAGGATGCCTGGTCTAATTAGCATATTATGCTTTTATTATTATAGATGTTCCAACAAAATCTTGGAAAGCTATCACTATCCCTTCACAGTTCAATGGTTTCAGATCTCCTAAGATTCTCAGGGTTCCCAGCTGAACATCACCCCAAATTTGCAGTGGGCAATGGCTCAGCTGAAACTTGGTTCCAGCCATTGACTTGTCAGTTCCCAGATTACAGTGATTATACATGTCCTGGGGATGGAAGACACCACTTTCGAATTTCTATTGTCTTTAATCTCAGAGCTCGTGTGAGTCATAACCCCATGTTTCACTACCAGAGCTGGCCTGATTTCAAAATCAGTTTTTGACGGATAGGAGGAATGAGAATATAAAAATGTAAGGGAAAAGAAAAACCTGTCAGTCCACATTCTCTCATCCAACACCTCTGATGCAAAGACTTTTGTGTCTCAGAATTCAGAGTTTTTCAGAATTTGGAAAGAAAAAAACTCGACAGGCTTCCTAATGGAGATGGCAGAATAGGTAAGCACTGCCCTTGCCTCTTCTCATGTCCACTTTAAAACTACAACTAAACGAGAGAATAAGCAACATTGGGAATTGCCTGAAGTCTAGCTGAACAGAAGTCCTATAATTAAGGGCATACGAAAGAAGCCACTTTGAGACAGGCAGGAGTGGCATGAAATGGGCTGGACACTCACACACAACACACACACACACACACACACACACACACACTCAGCAGTTTAAAAATTGGGAGGGATATCTCAACTGCAGAGGATCCTCTAAAGAGTGAGGGGACCCCAGCCCCACACCAGGTTCTCCAGCACAATGTTCCAATGCCAGGAAAAGTACCCTTAACTTTTGGCTTGAAAACCAGCAGGAACAGTGGCTCAGACTGAAGGCTGCCTGAGTCTTGGGTGCCCTCTTAAAGGGCCCACATGGACTTACCTGTTGAAGGAGTCACTAGATCTTAGCTCCAGTGCTGGGGCAGCAGCTTGAAAGGCTCAGGGACATACTGGGAAGAACTGAACTGTCTGGCTTCAAGACAAAGGTGGGAGGGGCAGCTTTCTCGCATAAAGAAGCTATAGATCATTACTGAGCCCTCACCCTGCAGGCCCAGACTGGCACCATATCTGAGTTTCCATCAACCTGGCTAACACTGTTAGCCCGCCCGAATTATTCACTGAGACCCTATCCCACCCAACTTGCTGGCCCACCCAAGGCCTGTCCAGGTGCTTTTCCATACAAACGATCTATCTTCTCTCATACTGGGACTCTTCTAAAATCTCTCAAAGGTTCATAAACCCCAAACAAGCAGCATCTAGCCTTGGCATGCCCTGCACTTCCTGCTGAGCAGCCCCGACTAAGGACTAATAGCAGCTAGCCTCAGTTCACAGCCTCTCGAGACATCTCCAAGTCCAGCACAAGTGGCAAAACCATCTGTAGATCACTTTGTAGCTCATACCAGGTGGCCCCAGGCAGCAGCTGACCTTGGCCTGCACCTCCCAAGAAGCCCCAGAACCAACATATTCCCATGGGAAACTTCAGACCACACCAGAGCACCACCCAACCACCTTCATGAATGTCACACTCAAAGGGCAGATTAGGGAGGAATCAGAGCTCTGCTAAAGCAAATCCTGCTACAAAAGGTCAGTCCCTGTATAATAGCTCATCCACTGTAGTTATGGACAGTTCTTACAACTCATCCACCTGAGGGTCAATGCCTCCAAACAGCAATCAAGTCTCAACTACGACAGGAGGGTACCCACAACCCACACAAGGGACACACCAAGCCAGGTGACAAGGGAGACTGTACCTCAAGGCCTCACAGGACACCTTCTAAATAGGGCCACTCTACCAAGACTAGGAGACATAACAGCTCCACCTAGTACACAGAAGCCACAAAGGAAGTCAGCCAAAATGAGGAGAAACATGCCCCGAATAAAAGAACAGGAGAAATCTCCATGAAAGAAAACTAAACTAAATGGAGGCAAGCAATCTATCACATACAGAGTTCAAAACATTGGCTCTAAGGATGCTCAAGGAACTTAGTGAGAACTTCAACAGCATAAAAAAGAACATAGAAACTACTTAAAGAACCAGTCAGAAAGGAAGGAATACATTACAGAAAATCAACAGATTCGATAGAGCAGAGGAAGGATTGAATGTGCAATTTGGAACACGAGGTAGCAGGGAATACCCAATCAGAACAGCAAAAAGAAGAAAAGAATAAAAAATGAGGATAGTTTAAGAGGCCTCTTGGACAACATCAAGCATGCAAACCTTTGCCTCATAAGGTTACCAGAAGGAGAGGAAAGAGGCTTCTTAAACTATCCATGCACCAGCCTCAGAAGTACCATATTTTTCAGACCATAAGACGCACTTTTTTCCCCCCAGAAGTGGGGGGAAAAAGTCCCTGCGTCTTATGGTCCAAATATAGCCTACACATATACTGTAAAAAAAAAAAGTTTTTTTACTTGCCCGGCTCTGTGTGGTTTCTGTGTGCTTGCCCGGCTCTAAAATGGTTCTAAATGCTGCTGTTTACTTTACAGGGTTGATTACATGTGTTTATGACTGTGATGTTGGGTTTTAATGCACATAAAATATTTTAGGACACTATTTGTTTCAGAATCTTTTTTTCTTCATTTCCCTTCTCTAAAAACTGGTGCATCTTATGGTCCGGTGCGTCTTATGGTCCGAAAAATACGGTAAATAATATTTTAATAATTATGTATGGCAAAAAATGGGTACTAGGTTTATAGGGTGATCACTAAATTTAAGTGTGTAATCACTATGTTGTATACCTGAAATTAATAATAATATTGTATGTCAACTGTAATTGAAAAATAAAATAAAGAAAAAACTCTTATTTGTTACTTGTATATTATGCACCCCTAGTCGGCTCTGGGATAGCACCCCTTACACAAACATCTTCCCATTTTGCACTAAAAAATATGAACAGCCACTCTAAGTGGAATAAAAAAAAAAATACAGTCTCATGCTGGTTGTGGTCAGGTTTTTCCATCCAATGAATTCAGACTTGTCAGGTTCTACCAGCAAATGAGTTATCAGAAACTACTGTTTTCCAGCACTTTTTTGATTTTTGAATTTTACAAAATTGTGGAACTATAAGAATGTATTCAGCACATAATAGCAGAACTCAAAACCCTATTGCAGCAGTCTGTCACATATGCACAGAGAAAAAGGCCTGCAACTGCCTTAGAATGAAAGATTAAGAAGGAAGAACTCCACAGATTGTCATTTTTTTTTCTCATTGTCTCACAAGTTGAGTATTTACCAAATTGATTTCCCCTAGTAACCAACTCTAACCCAGAAAGTGAACCCTAAATTTGTCTAAAAGGAAAACTGGAATTGATATCCCATTTTGATTTATTGAAGTGACAGGAAAGAGTTAATGCTGTCTAATTAGCAGAGGGGCAGGGAGCACACAGGTATCACCCATGTCAGGTAGTACGAGCTTTCTGGGTGGCAACTTGGCAAAAGATAGCAAAAGCTTTACTATCAGTCATATCCTTTAATCTTACTTTTTTTCTAGGAAATATAAATGCTTGCTTATATACACTACATGGTAGTATATAATGTAATCATTTAAAATCATTTTGTAAAAGAATATTTATGACACAGAAAATTCCAATAATATATTTCAATGTGAAAAAGTACTCAAAAGAATGAAAAGGAACAACTTGAACAAATATTTGCACACGCAGGTTCACACCAACATTATTCACAGTAGCCAGAATATGGGAGCAATCCAAGTTTCCAACAACTGATGAATGGATAAACAAATCATACAACAGAGTATTATTTAGCTTTAAAAAGGGAATTCTGACACATGCTACAACGTGGATGAATCCTGAGGGCATTATGCTAGGTGAAATAAACTAGCCACAAAAGGACAAACTTTATGAGATACCACTACTATGAGGTCCTTAGAGTAGTCAAATTCAAAGATACAGAAAGTAGAATGGTGGTTTCCAGAGTGAGGGAGAGGGAAGAATGGAGAGTTGTTGTTCAATGGGTGTGGAATTTCAGTTCTTCAAGATAAAAAAGTTTAGGCCGAAACCGGTTTGGCTCAGTGGATAGAGCGTTGGCCTGTGGACTGAAAAGTCCCAGGTTCGATTCAGGTCAAGGGCATGTACCTTGGTTGTGAGCACGTCCCCAGTGGGGGGGGGGGGGGGGGGGGGGTGCAGGAGGCAGCTGGTCAATGTTTCTCTCTCATTGATGTTTCTAACTTCTATCCCTTTACCTTTCTCTCTGTAATAAATCAATAAAATATATAAAAAATATTTTTTAAATGTTTAGGAGATGGATGGTTGCACAATGCTGAGGATGTTCTTAATGATACTGAGCTGTACTATACCCCATATCTTCCCCATTTTGATAAATGGCCCCCAAATCCACCAGATTAATCAGACCAACATTCTTGGAGTCATCCCTGACTCCTTTCCCTCATACACCCAATTCCTCTAAATCCTGTCAGATGAATTTTCAAAATCTACCCAGAAACCAGCTCTTGACTTCTCACCACCCATAGGCCTTAGATAATAACTGGCACTTAACACTAATGTGGTAAGAGTACTTATCAAATTCTAGTGCCTGATTTATATCTAAGTTCTTTTCATATATGAACCCACTTCATCCTCACAACAGCCCCATAGGGTAAAGGTAAGTACAATGGTTAGCTTTACATCACCAATGAAGAGGCACGAAGTCAAGTAGTTTGCCCAAGATTACACAGCTCCTGAGCCGGAGGACTGGGATCTGACCATTAGGCTGCTATGCTTGTAACTATGATCTGATACTGCTTTTTGGTCTTAGGAAGCTTGCTCTCTTGCTATCTGTTCAATATCCCTGCCTCAAGAGAGACTGTTCCTGAAATTCTAACAGCCTCAGGACAGAGCCCCCATCCTCTGTCACCTTGCCTTGTATACTTTTCTGTAGCACATAATTAATAATCACTTGTTCTATACTCTTTGAGTTCCATGAAGGCAGAGATTTCACCTGGTTTGTAGTTTCTGGGCCATGGTAGGCCCTGCATACTTCCTTGCTGAAAGAATGGCTTCTGTCAGTAAGGTTGGCTGCAAGGGTTAGACACACCTCAAGTCAAACTTCAGACACCACTTCCTAACTATTGGCCTTGGGCAGCCTTGTCTGCACCTGAAGAACTGCACTTCCCCGTGGGGTTGTTTTGAAGATGAAATGAGTTGTGGCATATGAAGTGCTTAGCACTGAATCTGCACATAGTAAACACTAGGTAAGTATTAGCTGCAAGTGTTACATAATGAGAGGAAAAAATGTTACGTTTGAGCCTCCTAAAGTTTTTTTTTTTGTTTGTTTTTTGTTTGTTTAAAAGGGGCATATAGTATATAGCCTTTGGGATATGTCAAGCAATAAAGATGCTAATGGCAGTTTATTAAATGTTGTGTAACAACAGGAATGAGGAAAGTGAATATAAATTCAACCTAATTTTGAAAACTAAGAAAACTCAAGAAACATGTAGACCTAATGTTTATACATTTTATACTGTGTTATTACTTAGATACTAGAGACCTGGTGCACGAAATCGTGCACAGTGTGGGAGGGGGTCTCTCAGCCCAGCCTGCACCATCTCCAATCCAAGACCTCTCGGGGGATGTCCAACTCACAACCTGAGACTGCTGGCTTCTACCCACTCTCCTGCCTGCCTGCCTGCCTGCCTGATCACCCCTAACCACTCTGCCTGCCTGCCTGATAACCCCTAACTGCCCTCCCCTGTTGCCCGATCACCCCTAACAGCCTCTGCCTCACCCCTGCCACCATGGTTTTGTCCAAAAGGAGGACCAGACAATGGGAAGATGTCCGGTCTATCGGTCTAATTAGCATATTACCCTTTTATTAGTATAGATTTCTAAATCACATCCATTCTTTAAATTTTGAATGTATGGGCACATTTTCTTAAGCCACCAGTTAAGAAAGGACTTAAATGACAATATTTCCTTCCAATTAAATCGATTTTAGTAAGTCAGGCTATTATTTGAGGCAAAATAGTGTAAGTGCCTATATCCAACCACCACCCATTCTGCTGGCTCTACTCAGCGGACAGGCAAGAAGGGAGTCAAGTGCAACACTGCAGCAAAGCCCCCTGTTCCTCAGGAGAGTGTTCAGAAGTGGGGCACCCACATCTGACCCCAGCCACTCCCTTCTGCTGAAGAAGTGGCCAGGGTGATGGCCATTCTAATTGCTGTGGACACATCCACTGTGCTACTAATAGGTGGCTCTTTAAGGGAAACTTGGACCTGGCTGGGAGGGAGGAGCCACAGCCAGAGCATCTGATCCCAGGCCACACTCTCCTTCTCCAACACTGCAATCCTCTCTGCAAGGTCGCAATGATTCTCATGGTCTTCTGACCACAGCATTTCTCAGCTGCGAAATCTAATGCTTTATTAGAAGCTTTGAACCCTGCTGTTGGCTCCACACAAAAATAAGCAACTCCTTTTGTCTCTTCTCTCATTACACTTTGATTATGTAACTTGAAATTCTAGTTTAGTTGCCAGCTGGTCAGGACCTGCTACTACTCTCCCAGTAGATGGGGGTGGTGCCTGCAGACTCAAGGAAGCAGTAAGATCCAAATGGGAACATTCCTTCCCAATTCGGGAGCTCCTTATTTAGTGGGTTGGAAGGCCATTCCTTTTAGAATCCCTCCAGGAACTTTCAACCCTGTGATTAACCTCTGGCTGGCCAGATGCAGCTACGAAGGTTGAGGCATTTCTACTCTAGGAAATACCACAAAGCACAGTTCTTTAATTGTATTTTTTAAAAATATACAAATCAGCTAAATATAGCCAAATCACCCGAGATGTGAGGCATTTAAATTTTCTCAAAATATGCATTTATCATGCTAATTATAAAAACAAGACAAATGACACGTAAATCAGCTCTCCCTAGGGAGGGAGTAATAATACTGAAGCTTGTTCAAGAATCAAATGTCTTAATTTCACAGTCCTTTGTGAGTTCTTCTCATGCCTGTTTTTGTCCCTGCCCTTCCTTTTCATGTACCAAGTTAATATAAGCATCAGACTTTCCTATATAAAACAGTATCTCTCATTTATTTAGCATGCACTATGAGCTATGAAATACAGTAGGTATTAGGGGATGTAAAAAATGGCCACTAAGGCTTTTACTTGTTAAGGCTGTAGGTAAATAAACAGAAGAAGTGACCATTCAGGGAGAGCAGGCGCCTGCCTGCACAGGGCTGGGGAGTGGGAAGAGAGTATCCCGAGCCATGCACAAGAGGAGATGGGAGACCTGCTCTGGCAAGAGAGTACTGCTGGCCCGGCCCATGAGGCTCTGTGGTTGAGCATCAATCTGAACCAGGAGGTCACAGTTCAATTCCCACACATGCCTGAGTTACTGGCTTGATCCCTAGTGTGGGGCATGCAGGAGGCAGCTGATCAACAATTCTCTATCATCATTGATCTTTCTATCTTTCTCTCCCTCTCCCTTCGTCTCTGAAATCAATAATGTGTGTGTGTGTGTGTGTGTGTGTGTGTGTGATTTTATATACGTGTGTGTGTGTGTGTGTGTGTGTGTGTGTGTGTGTGTACATATATATCGTACACAGGCTGGTACTAACACAATGACCATAATAGTGGGGATGAACAGAATTAGATAGAGTCCAGAGATATGAAGGCCTCAGAACCAAGAAGCCTTACATGGTGACTGGAGAGGAAGGTAAGATATACCTAAACTTGGTATCCCATCTGACCAGGGTAACTGGGTTCACTAAGCAAGAATAGCCTTCCAAATCAACTCCTCCTCCTTCACCAGTTTCAGTAGGAAATCCTAACCACCTGTATGCAGAGGAAGAGGGAAACTAGATGCTTCCTGATGGAAACTTCAGTAAGTTCCATTGCTGAATCAAACAACATTCCTTTATGCATTCAACCAAGTATTTGTTGAGTGCATGCCACATGCCAGCACGGGGGCCCTGCCGCTGTCATCCTATCCTCCCCCTCAGCCCAAAGGCTCCATCTGTGCATTGGTTTCCATTCCCACTGGCCTCCTCACTATAGAGCATTCGGCACTTTTCCTGTGGCTTCAACCTACTCTATGAGCTCTTCACATGGCCCTCATTGAGATTTTTCATGCTCAAAGTTCTTCCATATTAAAAAAAAAAAAAAAAGTAATAAAAAGTCCTTTTCTTTGGACACTGTAGCAGCTAACAAAATGTCAAATGTACTTGCCCTTGACCCCACAATTCCACTTTAGAAATTTGTCCTACAGAAATTCCTGTACACATCTGAAAAGAATGCACAATATGCACAAGCATGTTCAGGGGAGCACTATGTGAGAAGCAGACATGCCTAAATAAAGCTCCAATGCTCAGAGAATATTCTATAGCACAATGGAATATGTCTGCTTAGGTAGGGAGATGTCTGAGAGCTACAGAACAAAATACAAGCTTTAACAGACTATCGGGCAGTCAACCAGATTTTTAAAAGTAAAGGTGTAAAAGTGTGTGTATGTGGAAGCCTGGGAACAGAAAAATCTTGAAGGATATGCCTCAAATGATTAAAAGCGATTATATATGAGGGAGTGGGATCATGAGAATTATTCTGTCATATTTTTCAATGTTTGAAACTTTTTTTTTTTAATATATTTTATTGATTTTTTACAGAGAGGAAGGGAGAGAGATAGAGAGCTAGAAACGTCGATGAGAGAGAAACATCGACCAGCTGCCTCTTGCACACCCCCTACCGGGGATGTGCCCGCAACCAACGTACATGCCCCCGACCGGAATCGAACCTGGGACCTTTCAGTCCACAGACCAACGCTCTACCACTGAGCCAAACCGGTTTTGGCAATGTTTGAAACTTTTACAATGAGCACGTACTGCTTTGATAATCAGAATAAAACACTAGAGAGGCTATCATAAAGAGGAAACATGACAAGCTTATCAGCCTTGTCCACCGTGTAGTCCAAAAGTCTTCCCACTGCTGTGGCAGAGTTTCCGGGGAGTGGGCACCTTGCCAATGGGGTTCAGCCTCTACCCCTACCTCCCAGCTCCAGTTAAGGGCATCCATGGCTGGCACACTGCCAATCCTAACCTCCATTTCACACTTTTGCCTTATTTGACGTTGCAACAATCTTTGAATGTGACTTCTTTTAATGACTCTCTTCTCTTGCTTTCCTTCTCTTAGAGGTTCTTTCCTTTCCCTCCTCTGTTGGTGCCTGCTCCCTGCCTGGACCTTTACTTCTGAAGATACCCATGGGGCCCGTACCTCTGTAACCTATGTCCCATGGCATATTAACACATTTAGGCTAAGGGTCCCAAATGCATCTCTACGTCAGACGTCTCTTCTGAACGCCAGGTTCACACATCTAACTGTTTATGGGATGCCTCTACTTGGAAACCTCCCAGGCATCTCAGACTCAGATTAGACTCAGAGTGTGCACTCAAGGCTTATGTGTACACACACACACACACACACACACACACACACACACACCCCTCTACTCTTTCTCCATTATTTCTTATCTCAATAAATGGCACCACCATCTATTCAGCTGGTCAAGCCAGAAACCTGGGTGTCATCCTGGACTCCCCTCACTCTCTCATGCCACAGCCACGCTTTTACCATCATTGGTGCTGCGTATTTCTTGATTCTTCCTTCCTCTCTCCGTCTTACGCTGCCAATCCCCCAGAAGTCCTGCTTAGGACTATAGCACGAATCTCCTGACCTGCTGAGCTATCCTTTCCCATAACCCCCTCCCAACCCTTTCTCCCTTCAGCAGTCAAAGTGATCTTTGAAAATGAAATTCTGACCCAGTAATTTTCTGCTTTAAACTCTTTAGAGGACTTCCCATTAGGAGCCGACTTTCAAATTTATGATACAAGCATATGTCTTTTTTCTGTAACGAGGAGAAAGTAGAACAGTAAATTTTAAAGGAGTCTGGCTAAAAAGAGACTAGAAGCATCCCAAGAGCAGGGACTATGCCTGTTCAGTCTGCTGGAGAAGCCCAGGGTCTAGCCAAGGCTGACTCTAATAAATAGAATGAATGAATGATTGAATGAATGAATGATACATCAGAACCTAGGATGGCCATAGAGTTGAGGAAAGTACGTTTTTGCTTGTTATGCCTTGTTTTATATAATGAAATATGCACTCATTTACATATATCACATATTCATACACACAAATAATGAAAAACAGTGAAAAATACATAGAGGGATCATTGATAAACAGAGGCATAGGTAGAGGGGTTAACCCTCATTAGAAAAGTGAAGATGAGTATAAATACACATTTATCTATGTATTACACACACACTTTTTTTTTTTTTTTTTTTGTGGGAAGGAGAGAGGGTTTCTATTTCCTCTTTGGTTTGAGAAGCAAGATAGTCTAAGAATGAGGAGAGAGGGTGCAGAGCAGAGATAAGAGGAAAGCAGAGAATTTGAAACAGTTCCTGTGACTGATAGAGTGGCAGCCTGTTGGGTGGGCTGGGTTCAGTTTCTGTTCTGCTATTTTTTTCCTGAGTCTGCAAATGCTCAGGACTCAGATTTTCTTTTTGGCCTCCTGTCCCTACGATGATAATTCCCAGGCAGTACAAGAATCAAGTGCATCCTAATAAGCTGGGGAACTGTGACAAAATGACTCCTACGCCCCAACGATGGAGGCTGTCCTAGTAACTGGGGGCAGGCGGCTGTAACGTCCCACTCAGTGAAGCACAAACCTAAGGTCTCCCTTTGGTCTCTGAGCACAAGGTCACTGGCTTCACAGAGTGTATGTTCTCCTCAGTCATTACACTAACCACCGCTGGGCACACTGGGTCCGTGATCAAAGCCAGCAGTCAAAACCACAGTGACATGCAATATCCACTCTGCCTTCCCATCCGACAGAAACAGCAGCATGGAGGAGAGAAAAAATATCGGTGGGACTATTATCTACTCACACATGGCTGGGATGAGAAGGACTCATTTCCTGGTGGGGTGCTACCAGGATGGCCACTCCTGCCTCATTCTCTATTCTCTCTCCTGTTTTTCTGGCTCAAAACTAACATTTTATCTAACTACTGAGAATATGAGTCCAAGTATGCGTTGGAGCTGAACTATTAACAGCTGAAAATAGCTCAGGGGAAAAAACTTTAGAATTTTTAACCTTTTACCAATTTCTTGTTCATAGATTATGGGCTGCAATTTTACTTGGCACTTTCAACATGTCAGAGTTACAGAGAATGACTGACATACAGAAGGAAAAGCTTACATTCTGCATTTCTTCAGCTGGTTGCTACAACTCTATTTCCTAGTCTGGTGTTCAATTACACAGGAAGCCTGGCTATGTTCAGTGGTTAGAGCATTGGCCAACACACTGAAGGGTCATGGGTTCAATTCCCAGTCAATGCCATGCACCTGGGTTGCAGGTTTGATCCAAGCCCCAGTCAAGGTGCATGCGGAAGGTAACAAATCGATGTGTCTCTCTCACATCAATGTTTCTCTCTCTGGCTCTCGCTCTCTCTTCCTCCCTCCCTCCCTCTCTCCTTTTCACTTTACCTAAAAATAAAATCACACATGAATATCTTAATTTCTTGGAAATAAACTCAAACTGTGTATATAAAGAGATTTTTAAATCATCTATTTCAGTTCCCTGGTCTTACAGATGAGGAAATAATGACAACAGAATGCCCACATCAGTTTGTAACAAATCTGGAAATTGAATCCAAGTGTCTTAATTCCCAGTTCAGGGGTTTCCACCATGTCCCACCCCACCTTAGGTAAGAAAAGATTGAAGTAGGGGAAATGGAGATTCGCAGCCTACCCAGAAACCGGTTTCACACGTGTGATCAAATGCCTCATAAACAACAATTAAAAACTCATGTCGAGAGAAACTTTTATTTGAATGTGCAGTACTGAACACATGCATTTAGTTCTGCTCTCTCCTAAGACAAAAAGTAAAGACAAAAAGCGTAGAAAAGAAATAGCAACGCAATTTTGGAAGATGGAGAGCAAATAGACAGGGGCAACTGGCTTAGCAGGCTGGAGAAAGCTTGGTCCAAAACTAGCACCACCTGAGAAGCAACTTCATTTACATTATAAAACCCCCAGAAGGCGGAGGGCTGGCAGCACCAGGTTCCTCTGGGAGTGGGGGCGAATGTGGGGTGGAAACTGGCTGAAAGTCTGTTTAAGTAGTTAGGCCCCAGAATCTGTTCCTCTCTCCTATGGACAAGTGACTGCCTCCAAAGCCCCAGGCCCCACTTGGGAGACTGGAAATATACTGTCTGAAAAGTCAAGGAAGGATCTTTGGATGGAGGATTCCATACTGAGGAGAGAGCACAAAAAAGATTACTGCTGCATGAGCTAAAACACACACACACACACACACACACACACACACACACACACACCACAAACAAAACAAATACACAACCTAAGAATACGAACATCAGGGTTTTCTAAACAAAACAGCCTAATCACCCTAGAATGAAGCCCAGAATTGCCAAACCTTATCAACTATTCAAAGAACTTCCAGTAGTCTTTTTACTGTGTTTCCCCAAAAATAAGACATCCTCCGAAAATAAGACCTACTTACAGGTTTCCTTCTGAGTAAAATATAAGGCATCCCCCGAAAATAAGGCCCCCCTAGGCTCTGTATCAGAATGAAAATTAATTTACCGTAAACTAGTCTCTAGGGCCGCCCCGACTGGCGTCTAGCAACCAGTAACGTTACTCATTTAAAGACAGTGCTATTGCTAAACATGAGAGATTTGGTCCACTGATTCTGAAAGAAATGGAGTCATAAGAAATTCACCAGGAAATTCAGGAATTGGATTGTTATGATGTTCCAGAAGATGATGACATGATTGTCACTGAATAAATGAGTAAATTCTTGATACTGTAGGATTCACAGTTTGTCTGGTTTGTGTTGACAACTACCGTACTACCATACCGTGTACAGGTAATAAATTTCCTTTATTTTCATTTAACAATAAATGTGTACTGTATTCTTCTTCATGGAAAAATAAGACATAGCACATCCTTGGGAGCAAAAATTAATATAAGACACTGTCTTATTTTCGGGGAAACAGGGTAGATAGTTACTCTAAAACAGGAGGGAGGGAACAGCAAGACTTTTCAATACTAAGGAAAGCACCTAACAGAAACATGAAACCAACGTAGAGGAGGAAAAAAAAAAATCACAAGAAGTAGCAAGTTAAAGAAACAAATAAAAACTGTAGGGTCTTCAGAGATCTGAGAAAAGGACATCTATAAAATAAGAACAAGTGTGTGTGTGTGTGTGTGTGTGTGTGTGTGTGTGAGTGTGTGTGTGTGTGTGTGTGAGAGAGAGAGAGAGAGAGAGAGAGAGATATGTTCAGAGAATAAAAAAGAGCTTAGAATAAAATGATGGCAGATTAAAAATTCAATATGAGATACAACTTAGGAAATGTCAAAAAAAGTTGAACAAAAAGATTGATATAATACAGGAAAGATGGAGGGTTTAGGGACTAATTTAAGATAGCTAATATCAAAATAATTTAGTGCTCATTATCAAAGACAATGGAAGGGAAATAATTGTCAAGGAAAAATATTTCCCAGAATTCAGGGCTATTTCCCCCAGGACTAAGGACATCTTTCCTCCAGGACTAAAGACATCTTTCCTTCAGGACTAAGGACATTTCCCCCCAGGACTAAGGGTATCATTCCCTCCCAGAATCAAAGGGCATCTTTCCCCCAGAACTGAAGCACATTTTCCCCCCAGAAATGACGGACCCTGTTTCTGTTTAAAGAAAGGACAGAGGAGGGGCTGGGGGAGGAGTAGAAATTGAGGTTGCCACCATGAAAAGGCCAGCCAAGTTTCCACCATAGTCAGTGCAAACAGATCCACATCAAGGTACATAATTATGGAATTTCCAGAGAGAAAAAGTTTCATACAAAAGATTTCAAGTCAGAACGTCAGAAACTTCGCAAGAGCAGCTCTGGAAGGCAGAGGCTTCAAAATTCTGAGAACAGACGGTTTCTACCTTAGAATTATAAACTTCATCAGAGCCAGCAGTGAAGAGCCAGAAGGCACTGCCAGATCTGCAAGTCTCAAAACAGTACTTCTCTTACCTCCTTTGTCCATAAAAAACTGGAGAATGTACTCCACCAAAATGAAGTAGTAAACCAACAGAGAGGAAGCCCGAAGCTCCAGAGACTCACAGTCCAATGCAAGAGGCAAACAGAGTCCTCAGGGCGGGTGAGAAGGAGAACCCCGAGCTTTTGGGGGGTCGAGAAAGAAACCTAGATAGAAGATCAGAAGGCTCAGGGAGGAATTTCCCCAAAGAGGATGAACTGGATAGGTTCTCTTTTCAGGGTACTTATCTATAATAATAAAAGTATAATATGCAAATCGACCGACAGTGGAACGACTGTCCAGATGACCTTCCTGACGAAGCTGGGGCTGCGAGGGCCAAGGCAGCCAGGGCTGCGAAGGCCTATTCTTGCACGAATTTCATGCATTGGGCCTCTAGTACTCTGAAATAAAATCTAAATGCACGTACTTTTTAAATGACTGACTTGCTTAGTGGATAAGAGGGAAATAAATAGGTTCCTATGAGAGAGCATAAGAGAGGGACGTATTTTGGGCACTGTGGTCAGAGGAGGCTCCCTGAGGGGTGATATTTAAGTTGAGACTTGAAAGATGAGGAGTTGGCCACGCAGGGCTAAAGAAAGAACATGCAAGGAAGTGGTGGAAGCAAGCCAATGGTTCTGAAGCACAAGATACCCTGGTGTGCTCAAGGATAGGACCAAAAGAGTTCAGTGTCCCTGGCTGGGTAGCTCAGTTGGTTAGAGTGCCATCCAGAGATGCCAAAGTTGTAGGTTTGATCCCACATCAGGGCACAAACAAGAATCATCCGATGGATGTATAAATAAGTGAAACAACAAATCAATTAATCAATCTCTCTCTCTACCTAAAATAAAAAAGGGGAGTGGGTTGGTGTGATTGAAAAATAATGAGGAGACAAGAGGCTGGGAACAAAACCAGGCTGAAGAGGAGACAGGAGCCACATCCCACCACATGTAAGCAGCGCCTGGCACCATAGCATGGCAGAGCATTCTGCTGTGCCAGAGCAGAGACAACAGACCTGTTACATGATACTGTTGAGGTCCAGGCAACAATGTTGGCCTAAGATGTGTGTGTGTGTGTGTGTGTGTGTGTGTGTGTGTGTGTGTGAATCCTTACTCAAAGATACATTTTCATTGATTTTAGAAAGGGAGAGGGTGAAGGAGGCAGAAAAACACTGACATGAGAGAGCAACTTTGACTGGTTGTCTCCTATATACACCATGAAAAGAACTGAACCCACAACCTGGGTATGTCTCCTGACTGGGAATCAAATCTGCAAACCTTTTGTTGTATGAGATGATACTCCAGCCAACTGAACCGCACATACCAGGGCCAAAATGTACTTTGAAGGTAGAACTGAAAGTGCTGGGAAAGGGGGGACAATGAAGACGAAACTAAAAATGACACCCAGGTTTCTGACACTGGATATTGGGAGGAGGGTGGTAGCACTGACTGAGATAGCAAAGACAGGATGTGGAAAGCCAAGTTCAGGTAGATTGAACATAGAAGTGAACCAAGAGTTCCTTCCTGAGGATTAATATGTACAAATTGCCAGTTGCAAAAATATAGTCATGGGGATGTAAAGTACAGCATAAGGACTATGGTCTATAATATAATAATTATGCATGATGTTAGATGTATACTAGACCTGTCAGGATGATCATTTCATAAGTTATGTAAGTATCTAATTAGTATGTTGCACACCTAAAACTATTATATATCAACTGTAGTTGAAAAATTAAAAATAATTTTTTTAAAGAGTTTTTCCTTGGACATGAGACATCCAAAGAGATGTCAAGGAGGCAGTCAGATGTGGGGTCTGGAGCTCAGAAGAGGTCAGTGTTGTACATAAACATTGGGAAGCCATCAGCTCATTAACAGTATCAAAAGGTCTGGGAACTGATGAGTGTGTAGAGAGAAAAGAAGGCCTACGCCACACAAAAAGAACTCTTAAAACTGAGGTCCCAAAATGAAGGAAATGGCAGGAAAGGATCAAGGAATGACTACCTGGGAAAGGGGAAGCTAAGTTAGAAGGGAATTTCAAATGTAATGGCAAACTGTTCTTATAGCTGCTCAGAGACCCAGTAAGACAGGGCAGGACTATATCTATTGGTAGCAGCAACACATAAATCTTGAATGACCCTGAGGAATTTCACAAGAGTGTTGGGAAAAGAGTAAGTGAATAATAAATAGTACCTCCAGATAACACTTAAAATTGCCTTAAAAGAGAACACTAAAATTGGGTGAAAGAGAGAGAGGTATATGAGGGTCTGTGAAGATGTTTGGTTCTTTAGTTTTTAATGTTAAGGTACCAGAGCACTAATTCACTTATTCCTTCAGTTGTTGGGCAGAGAGGTAGCAGGTGCCTTACAGGACATGACCTAGGAGTTTGGACACTATACTGATTGTAGAGAAGCCACTGCAAGTAGTATAAAAGTATAAAACAGAATAATCGCTGTGATGGTTGTGTGAACTCAGACCATGTGGTACACAAGATAGAGACAGGAAGATGGCTTAGGAAGCCTTTGCAGAAGTTCTAGGAAGACTCGGGAGTGGCCTGGTCTCAGGTGAAGGGGTGGATGGGGAAGATTGGGAGTGCTTGGATTTGGGATAGATGCTAATGGATCAAACATGAGTGTGGGAGCAAGGCAGGAATCAAGGATGGTTTCAGGTTTCAGGTTTCTGGACGGAGCAACTGGGTGGAGTTGGCTGTGGGCCGCATGCCTGGCTTATCTGGCCCGTGTCCATTCATGCTGCTGAGATGAGGAGCCATGGAGCAAGTGTAGATTTAGAAAACAACTCAAGAAACTGGTTTTGGACATGTTACATTTGAGAAGTCCTATTAGACAACCAAGTGGAGGGCATCAGCATACAGATGGTATTTCAGGCCCTGGAAACGAATAAGATCATCTCAAGAATGAGCTGAGATTGAAAGAGGTCATAGAACAAAGCTCACGGCACTTCCAGGAACATGTACAGGCCAGGAATGGGAAGAGGAGGATCCAACAGGGGAGACTCAGAACAAAAAAACAACACAAGAGAGTTGTAAGCAGAATCAAGATGGAGTAGCATCACAGATGCCAAGTGAAAAAAGAATTTCGGGAAGGAGGGAGCCTCTGAGATGGACATGAGCTCCATGAGGAAGTGCCAAGGGTCCTTGTGACTCATGATGAATGAACAATGCACCGAGATAACATCCCTTACTCATAAGTGTACCCAGGCTACTTAGTAATCAGGAAAAGGAACCCTCAGTTCATCTAGGACACCAACGGCCTGTTTCCACAAATGCTTTACCACGTGGCAAGCCCTCCTTTGGGATTCTCCCAGGAAGCAACCCAGGGGAGCTTTGCGCCTACAAAACAGAGACAGCTCCGAATGGGTAGGCTTCAGCAATGGGACGCAGACCAATCCTCACAGCAGAGAGTCACATATGTTCGGGCAGGACAGAACTACTTCACAGGACACTACATTTTTCTAACTCACAGCCAGTGAGAGAACGATGAATGAAACCACTCCTTCCATCTTATACAATCACTGGAACCAAAGAGCAGCTGCAGTTCCTGATTATCCATTGTGTCTCACTCCTTTTCCTGCCACCATTCTTTTAAAGTTCTTGTGGCAGCAACTGACTTTAAAAAGAATCAGACCTACTGGGGTTTAACTCATACAGAGCGAAAATCTACTCATTTTAAGTTTGATGTGTTTTGACAAATATATACAATCACGTGAGCTCCACCGCAGTGGAGAGTCTTTCCATTACACTCCACTGCTCCCTCTCGCCCCTGCGCAGTCAACTCCACCCACTTCCGGTTCTTGGCAAGAAATGATCTGATTTCTGTGTCTCCAGTTTTGGCTTTTTAGAAAGTCCTGTAAATGGAACCACATGGGACGCCTCTGGCTTCTTTTACTTAGCATAACGCTTCTGAGATTTGTCCCTGGAGTTGCCTGGATCAGGAACTTGTTCCTTTGTGTTCCTGAATAGTATTCTAGAACAGTGTTTCCCAAACTTCTCTCATGATGAGAATCGCCTGGTGGAGTTGTTAAAATACGGATTCCTGAATCCCAACTAAGAAGTGCTAAACTAGAATTTTTGGGAACATATAGGTAAAATTATATACTTATATACTTAAGTATACAATTTTACCTATATTTGGGAAACACTGTTCTAGAGCATGAAGGTACCACAGTTTATCCATTTGCCAGCTGACAAACACTTGAGCTGTTTCCAGGTTTTAACTATCGAATATTATGAAAAAAAACTTCTATAAACCTTTGCCAAAAGGTCTTAGGTCAGTGGTTCTCAACCTTTTTAATGTTGCAACCCTTTAATACAATGGTGGCTTTACATGTGCCACTTGCCTGGGCCATAAAGACTCCCAATTATAAAGCATGAACCTACATAAAGACTTCACAGTGCTCTCACACACTCTGGGCATCATTCTCTCCTGTCTGCAACATCTTAGACACCTACCCTACAATACTGCCGCCCAGTTTGCAGCCTTGGCTCCAAAAACTTTTAACTCTGAGTTCTCCAAATGAGAAAACAGCCACTTCCAGTGACCCCTCTGTGGAGCCTGCTGGCCACCTGTAAAGTGAAGAGATATTGGCTGCAATCTGCTTTCTGAGACAAAACTCTGTTGCAGCTACAAAAGTAACCATAAATACTGCACATCCAAAACATACTTTTCAAATAAAAATAAGACTCTGGTCAAGCATAACCTTGGGTAAACTAGGATGAAAGATTCATAGTTTTTTAAACTCAATTGAAAATACTTTATCATGTTAATCCAGAGAAACCCAAGGATTTAATTCTACTATGCTAACTAAACGTGGCTGCTCAGTGATATATGCACTAAGGTATAGGAAATAATTTAGTCCTGAACACATATTTTCATGACATTGCATTATTTTTCCTCAGACACATTTTCATCCTAAAGTAATGCCACATGCTCCTTTTTGTTTATGACATACACAGTGTATGTTACTCTAAAGATCCTGATTGTTGTATTTTGAGCAACACATAAAGTGAGTGAAATCTTTTCATTATTTTGTCACCAAAACCCTTTGATCGGCATATATTTTGCCAAAAAGCCCTCTCCTGGAAGGCAGGGTAGGAAGTCCTTGGATATGAGACCTTGACCCACAGTACAGTGGGCTGTTGACAGGTAAAAAATAACTTTTGTTTTCAAAAGCTAGCATATGGGGATGGATTTTTTAAAGCAATCCATGTGGACTCATTGATAAATAAAAGTTAGGGAACTTCAATACAACAAGCAGTGTCTGGGACTCAGTGACATGCAAGCAAGTTCCAGAAAGAACAAGAGAGATTCAGGAAGTGACCAATACCAGGGACAGATAAAGAAGGGTGC
The DNA here is from genome assembly GCF_964339955.1 of Pipistrellus hanaki. Taxonomy (NCBI): domain Eukaryota; kingdom Metazoa; phylum Chordata; class Mammalia; order Chiroptera; family Vespertilionidae; genus Pipistrellus; species Pipistrellus hanaki. Next base: position 147,313,432 of record NC_140505.1, read on the forward strand.
GGTTCAAATAGAGAGGGCATCTTACCCAGACCGGACTGGGGAGTCTGAGTTCTCAGAAAAGGCCTCTTGGAGGCGGGAACATCACCTGAAGGATGAGGAGGCATTAATCAATATACAAAGAGGCAGTGTCAGCAGCAGCAAGACCAGCTGGAGGCCTCAGACCTGAGCCCCAGGCCCGAGCCCCAAGCCCGAGCCCCAGGCCTGCCTCCACAACAACCTGAGCAAACTGTGCAGCCGTCCTTGCTCTCATTTTTCCTTTTCTGTGAGATGGGATGGTTAGATATGTCAGTTGACCTTAACCCTTGCCGTACATAAGAATCATCTAGAAGCTTTCATCTAGGACAGTGGTCGGCAAACTGTGGCTCGAGAGCCACATGCAGCTCTTTGGCCCCTTGAGTGTGGCTCTTCCACAAAATACCATGGCCTGGGCGAGTCTATCTTGAAGAAGTGGTGTTAGAAGAAGCTTTAAGTTTAAAATATTTGGCTCTCAAAAGAAATTTCAATTGTTGTACTGTTGATATTTGTCTCTGTTGACCAATGAGTTTGCTGACCACTGCTCTAGGCGCTCCCTCCCCTAGAAATATGGTTTCTATCAGTGGGTGTGTCTTTAAGAACCTTTCCAGGTAACACCTGTCTGCAGCTGAGGCTGAGAACTCTGAATGCAATGACCTCCTAAGTCCCAGACATCTATGTCTGTGGCTCTCAACCAGCAGTGCCCACAGCCTCCTCTGCAGAGCGTTTAAATATCCCATGCAGGCGGCATTCCAGACAATTAAACCAGAATCTCTGGCTTGGGCCCAGGCATCAGTATGCTCTAATGTTCCCAGGCTGATTCTGAGGTGCATCCAAGGCTGAGAGCCACTCTTCCAGCCCCTTTTGGTACTTCCGTTTCCTATCATGGCCCCTAGAAGGGGATGAGAAAAGGGAGCAAAGGAACACTCCTGAGTTCTTGTTCTCTCATTCTTGTCTGAAACTAATAGTTTGTTTAACCAACTGAAAAGACTTTAACATATTAATCCAGAGAAACCTAAGGATGTAATTCAACTATGCTAACGAAATGTGGATGGCTTAAAGCTATAGATGCAATACGGTAAAGGAAATAAGTTAGCATTTAATTCCTATGTGTATGAACTTAATGCCAGAGGCCACCCGTGCATTTTGAGTGGGGTTGTACCACACAGTAGGGCTGGTTTGGGGCACATGCATAATTCTTGGTGGTGAGTGACAGGCTAGAAGAAGTCCATTACAAAATGCTCTCGGTTCTAAATTTAACATTCAATTGAACAATCTATAAACTGGCTCCATGTTGCGCTCTCTGCAATTCTTAGAATGTGATTTGCATGGCTGGCTACAATATGAACATTATATTCCCCACCTCCAAGGTTACTGAAATCCTCTTATTAGGTAACAGTGAGCTAAACAAACAGTAATTAGAAACACTCCAGACTACCTTTTCAATCTGTGGCTAAATTATACTTTTAATGCACCGATGCCCGTACACACAGCAGGTCTACGGGCCTCATGAAACCAAAGCCTCAGAAATATTTACATGAATAAGAGCACAAGCTAATTCGGGGCCTCCACACTGGGCTCCACGGGCAAGTCAAAGGCTCCTTTAGAAGAGGACTGTTGGTTCCTCCTGTTCCTCACATCTGGGTAAAAGAAGCGCTGCCCACACGTGGTTAGAAATCCCAGGAGAAAACGAGCCTTCGGCAGGGTCTGGAAAGGAAGAAACACCTCCGACAGATTGCCTCTTTTCCTAAAACGAGTCAGAAATGAAAGTAATTCTTCAGCAGAGAACATCTGCATCGTAGCGTGGCGCAGCTTGCAAAACAACGCCAGATGAAACCTGTGGCGAGGCGGGAGGGCCTGGGGAAGGAGGGAGGGCCGGGCGCCCAGGGCTGGGACCTCCGCGCTGCCCTGCTCTGCACCGCACTGCACCGCACTGCACCGCACAGCTGCGCTGTTAGCCGGGAGGGTCTGCAAACGCAAGGAGCACCAGGCATCCCTGTCTCAACTGTAAATCTTCATTAGCAGGAAGGCTGCTCGCATTCCATTAGCAAGCTGGCTTCTCTCCAAAGGGCGGAAGCAGCCAGGAAGGGTTCATGGGCCACCCTGGGCATGGAAACAGCAATTCTTAGGAAAAAAAAAAAAAAAAAAAAAAAAAAGCTGTCCTCCTTAACAAAAATAGTCTATGCTTGTTAATGATTCAAACTGACCTTTCCTCCGGGGGAGGAAGGAGTGCTGGATAGAGATGAGCTAATGCCGCCGAGGAAGCCAGGGAGGAGAGGTATGCACCGGCTTATATGGTCAGGTATGGGGAGGTAGGAAAGCCGGGAACACCTTTCACAGCACCCCTGGTAAGGACCAATAAACAAGAGGAGAAACACAAAGGCTGGCTTCCCCCAAATAGGGGGGTAGTTATTTCTATTAGGTGGCTCCTCACTATTCTTTTGATCATGGTTGTTTTAAAAAAGGAATCCAACCCTATTGCTTGCAATGACAGCAGTGGAGGGAGGAGCAAGAAGGAGGGAACCTGGAAACAACCTAACTGCCCATTAATAGGTGACTAGTTACATTAAAATCTGGCACATACACAATGGAATACTATGCAGCCTTTTAAGAGAAGGCCAACAGAGAGCATGAGCAGATACAGAGATATCTGTCCGCTGTATGATACATTAAGGCATGGAAAAAATGTGCCTGCTGCCTGTAGAGCAAACATCCATGTAAAGGTGTTGAAAGAAGTTGCCTTAGTGGAGAAGGAAGGGCCAGGAGGGTATTATGTTGCCTTTTATACCAGGGGTCTTCAAACTACGGCCCGCGGGCCACATGCGGCCCGCAGAGGAGTCTGATCCGGCCCGCCAGGTTTTTTGGGCAGTGAGCGCAGCCGAGGTGTTACAGTAGGAATTAGTAGTTCATATAGTCCGGCCCTCCAGCTCTCTGAGGGACCGTGATCTGGCCCCCACTTTAAAAAGTTTGAGGACCCCTGTTTTATACCCTTTAGTACAGTCTTAATTATCTTTTAGTGTACTTATATCCTCCTCCTTTTAATAGCAGGCATTAAGCAGATAGAAGGCTATTTCTGGTTTCTCCTTTGTCCTAGTTTCTTTATATATCATGTAAAACAAAGAATGCTGTTTTAAATAGATGTTATAGGCTCAGTTGGATCTCCTCAAAATTCATAACTTGAAGCGCTAACTACTAGGACCTCAGAATGCAACTATATATGGAGACAGGGCTTTTACAGAGGCGATGAGGTTAAATGAAGCCGTTAGGGCGGGCCCTAATCCAATTTGACCGGTGTCCTTTTAAGAACATGGAATATAAATCCATGCAAATATGCCAGAGATGAGCACATACAGGAAAGACCTTACGAGAACACAGCAAGAAGGTGGCTTCTGCAAGCTAAGGAGTGAACCTTCCAAAGAAACCAAATGTGCCAATACCTTGACCTTAGACTTAAAGCTTCAAGAATTACTATGTGAGAATCAATTTCTGCTGTTTAAACCACCCAATCTGTGAGTGTTTTGTTACGGTATCCCTAGCCAGCTAACCGAATATATAAATAAATACACGGATAAAATTCACCTAACGCAATGGAGAGAAGCACCCATGACTTTGCTGGGTCAGAAACCCGCTATGTCTGCAACGATGCAGATGGTCTCCTTGAAGCTCATGGTGCTTCTGATGACATCAGGTCACCCGCTAAGGGAGGCAGCCAGGACTAAAACAGGTTTCTACTTCCTGACTCAAGACCCTTTCTGCTCACCCCGTTTATTCTTTTATGGTCATTTTAACAAATCCCACAGCGTGAAGGACTAGAGCCCAGGATACTTTATTTATTAGTGCCATTTTAAGGCTTGGCTTATATCCAAAAGGCTTTCTTCTCCTGCTGATAACTAATGAAAGGAAAGGGTATTAATATTAATAACTTGATTTTTTTAAAAGACTTGGCACCAGGGTTTAAACATCCAGAAAAATAAATGACATGCCATATATATGTGCCAGCCTAATATTTTATACTTTAATACACGTGGTCTCAGAACACAATACAATGCATCAAAAGTATGGTAGTCCAAGGCTAAAATTTTCTTTGTAAAACTTTATGGATTTTTACAAGTTAATCAATCTTCCCTTTAAATATGAGAGTTTAGAGATCAAAGATATATTAAAATCCAGACTTTGCCTACAAGTCTGTAACCAAAAAGTGCGTTAAGATCCAATCACAGGAAAAGAAGATCAAAACCTGAAGATGCCAGCGCAGGCTGCTTTCAGAGGAAGGCAGGATGGTCTCTGCCTTGAGCAATTAGAGCAAGTTCCACCAAGGACAAGAGACGTACGCCAATCTAGAACTGTAATAAAGGTAAAGGAGAAGTGATTTTAAAAAATATGTGAATAAGATTATTTTAATAGAAATATTGTACCATCCTTTTTTTTACATCGTTTTCATTTAACTTGCTGATATTTTTTAATTTAAAAAGGTTTTTCCCCATTATTTATTCAATATTATTTTGTATTAGTTTTAGGTGTACAGTACAACGGTTAGACATTTATATACTTTACAAAGTGTTCCCCCTAAAAAGCTTCTGCACAGCAAAGGAAATCATCATCAGAAAAAAAAGACAACCCACTGAATGGGAGAACATATTCACCAATGATACATCTGATAAGGGGCTAATATCCAAAATTCATAAAGATCTCAGACAACTCAACACCGAAAAACACTAACAACCCAATTTAAAAATTGGCAAAGAACCTAAATAGACATTCTTCCAAAGAGATGGCCAATAGACATATTAAAAGATGTTCAATATCACTAATCATCGGAGATATGCAAATTAAAACTATAATGAATTATATCACCTCACACTTGACAGAATGTCTATCATCAATATATCAACAAACAACAAGTGTTGGCAAAGATGTGGAGAAAAGGGAACCCTCATGCACTACTAGTGGGAATGCAGATTGGTGCATCTACAGTGGAAAATAGTATAGAGGTTCCTCAGAAAATTATAAATGAGACTGCCTTATGTCCCAATGGTTCCACTTCTGGAGGTTTACTAAGCTATAGGATTTTCCAACTTCATGACAACCACTTCCTATTGGGGTTGGCAGCATCAGTCCAAATCTGGTGCTCTGCTTTTTAAGTTCCTTTTTCTAATTATTGTCAGGGGTCTATGGTCCTATATTTAGAGTCATTGTGTAGACATAAAGTTCTACTGAAGATAATGGCACTTTGTCTACCCAAAGCAATGCTAACTTTTTTTCTTTTTGTAAATTTGATCTTCGAAGGAAGACTGACTACACATAAAAATAGTTTATGCACATGTACATAAAGATAGTCACATGTACCCATGGTAAAACTTTACCAACTAACCATTATCTACCCGCTATTGATGAAATGAATATATCAGAAATCTGTGCTAATATTCCTATTCTCAACATCAATGATCTACTTAAAAACTCTTTCCTCTTTGGCCGTGGACCAGGTTTTTACATTTACTGTATCACAAGAGGGTGTCTTACCTCTTAAAATTATTATTTTTTTAAATACAAAAACCCAACAAAATTACCCAAAGGGACTAGCATGAAGAGAGCAAAGGGAGTAAAATAAAACATTACTGATTGACCCAGAGAGCAAAATAAGACATTACCGGTTACTTTGGCCACAGTCAACAGAAACTTTCCAGTCACCAATGGGGCCAAGATAAAGAGAGCAGTCAGTAGTCAAACAAATTAGTAGGCTAAGGACAAACATGGAATACGACATGCAACACAGTGGCCTAATGTAATGACGGCTGACAGATATTAGCCAGCACAAGCATGGTCTTCAATACTGAAAATGAGTACCGTCATAGAACCAAACAGCAGCGAATAAAATCAGGAATTTAAAAGGGAAAAAAAAGTAAATGAATTCCTGTAAACAGAAGAACAAGGGCTAAGACAACCTCGGGCAGGTCATGGGGTGACCACCAGATAAATCAAGAGACATGAGTTTTAATCCCTCTTTGATGTTTATCCAACTGGTCTCCTTCAGAATATTTCTTAGCTTTGTAAGCCTCAGAATCTTCATCTGAACAGAGAAGATTATGTGACACTGAGAGGCCTCTTCCTGCTCTAATAGATGGAGTTTCTGTTCAAATGATAAATATAGTTGTTGTTTTTTAAAGGCTACTTTTAGTTCACAATGGGCCTCGAATTCCCACGTCTGGAATTTCGCTGAAGGGAGCCACGCTCAGTCAACATGCACTTGGAGCACAGCCCGAAAGCAGGGGTCAAACCCGAGCCTGGAAATGTACAAACAGCTGGGCCGCTGGCAGGATACTTGTGACACGGGGTTAACTTCAGCCAGGATCCCTGGTCTCTTCCCTCCCTTGCTCTTCCCTCAATCCTGCTCAATGCAAACTAGATACACATTTATAAAAAGAGCTCATCAGGTGTAAAAGGCAAAGAGCATGTTTGGGGGCAGCAGCTCCCCATCTTGGGAATGGCACCCAAGTGGGTAACGCTAACCAGCATTCCAGAACACCTCCGACTGCCCCTTTGCAATGAGTAGCCCACTGATACCACTTCTTTTTGCCATCTTCATAAAATAGCCTGAAATGTGAACACATATTTATACTTACAAATATCTCGCACGATTTATAAAAGAAATCTGCTACACATGAGATGTGCTATAATCAAGAAATGATCATGGAAGTTATACTGCAAGGCTCTCCCGTTACATGCTCTCCAGGACTCAAACTGCCTGCAGACGGCCATTGCCTCCACCAGACTTAAGGTCCCAGAAGGCAAAAACCATGTTTGGTTCACTGCCTTAGCCTTAAAATCTACCTTATAGGGACCACAAAATAAGTTACCTGTTGAATGTTTGTGAGAAATGCTCTCAATACTCTATGGTGAAGTACTGCACCACTATTAGATGTGGTCTGTGAAACACTGTTAAGTACAGGGAGTGTGGAGGGTGAAAACCTCCTGGAGATGTAGTGATGATGGTTGTACAACACTGTGAATGTACTTAATGTCACTGGACTGTACATGTGAAAATGGGTAAAATGGTCAATTTTGTGTTACGTGTATTTTACCACAAAGCTTGCGAGGCGAAGTAAGTGAAAAGGCAGGAAGCTGTATGTCTAAACTATATTAAATTACATCTGGATCTTTAAAAAGCTGGGAAGAAGCACACTGAGGTGTTCGTGTTTGTTTTCTGTTTGGGCAGCAGCATTAGAGGTAATTTTTGCTTTATCTGCAATTTTCTGTATTTTCCAAAATATCCACAATGGCTGGCACAGAACGCTTGTAATCAGGAACAGATGAGGCACAGCAGACATTAGGGACAGGAAGGCCTGGCCACCAGCAGGTTTAACCTGGATGGGGAACGTGGCTATGATTCTAACGTGTGCGTACATGGCACACATCTGTGCTTGCCTTCCCTGTGCACAGTCCAAAGGCATGCTGTAGGAGTTCCAATTTTATCTTTATTATATGGGAATGTATTTTTTTTTCTCTTTCTTTTTTGCTGCGCCAGAAAGCATGCATTACAGATTTGCTGCTTTATAAATACATTGTGTGCAGACTGAGAGGTTATAGATGGTTGTTTTGGACATACAAGTGCCAAACTGGGTCAAAAGTGCACTTGTTCTAGATGTGACGGCTCTCAGAACCTGGGATGGGCCTCAGAGAGAGGGAGGCATCCACACAGCCTCTGTAAACATTAAATTCATCCCATTTAGAGATATATTAGAAGCCAGAACGTTGGAGTCACACAGACTCGGCACTGAAGGAACACATAATATAGACCCAGGAGTGCCACCTACGATTGTCATCCCGAGGGCTCCTGGTCTGGTTCCCCACAAATAAATGGGCATCATCATGCCTACCCCTTAGGTATCGAATGGGACGATGTTTTCAAATCAGGGAGGCAGAAAACCCAGAGCTTGCTGGCAGCAGGTGCTCCATCAGAGTCACGAGTTCCCTCTCCTTTCCTGCTCCAGATCAAGTGTCTGGTCTGGGAAAACAACAGTGTGGGAGTGACTTGAATGCTAAAAGTGACCGACCATCTATAATAAGGTTAACATGACAGGAGGATAGGAAGATCCCATCTTCTCATTCGCCCCATCAGATTCAGGAGCCTTTGCGATACAGTTCAAAACACTTTTCCTGTTCTACGTTCCCCAGTAACTGGAAAAGACTAATCACTGTTCCTTGTGAATTTCAAATGCCTGAGACCTGAGATCAGAAAGCCACCCTTCAGTTCCTTCTTCAGCATCCCCATTTTTACATCTTTACATTTGTGGTTCCTCTGAGCCCTCTGCACACTCACCCCGCACTGTCGGCTGGGATCCTCTAACGCCACCTACACAGAGCTGGGCGACCCAGCGTACAACTTTGGGAAATACAACTAACCATTATGGCTCTGAAGGTTACATGCCTTTGGGTGACAGATGGGAAGGAGGGGGGAGGGGGTGTCTCTGAGCCAGATGCCAGATCCCAGTGTGACCAGCAGTGCCCTCCAGGTCTGCTCCTGTAACCCCTGCCCTTCGCCTTGCCTCCTGGTTACCAGCATTTGTTTAGCAAGCTGAGTGCCTGGCATCAGATCCCCTGTCCTGCCAATTCCCTCCCTTTAAAAAAGCAGCCCTTATCCTTGCAGATCTCTCCCTTCCTTGATTAGCTCTTCCACTGGAGTGCCTCACCGGGCAAAAGCTAACAGACATTTTCAGCAGTTGGGGTTTCCTTTGTGCGTGGTAAACCATCAATTCCAGTATCTTCAGGCTAGAACGCTGGAGTTCATCCCTTTGAAAAACATGAACGGAGCCCAGAGCTAAATGCTGGGCATTCAAAAAGAAGCCAGGCTTGCCTTTGGAAGTAAAGGATACCCACAGTTACACCACAGTGGTGTGTGTTCTAGAACAAAGGTCTGTATGGGTATTACCACAGCAGCACAGCAGGGCAGAGTTTCTGCCTGGGCAAGACTCCGGGAGTTAGATAATTCACATATCTCTTCATCAGCCGCTGAGGAATGAATGAGCTGACCTACACAGTCTGGGTGGGGAGGAAGGTGTGGGATGGACAGAGGGTTGATGCTGTTTCTATCGTTTAATGCAGCCTGTGGAACAGCATTGCCACTGATCTGCTTTGGTTACCATGTTTGCTTTCTCCTCCTCCTCGCGTATTCCCCTCCTCAATTTAGTTTCAGGGTAAAACTTACGGTGCTTCAATGGTTTCCTGGAGCTGCTCTGACTACCAGGGAAAGAACACTGGGACTGACTTAGCTGGGGCAAACCAAAGATGCAGGACTGAGCCTGCTGGACGAAAGGCGCTAGAAGACGGAGACCGGAACCATGAACAGAACTGCCCTCTGTGACCAGGCCCTTGGTGGCTCCCGCAGACAAGTGCCCTGTGGATGCCCAGGGGCACCCCATTGGCTGCAGTTGGGACGGTCCACCTTCAAATTCTTTTCTAGCCTTCACCCTCACCTCACCCCCTGTGTCTGTCAAGAGTGGTTTAACCTTTCCTAGGCCGGGCAACGCTGTGGGACAATCTGTACGATGGGTGGAATTCAAGGATCTTTCCCCAGAAAACCTCTCAGAAGCACATAAATATCAGGTTTGTACACAACTTCTGGGAATGCACAAACCCCGGAGGCCCAAAGACAGCTACCAGGAGGAGCAGGAATCCTGTTTACTTTGGTCTGAGCGTCTATGTGCCAAGCAGCATGGAGACCCCACTCAAACTCCACTCATCGCCATCCTGAATGGTGGGATGTTTTCCCACACGCCTCTTGGAACACTTGGCCCCAAGTCTTCTGCCCAGGAAACGCCTATTCAGAAGTGTCTCACCCCCTGAATGAAAACATTCTGCACCCTAACTCACCCTCCTCCGCCCTGAGAGAAACTAACTGAACTCCTGATTCTGCCCTCCTATGTTCTACAGGAGCTAGTGTCAGAGATCCTATAACATTTATCACCTTCACGCATTTATTTGCATGTCTTTCTCCTCTGCTAGAAGCAACCTGAGGGCAGGCACTCTAACTCAGTTATCTTGAATTTCAGGTTCTGGTAAAGTCCTCATTCTGGAGAAAAACGTTCTGTAGAGGGAGATAGGCATAAAGCCAGATAACGTAAACACAGAAATCCTAATGCTGATCCTGATAGGATGAGTGATTTTAAGCTAAATCTTAGACAGAGGAGCTACAATAAATCAAAGTCAGGAGTGGACATGCTAGGCAGAGGAGGCAGCAAGGCTTGCGGACAGGAAGGAATGTGAGCAAGGAATTAATTCAGGATTCGCGATGACTGAAGAGGTAGGCAGGAAGCAGCTGTAAGGAGGTGAGGTTAGGGAGGACACTGAGTGAGGTCTAAGGGAGCTGGAATTTACTGTGTGAAGGTGGGAAGTCATTGAAAGACTTTTTTTTTTTTTCTACTTAAAAGTAACAAATGGTAATTGTCCAGAATGAAGACACAAGTGAGGAAAATTATAACTCTGCCATATAGAGACAACCACTATTACTATCCTTTCATCTCTGTGTTAAACGTGTATGTGTGTGAGTATGACTTTCATGTTCTTGTAATTCTGCTAATAGTTATTAAGCATTTACTCAGTATCAGACATTGTGCTATATACACCACAGACATTCTGTCATGTTATTTAATCCTCACAAAAATTCTTAAGAAAAAGTTCCTATTGTATTCCTATTTTAAAGAGACAGACATCGGGAGGGGATGGGAGTCAGTACACCTATGCTTGTTCACACAGCCAATGTGTAGCACAACTGAGATTTAACACCAAGGTTTCTTACTGCAAAGACTATACACTTACATTTCAAATTTCATTTGTTCTCACTCATTTAATTTATAAGACAAGTGAATCATTTTATCCTATTTTCTCAGAAAACTGCTTTGTGCTCTTGATTAGCCTTGTAATAAGCAAAAGCATAAACCAGGAAAGCATGAACACCTCACTGTACTGTCTGCCTACAGTACAGTATAGGGAGCACAGAAAACCCTGGCATTTATTTGGATCTCTTTGCAGTCCTAGTAATGTTTCCACTTTTCTTGTAACCTTAGGAGGGTACATGTTCAGATATATACTTTGGACATATTAGTTTGGTGGCAGTATGAAGAAAAATGGATTTGAGAAAACCAGATTGGAAGTACAAAATGAAAGGTCTGGCCACAATCCAGGTGAGATACACGAAAGCCGAGGACCAAAGCAGTGAGTGGTATGCTGGGTGAAGGGGAAAAACTGGACTCACACAGCAGACAGACTTTAAAAGACTGGATGTGGAGCAAAAGAAGCAGCAGCACGGTGCTGGGCGAGAGAGGAGGTAGGGGAGACTGTATGGTGGGTGTCATTCATTGAAAGACACAACACAGGAAATAGATGCATTGTTCAGAGAGAGAGAGAGAGTGTCAGGGTTGGGAGTGGGGAGAATAATGAGTTCAATTGTGTGCACTAAATCATCAGATACATTCCAAGTGCCTACTCCATGCACGGGGCTTGCTGAGTGCAGGGGAGTCCGTACTGAACCAGACTGAAGAGGTCACAGGACAAGTGGAAGGAGGTGACAAGGTGAATGAGAGCGAAGGGGGTACAGAAGGGAGTTTCCAGGGAGAGGTGGCCTGGAGAGGCATCTGAAGTCCAAGGACAGGCGAGCGCCTATAGACTGTGAGTATGAAAGAGAACGTCCTCAGAATATGTGCACATGGAGTGAGGACAGCAGTGGACTGAGGCTGGCAAGCTGTGTACACCAGGGTTTTAAGTGGAGCAGTGGAAACAAGGGACCAAGGAGGAGGAATGAGAGAGCCCAGATCACAGAAGCCAAGAGGGGAGCAGAAGGGATGATAACCCATCTTGAGACCATCCTGCCTTTGGGTTTCTCAGGAAAATTATTTTCTTTTTTTCTTTTAAATTAGAGGTCACCCAATTTTAAATATTCATCAAAATCACAATAAAAGTCTATGATGAGGGTATGAATTTACATCTCTTCACCGCCTCTCTGTGCTTCATCCACCAGCCATTTGGAGCTGATGATTAATATTCAGTAGGAAGTAAATTTATAATCATGTGCCTGCCATTCAAATGTGAAAAGAAATGTTTTCTGCTCAGTACAACCAATAATACATTAATATTTCTCCAGTTTAAAATACATTTATGAATAATTTTATATATCTTATAAATTTCCTGGCAAGAATAATAGAATAATCTATTTTCATTGCTACATGAAACAAAAAGAGAGAAATGAAAGGTTCAGTTAATCAAGGGATTTAATATGCTTTATAATAAATATCAAACAGTCATTACTTGGGCTACATAAAGGATGGCTAGGGTCAAAAGATTGGTATAATAGCAAGCGTTAATACCCGTATTTATTCTGTCAGTAGCTTACATTTGCATAAGAAGTTTATTTTATTCATGAATTTTTTAACCACATTCGAATGCTAAAAATCAAATTTGTTTTTTCTGATTTATATATGGGCAGTAATAAGATTTTTGTAATGATTAAGAGTAGTCACAATCAAATAAATAAAGAACATTAGCCCTTCCAAGGTACCAACAGACAGATATGAAAATAAATGGCCTTCACTGCCTTAGGTAAGTGTGGTTTGGAGAGCACCCGGATCTGAAATGATTACTGTGGCAGTGTCTGAGAAAGCCAGGAAAGGCAAAATAATGGGAAATCTACCTCTTTTGTCATCTTTGTCTAAAGGATGTGTGTATATGTATCTGCGCACAAGGTGCACACTCAAACTGATGATATTCCGATCATACGAAGAGATGCAATAACGTCAAGAGTGTCACAGAGAGACCTGGGTCAGAAGGGTCTGCAAGATCAAGCCCTCTTAACAACCACCTAGAACTGGGAGTCACAACTAGTCAAGACTAATGAAATGAATTTAATAAACCATAAATGGCTTTTGGTGATTCGTCCTAAATTGATAGAAGACCATATTTTTAGCATACCCTAGTTAAAATGTGAGATCTGCCCCTGACTTGGTGAAATAGAAAAGACAATTATTAATCACCAGCTAGTGTCGGGTGGACATAGGGCTGGACCAGGTATTCTGAGTTGTTGATGCTCCTTCCCATGGTAGCCTCTAATCTTGGTAGGTTTTCAGTAAACTAGAGCACCAGCTACAGAAATAAGACCATAAACAAACAACACACCCCGTTAAATATTTCCCCAAAGATCACAGTAAAAACAGTTGAGATACAGTCAAAACATCCCAGTGCACTGTGATGGTGTGTGAAAACAGGACAGGAAAACAATCGTCACTGGGTCAAAGCCATGACCTAGCAGGTCCTGCCTCCCAGGCAATGAGCAGCAACAACATCCCCACCCTCCTCCTTTCCTTCCTTCGCAGCCCAACACAGAAGCTGAGACCAATGTGGCTTTCCAGGATCATGGAGCAACCTTCCCCTGGTTCACCTAACGATAACTCATGCATCTCTCACTATGGCATGAGTTATACGGCTGTCTGTACCACTCAGCATCCATCAAGCCCCTCCTAAGACGGGTGAATTTTCTGAAATTATTACATGGAAAGTTCTGGAAAGCTTTTGAAAATGTAAAGTGTAAACCAAATACTCAAACACTACCAGCTCATTCATTATAGGTGTTATTAATATGCAATTATGGGATCAGCAAGCTGGGAGGAATCTTGGATACAGTTGAGTCTAAACTCCTCGTTTTACAGACAAGGGAACTCTGATGCTGTGTTCGCCTATCACCAAAGTATTATAACAACGGACTCAAAGTCATCTAACGCAATCATTAAGGCACACCTTAATGACACATTTTTATGTTTTAATGTTGCAAGAGGTTAATCATCTAAATTCAGGATGTTAATGATATTGTGTATCTCTTAATCTGTAATCCTATACAGATTGAGAGCAATACTTAAACTGCTTAAAACCTGCTTCTTTCATGGACCCCAATTTCACATTTTGTTGTTATTAATGGCATTAACATGCCTCAGATAAATTATTTTTGAACAACTGTGCAAATGTTAAAGATTTCTGAATTATTTTTCTCTCTTCTCTGCAACTGAATCGTGGCAAGATGAAAAACAGGCCCCCACTGACTTCCATGGGGAAAGCCCTCTGGGAATGGGCAGGACCAAGATGGTCTGTAAGGCTACCCTTTTCCTAAGATGTGCTCTGCTTTATAAAAGATGTACGTGCCATTTTACACTTACTAAACAAACATCTTCCATCATTATGTTTAACAAGCTAAATCAAAAGTAAATTCATAAACTAAACAAATAAATAATTTTATTTTCAACTCTGTAGACTCAACTTCTATTTTTTTTCTATTTCTTATATGTAGATTTAAGTTGGTAGAATCAGTCTGTGAAACATTCCAGATGCTTTTGTTTGTGAAAAGAAGAAAGCTCACTGCTTTAAACATACTGCTTAGCTACCCTGTTTCCCCGAAAATAAGAAGTGTCTTATATTAATTTTTGCTCCCAAAGATGCGCTAGGTCTTATTTTCAAGGGATGTCTTACCTTTCCATGTGCTAGGTCTTATTTTCGGAGGATGTCTTATTTTTGGGGAAACACAGTATGTACGTTTGGTAAACCATTCAGAAGACTACAACCCAAGGCCAGTGGTGACCAGACGGCAGGCATGTGTTGTGTAAGGCTGGTGTCTATTCTGACTAGTTGGAGCCTATACCATACTGGCTGTTAAATATTTTTTATTTCACTTCTGCAATAAACCATAATGTTAACAGACATTATCAGGTGCTGTCATTTTTTTCTTCCTCTGTATATTCTCATTTCCTTCCAGCAATCAAATGATACTTATGCAATTAAACAAATGTGATATTAAATAGCCTGAATTATAAAATGCTCCCTACTCCCTGTAAGGATCTCAATATAATACATTATGCCAGTCTACAGCACATTTTGCTATCATTAAAGCAAAGATATTTATTGACAGACAAGGAAGGACAGTCAGTTTAAAAAGCAGACATGAACAGCTTTTAACAAAACAGTGACAATTATGTCATACTGCAGAGTAAGCAAGAAAAAAAATACAGTAATTAGTATTTTCCCTGAAAAAGTCTCAAAAGAAATAGATCAACATTCAAATTAGTCAGGAACCATGACAATTTCCTTGCATAAAGGTTCCCACAATTTCCAAAGCTCAATTAGAGAAAGATTAAGATTGCATCCTCACTGTGATTTTCCCCTCAGAGCCAATATTCCTATGTAAGAATGTTGATGACCAAACCATTACATGCAAAATGTAATGAAATAGCACAACATAGTATTTTTAAAATTAAAACAAAATAAATGCTTTCCTACCAACTCCTTCTGGTTAACGGTAAAAGCTGTTCCAACCTGTGGCCAAGGGCACTTCTATGGCTTTGAGCTCCAACAAGACTAAGCTTTCTGGGTCTAGGCATAACTATGAAATGAATATTTAATGCAAACATGGCCTGCCAGCTAGATTTTGGCATGTGCCCCTGCCTAAGAAACAATGAAGAGATGCCATTTCTTATAAATTACCATATATAATAAAAGCCTAATATGCAAATCGACCAAACAGGGGAACGACCTGTGGAACAACAGGTTTCTATGATGCACACTGACGATCAGGGGGCAGTTACTCAATGCAGGAGCTGCCCTGAGCCCGAGCCCACAGGCCCCAGGCCCCAGGCCAGCCAAGACAAGTGCCAGTGGAGGCCCCCAATCACCCTGTAGAGTAGGGGTGTCGAACTCAATCAGAGAAGGGGCCAAAATCTAAAATCTAGCCTAAATCGCGGGCCGAATGGTTTACTGAACAGTCATAAACTGACAATGTCATAAACTGACAGCGGAGTGCAGTGATGACAGCGCGGTGCGGGCCACATTGCAAGGCCTGGCGGGCTGGATTTGGCCCGCGGGCCTTGTGTTTGACACATGTGCTGTAGAGGGAGGCAACCAGCAACGGCAGCAGGGGATGGGGCCAGCAAGCGAGTGGCACCAGGCTGGCCAACGTGGGTGCCAACGGGGGTACCCCAATCGCCAGGCCTAGGAACTCTACTCATTCACAAATTTTGTGCTCCGGGCACCAGGCCTCTAGTACTTAATAAAAATGGTAGTTTAAAAAAAAAAAAATCACCTAGACTTTTTTTTTTTTTTTAAAGAAATGATCTTTGGAAATACAGATGTATTTGTGTTTAGACTTTCCTGTAAAATTTGCTTAAATCATTTCTTTATAACACTGCTTGTTATATTCAGGATAAATATGGGTCTCCTGGAGAAATGATTTTAAATTATTTCAGTGAACTTCAAAATTATGAAAATAAGATGCATGAAAACACCAGGCAGTTTGGTTATTTAATCCCAAATTACTCTCTATTGTCCAACTGCTGAAATGATTTTTGGTGACTGCCCATGTGCTTTGCCCAAGGAAGACAGCGTCATCATCAGCTTCTTCAAGCACCCCACCCCTGTATTGGAAATGAAAAGGCTGGGACATGTCCTGTGTGCTTTATTCACCCCAAGTCAAGCCCACAGAAAATGATCTCACAGTCCACTTTTCAAGGTATCAGTATTCTTAACATTAAATAACAATCTATAATAATAAAAGCACAATAAGCAAATTGACTGAATAGCAGAACAACTTTCCGGACGACCTTCCAGACGACCACACTATGACACCCACTGGCACCAGGCCAGCCAAGGCGGGTGCCATGCAACTGGTCAGGGGGCCCCTCCATCGCCCCACAGTGGCCCCACAGAGGAAGGCCCAGGCCACCCTCTGCAGGGCGATCAATTGGGGTGCTCCACGGAACCGGATGTGTGTGGCAGTGGATGTGGGCAGCGCCACGCCAAGGGGGATGCGGGCTGGATGGGGGACACACACACACACACACACACACACACACACACACACACCAGGGCTACAAGAGCTGAGGCTGTGAAGCTGGCAGCTGGGGGAAGGAAGGCTTACCCTTACATGAATTTCGTGGATTGGGCCTCTGATAATAAACTAAAAAGCTGAAGTCAGCCCAGCCAGCATGGCTTAGTGACTGAGTGTCGACCTAGGAACCAGGAGGTCACAGTTGGATTCCTGGTCAGGGCACATGCCCTTGTTACTGGCTTGATCCCCAGTGGGGGGGGAAGGGGGGGTGCAGGAGGCAGTCAATCAATGATTTTCTCTCATTGTTGATGTTTCTATCTCTCTCTCCCCTTTCTCTTCTTCCCTGAAATCAATAAAAATACTTTTTAAATAAAAAGCTGAAGCCGTGGTTCAGGAACCTGGGATGTAGGCTCAATAAATAAAATCTAAGATTAAAAAAAAATTTAAATCAATAAGCAAATATTACAGAGTATGAGGAAGAAAGAAGGAATGCAGAACAGGGTGTTAATTTTGGTCATCAGCACTCCCTCCTTGGGCACAAGAATGGCTTTTCCATCTTTGAGAAGTGTTTGAGAAGGCTAAATTTAAAACAGCAAGTTTACCACAGCTGAACACACTTTACCATACATGGTGAATGGGATTAGAATAGAGCAACTTTAAAATATGGCCAAAGCTCTGGCTGCTTTGGCTTAGTGGATAGAGCATCGACCTGTGGACTGAAGGGTCCCAGGTTTGATTCCAGTCAGGGGCACATGCCTGCGTTGTGGCTCAGTCCCAGTAGGGGGCATGCAGGAGGCTGCTGAGCAGTGGTTCCCTCTGATCAATGATGTATCTATCTCTCTCTTCCTCTCCCTTCCTCTCTGAAATCAATAAAAATATATTAAAAATGAATAAAAATAAAATATGGCCACCAATCCTTTTAAACTCCTCCTATTACCGTGTTTCCCCGAAAATAAGACATCCTACGAAAATAAGACCTACTTACAGGTTTCCTTCTGAGTGAAATATAAGGCATCCCCGAAAATAAGGACACCCCCCCACCCACCCGAGGCTAAACATGAGAGATTTGGTCCACTGATTCTGAAAGAAATGGAGTCACAAGAAATTCACCAGGAAATTTAGGAATTGGATTGTTATGATGATGCTCCAGAAAATGATGACCTGATTGTCATTGAATAAATGAGTAAATTCTTGATACTGTAGGATTCACAGTTTGTCTGGTTTGTATTGACACCTACCGTACTACCGTACCGTATACAGGTAATAAATTTTCTTTATTTTCATTTAACAATAAATGTGTACCGTATTCTTCTTCATGGAAAAAATAAGACATCCCCTGAAAATAAGACCTAGTGCATCTTTGGGAGCAAAAATTAATATAAGACACTGTCTTATTTTCGGGGAAACAGGGTAGGTAGTGGAGGCTATTAGCCTCCCCATGATTCGGAGCAGGCTTGCACTGCTTCCTCTAAGAGAGGATGATGGAAATGCTACTTAGTGACTTCCAGGGCTACAACCGTAAGAGACCGTGGAGTTTCTGTCTTGTGTGCTGAAATACTAAGTTAAGTCTAGTTAAGTCCCACTATTCTGGAGCCACATGCCGAAAAGACCACATGTAGACACTCTGATGGACAGACCCAACCAAGCCAGCCTTCCAGACAACCCTGCCACCATAAGAGAAGCATGAGTAAAGATCATCTGGCAGCTCAACACTACGCGGCTGAGCCCAGGCTGAATCTCTGTGCAAAACCACAAGACAGAAGAAAATGGTTGCTGCTTTAAGTCACTAAGCTTTAGGATAATTTCCTATGCAGCATAGAAAGTCACAGAATTTGGAAGGGACTTTAAGGATCTGCTGGTGAAACTCTGCTTTTGAGCAAACTGAGATCCAGACTGGTTAGGTGTCCAAGGTCATTAGCTAGCAATCAGGTTAAAACTAGAATCTAGGCCCCAGGCTCCTAGCTCTGTTTGGGGAAAGAGCCCATCTTGGTTCCATCACACTCCACCTCCACCCTTTCACTGTTATTGTGTGAACTGGGGCCATGATCTCAGAAGTTGTATCTTCTATCATTAAAAGTTAAGGATAATTCTGTCATATTTTGTTTCTTATGCCTTTATCTTAAAAAACATTTTCCTTGGGTGAAATGGGGAAAGAATTACTATTTGGAGAGTATGGAATAAAACTTTGAACCAAAATTTGCTTCACTAGGTAGACGGTAGTATTAGCTCCAAAAGTATGCCTTAGATTTCACCTCTTTATTTCCATTTTAGGAGAAATATCTTCAGGTAAACTACACCTCTGGCACTTATACAAGTCAATGTTTTGCTCCAGCTATATGACCTTTTATTGGATTTAGTAATGTAGTTCAGTTTATTTCTTCAGTCAGCCAGAAACACATTACAAGGCAACCCTGAGCTTCTTCCCAAGGTTGGCTTACTATTATTATTATTTTTGTACCAAGGTTAGTTTTTCGTATGAGCAATTTACAGGAAACCTTTCAAGTATTCTTTAGGCTCTATATGAACCTGAAATTACAGATTAACAATTAAGTTTTGTCATTAACAAGTAAGTTTTGTCACTAAGTATTTAAGTCTTTTAGATACTGTGGTCATTAAACTGTTAATCAGTAAAGAAAAGAACACAATTCCAATAATAAACAAGTTCTGGCAGCCATTGGAAAGGAAAAGTAGGTAAGATACTGGCATGTAAGCACCTGGCTCTGTGAGTATCTGGAGATTATATGGCCATGAATGGCTGACTGATTGGAGAATAATCAGTATCTAACATTTTCCCCCTGAAGAAACTTTACTCTGAATTTGCATGGAATAAGATCAAGATTTTTGAAAATCAAGTTTATTATCTGATGAACATCCTCGTCTTCTTTCAAGAGACTTATATTCTCCATATTTTATCATCAATACAAAAAAAGAGATCCCTCAAACGCCTTAAAATGGAAATGCCTTGTCCTGCCAATGAATTTATCCTGAGAAAACATATTTTCAAATGCGTGGCTGCATCCCAAGAATCAGAAGAATTCTATCACATTAAAAAGGTTTTTCCAAATTTGCAAACCTTTATCCACTTGCAGGATATTTAATAAACCAAATTCAAAATAGCAGATTGTAATCCAAAGAAACAAACATCTCAGAATTACTCAAGGTGAAATGCTAACCATAACTTTAAAAAATATCTGTGAAAATCTCATGAACGTGACATAAATTATGCCATTTTCCTGTAAATATACTGTATCCTATTATCAAATAATTGTCTTTACCCATTTTGCTGTTCTGCTTCTTTGATGTTAAAATTGCAGCTCCAGTTCAAACTAAATTATTGTATTATATTTACAAGGCATTCTAGTTCTAGAAGTTATAGACAAGGCTCTATTCCAACTTGCAATTCAAAATGTTTCAAAGCAGTTTAACATGTACTCTATCATTTCATTCTCACAAAAAGTCTGACACGATACCACTGCTAAATACTATAATGATTTTAAGACAACTTGAGACTACTCAAAGCAATCTATAGATTCAATGCAATACCTATCAAAATACCAGTGGCATGTATTCACAGAACTAGAATAATCCAAAAATTTGTACAGAACACCACCTCACACACACACACACACACACACACACACACACACACAACAACAACAACAACAACAACAACGAGCAGACACAGCAATCTTGAGAAAGAAGAACGAAGTTAGAGGTATCAAACTATACTATAAGCCTTAGGAATCACAACAACATGGTACTGGCATAAAAACACATAGATCAATGAAGTAGAATAGAGAGCCCAGAAATAAACCCACAGCTAATACGATCAATTCATCTATGACAAAGGAGGCAAGAATATACAATGAGGTAAAAAGACAGTCTCTTAAATAAATGGTGATGGAAAAATTACATGCAAAAAAATAAAACTAGACCACTTTCTTACATGACCTATAAAAATAAACTCAAAATGGATTAAAGACTTACATGTAAGACCAGAAATCACAAAACTTCTAGAAGAAAAGACAGGCACTAAACTCTGACACTGCTCTTAGTAATATCCTTTTGGATTATCTCCTTGGGCAAGGAAAACAAAAGAAAAAATAAACAAATGGGACTACATCAAACTAAAAAGTGTTTGCACAGCAAAGGAAACCATCAACAAAACAAAATTCAACCTACTGAATGGGAGAAGATATTCCCCAGAGATACATCCGATTACGGGTTAATATAAAAATTTTATAAAGAACTAAACAATTCAATTTAAGTATAGGCAGAGGACCTGAATACACATTTCTCCAAACAGGACATACAGATGGCCAAAAGACATATGAAAAGATGCTCAATGTCACTAATCATCCGAGAAATGGGCATTAAAGCCACAATGAGCTATCACCTCACACACCTGTCAGAATGGCGATTATCAATACATCAACAAACAACAAAGGCTGACAAGGATGTGGAGAGAAGGAAATCCTCGTGCAATGTTGGTAGGAATGCAGACTGGTGCAGCCACTGTGGAAAACCATATGAAGTTTTCTCAAAAAATTAAATATGGAACTGCCTTATGACCCAGCAATTCCACTTCTGCGTATTTATTCAAAGAAATATTACTTACTGCAATATTACTTACGATAGCCAAGATATGAAAGTGTCCATCAATAGATGAGCAGATAAAGAAGATGTGGTACAACCAGCCCTGGCTGGGTAACTCAGTTGGTTAGAGCAACGTCCCAGTACGTCAAGGTTACAGGTTCAATCCCCAGGTCAGAATCAGGGCACATACAATATTGAATGCATACATCAGTGGGGCAACAAATTGATATCTCTCTCTCTCTCTCTTTCTCTCTCTCTCTCTCTCTCTCTCTCTCTCTCTCTCTCTCTCTCTCTCTCTCTCCTTTTATCCCCTTTCCCTCCCTTTCTCCCTCCCTTCCATTTCCTTCTCTCTAAAATCAGTCAATAAAAAAAAAAGATGTGATACATATATACAATGGGTTATTACATGGCCATAAAAAAAGAATGCCATCTTTCCATTTGCAACAACATGGATGGACCTAAACTGAAATACGTGAGACAGAGAAAGACAGATACCATATTCTTTCACTTATATGTGGGACCTAAAAATAAGATAAATGAACAAATAAAACAAAAACAGACTCACAGATTCAGAGAACAAAACTGATGGTTGGCAGATGGGAGGGGTGGGGACTGGGTGAAAACGGTGAAGGGATTAAGTACACATTGACAGCTACAAAACAGTCACAGGGATATAAATAAGAACACAGGGAATTGGAGAGGCATTTTAAGGCTGACTCAGGGGAGCCTGCATCTTCTCTTTGGTGACACAACCCTTTGTTTAAATGACTTGCTGGTGTTTTCTTCCGTATTCCTTCACGTCAACTAACTCCAAATGTGTGGTTTTGCTTCTTCGTGTAAGTTTAGTTACCATTATATACATTTTCTTTATGACCTCATGTATATTCCCTGTACATGCTAGCTCACGTGCGCACGCACACATGTGTGCTCACAAATAATTCAGCTGTACTACTTGCCAAAAGCTTTCTAACTGAGTAACAGAAGAGTGTATGGCCAAAGTTCAAGGTGACTCAGCCCTTCAGCTTACTCATCCGTAAAACAGATGTCCTGCCCACTTTACATGACTGTT
The DNA here is from genome assembly GCF_964339955.1 of Pipistrellus hanaki. Lineage (NCBI taxonomy): Eukaryota > Metazoa > Chordata > Mammalia > Chiroptera > Vespertilionidae > Pipistrellus > Pipistrellus hanaki. Next base: position 147,335,958 of record NC_140505.1, read on the forward strand.
GTAAGAATCAAGTGAGACAAGTCCTCTGTTAACTGTAAAGTGCCACAGCTACACAAAATGAAGTAACTACCACTATATACGCATGCCAGGAAAAATAACTTTACAGTAATATTTATCAAATTTTTCTTTCCAGCCGAAACCGGTTTAGCTCAGTGGATAGAGCGTCAGCCTGCGGACTGAAGGGTCCCCGGTTCGATTCCGGTCAAGGGCATGTATCTTGGTTGCGAGCACATCCCCAGTGGGGGGTGTGCAAGAGGCAGCTGATCGATGATTCTCTTTCATCATCGATGTTTCTAACTCTATATCCCTCTCTCTTCCTCTCTGTAAAAAATCAATAAAATATATTTTTAAAAAATTTTTCTTTCCAATAACTCCAAAAATTCCCCATCATGTCCAGATCAGCCTTCTATAAGAGGAAACTGGCAGGATTTTCAAGTGCATACAAAAAAATTAATAAAAATGAGCTTTCTATAGATTATAGAAAACATTCATAATCCCCCAATACATTAGCTAATCAAATGTTTACTGTTCTTGTTTTATTTTTCATTCTTGTACCCATATTTAGACTGTCCAAGAATCAGCTTAATAATTGAGCCTAAGTTCCAATTCGGCCTTCACCATTTATTTGCTGTGCGAATTTAGTGAATTAACTTTCCTGACCTTCAATTTTATCATCCATAAAATGGGTATTATAATAGCACAGACTTAATAGCACTGTTATAACTATTAAATGTGTTAATATAAAGGAAGTGTTCATATTTATACCTGGCACTTAAAATGTTATTCTTTTTTATGTACCATCTTAATCTTTAACACTGATAGGCCTAGAGCAGACACTTAATCAACCCTGGCTTGATAGGTTTCATTAGAAAGTAGGATGGAAATCCCCACATGAAGTCATCTGGTCTACTCCCATGTGACTTGACTGGAAGCAAGGCTGTATCCAAACAACTGGGCCAATCCTTGCCTTGTCTATTTTTAAATATCTTCAGGGGAAAAGTCTATATTTGGACCTTATTACATGTTCAATAATCTAAACCATTTAGGTTCATTATAAGGATGAATTCCTTAAATCCAGCAGTTTTCCCTCTATATCCATTTTCTCAGCTGGTTTCTCCTCATTATTACAGGCTACTGGTCAGCTTTCCTTTCAAAGCCCAACAGCCTGGGCCCGTTACTCCTTCCTCACAGTTAGCAATGTTTATTTTTACTTGAATTCCCAAATGTAGAAATATTTCAGGCACCATATTGACCCAGGTTAAAAAAATCCTGTAGAACTCAAAAAGGATTACACTGGAAAGGGCGAGAAAACCAAAAACCACAAAGTAAACTTTCCGTAGGTTTCAGTCTTGTCCTCATTGGCTCCAAAGGACGTCACTGATTCAACAATTCTGACAGAAACTATTTATTCTAGAAGGTAAATGAATATATTCATTTTTATTCAATCCTATTATAATGTTATGAAAAATGAGCCTCAGTATAAACTGAAAAAAGTCGCCCAAGGAATAAAATCAATTAAAGATGTACTGTGTACTTACACGCTGACAGACTTGGATATTCAATGCTTTAAGCTGATTTCCCTCTTGATATTTTCAGCTCTCATTCAGTAACACAAGTAATACTTACTAATAATATTAATATACCATATTCTATCTCTGTCAACTTAATATCTTCTTGGTTTTTTTTTTTTTCTAAAATGTCAATCTAACTTCTAGAATCCTACCCAAGAGAATCTATGCAAAATTACAATGAACAGATTGATTCTACAGACTTAGTAATTAGCCATGGGCCTATTCATAAATGCCTGTAATTAAGTTCTTGTACATATTATAATAATTTTATTTGAAATTATGAGATTTGCATAATTTGGCTAATGTACACAACCCAGGGACTGTAGTAAGTCTTTCATGTACTTTATCTCATCTTATCTTTACGGGGGGAAAATAGCTCAGCGATTCAACAATTTAAGATTACACCATCAGCAAGCAGCAGAGTAAAAATTTTCATTCAGTCATTTTAACATCAGAAAACCCTCCCAATGAGCCTTTTCTACAGCTTGTGCTGCAGAGATACTTGAAAAATAAATGTGGTAACACAGTGAAAAAGGAGTTAGGGAAATACCTTTTCTACAAGGAGACGTCACCACACCAACCCAAGGAGAGAGACGAAGGCTCCTATGAAGTCTCCCAATCAAATCAGTTTTAATTTTTTTTTTAAAGACCGAGCAATAAAAAATATAATTTAGCTCTATTTTTTATATTTAAGAAAAGCAAACGTGCCCTGGCCAGGTAGTTTGAATGTTCAGAGCATCATCCCCATAGGCCACAGCTGTGGACTTAACTCCTGGTCAGGGCACATACAGGAACCAACCAATGAATGCATACGTCAGTAGAGCAACAAACTGATGTTTCTCTCTCTCCCCCTTCCTTCCTCTCTCTCAAGACGTAATCAATCAAATGTTTTTAAAAGCAAATGTAAACAACTAATTATGAATATTAAAAATTACATTTCAGTGCAGTGAATTAACAGATTGTTTCGCTGCAGTTTTAGGTTTAGAAGGTAATAATGCAGGAGTTTTTTTTTTAATTGTACACATTCCCCATTCTCCACTCTCATTTACATACCCTACAGTCATATCCACTATGGTAGTTTCAGGAACGATTATACAATCCCCTCAGAGCCTTTAGCTGTGATTTCTAGGGAAAAGGTGACCAGCACTCCTTCTCCCTGTGGATGGCATGGTGAAGGGGGATTAACAGATGGAAACCACCACTGCCACTCAGCTACTAGGGAGGAGCTGGAGCTGCTGGGCCCCGGTATGCAGCCTGAGGGCGAGGCTGGCCCCCTGCTGGTACAACTACCTCTATACCACTTAGTTAAGGCACTAGTAAGTCCCCTAATTGGTCAGCACATTTGTTCTGGCTTCTAGTTCTCTCTGACCCCAAAGATTCCTAATTAAAACAGGCCGTTAAAAGCAAGAAATATATTTTAAAAAATAATACCCTCTATTCCTTCTCTGGTCTTCCGCCAATAAAACAAAGAGAATCCACTACAGTGCACACATTTTAAAGCGTGTGGACAGACCTTAAGAAAAGTCAGTGTGGGAGCTAATGCCCACAGCACAGGAAAATGGAGATGTTCGGTTTCAAAGAGCAGCAGCATTGGTTAACAATGTTACAGCACTGTGCAGCTGACAAACCTTAAACTACTGAGTTCTGTTTAAGACAGTTTTAGTGCACTGGCAATTCAGTCCTTTGGGATCAAGGATCCCCTTAAGAATCTGATGGAAATTCCAGATTCCTTTTACCAGAGACCTGAAATATGCAAATAGACACATTTCCCAGACAATTGAGGGGTTTTAAGAACTCCCCCACCTCAAGCCCATCCATGGAGATCCATAGACCTCACCATAAAAACTCACGTAGTACCGAATGGTTGGGCAATTTGGGAAACAGAAATAGAGCAGCAGTATCTTCCTGGTCAGTTTCTCAAAAAGGTCTTTCTCTGTGCCGGAGACCCCTACACATTTCCTCGAAGATGCCTCACGGTCATTCTTTCAAGAACCTTTTTCCATCCCATCAAACTGTGAAGGCTTTCATTCCTTCATTATTTTTGTTGTAACCACCTTCCAGTTGGTTACAACAAAAATAAGGTAGAAATCATGAAAAACATGAACAGAACGTTTTGTATCCTGTTATAAAATATAATTTTATATTATTTCTACATTTCCCTGTCCAATCAATTTTAAGTTACTGAAAAAGCTTCATGAAAGTATTTTTAATTATTTCTATAAAACACAGGACAAAAACACATTCTTCCTTTATACACTATTCCTTTGAGAAAATGAACTTTATTTATTTTTTTTTTTAATAATGCACACTTCCAGGAGATGACTTGCTGTAAACAAGAAGGCAAAGAGTTCTATATCTGAATCTCTACCATTCAATCTGCAGTAATTAATTACACTAAAATACATCCATAAGCATCTCTAATGCGACTAAGAAGCCAGTAAGTTCAATCACTGCTTTATATATCAGGAAACAGAGATATGCAGAATTAAATGCTCTATTCTTGGCTATCTTAGTTGAATAATATTAAGAAAGTGGTGCTTTTAAAAGTACAGAATGCATGGCCAAGGTGATCCCTACGTACAATAAATATCCCTACGTACTTCAAAAAGCTACCAGAAAATTAAATGCCACAATTATTTTATTATCCAAATAATCCCTCGCTAATTATGGACAAATATACTAACATGGTACACAGCAGAAATTACAGATGATGGCTTTGCTACATATACAGTTGACTCTTGAACAACAGTTTGAACTATGTGTGCCCACTTATAAGGAAATTTTTTTTCAATTTTATCTTCCTTGTAATTTTCTTTATTTTTTGCTGTTGTTAATCTTCACCTGAGGATATTTTTCCATTGCTTTTCAGAAAGAGTGGGGAGAGAAAGAAAAACTTGTATGCAAGAGAGAGACATCATCTGGTTGCCTCCTGCACCAGTCCTGACTGGGGGTGGGGAACTGGAGACCCTTCAATGTGTGGGATGCTGCTCTAACCACTTAGCATACCAGCCATGGCTATAATTTTCTTAACCACATTTTCTTTTCTCCAGGTTACTTTATTGTAAGAATACAGTATATAATACATACAACACAAAATATGTTAATTGATGGTTTATGTTATCAGTAAGACTTCCGGTCAGCAGTAGGCTATTAGTCCTTCAATTCTATGGGAATCTAAAGTTATTATGTGGATTTTCAACATGCTAAGAGTCAGCCCCCCCTAACCCCTATGTTGCTCAAGATTCCACTGTATTTGTGAAACAACGACAAATATATACTTTCCTATTCCAGTTGCAGATCAACAGTCAGAAATCACAATCGACTTTTTAAAAAGGCATGCGAAACAGTACCACCTTACTCATTTTATAAAACAAAAAAGTGCAGAAGGAAACCTTTCTCTCCACGTTGAACTTCCTATGTGAGAGCTCACCCAAAGCTTAAGAGAAACCTCAGGGGCACACACTAGCTCTACCGGAGTCAGACAGGGAGCCCCGCAGCTAACAGGTCACAGCACTTTTTGCTCCCCTCTCCCCCAAGTTCCTCTTTGAGCCAGCTGCCTTCTACGTCCTGGCACAAGGAGGTGAGGTCTGTTTGGCCTGTGCTTTCGCCACAGCTCACTTCCCTGTCCTAAGGCAGACAAGAGCGTCTCCCTGCCTCCCTGCCTTCCCTGCAACCAGAGACAGCCAGGCTCGGGCTCAGGACAGACCCAGGAACTGAGGAAGGAGGCCTGCCTCCAGAGTGGATCGGGCGCCCCGGGAAGGAAGCCAGTGCGGGAGCCGGGGAAGCCACCTGCGAGAGGATGTGGTCACCGAGAGAAGTGGGAACACACAGGCATGCGAGTCCAGGAACGCCACCGGCGTCAGGCAGGGGCGGGAGCAGCCAGAGTGGTTCTCAGCGTTGAGGATTCCCAAAGCGTTTTTCAAACATGGGAAACTCTGAACAGGAGTCTTTTCTTCGAGCTGCATGTGCACAGGATTGAGAAAAATATTTGGTTTCCATATTGGAAACTAGGGAGGAGTGGCGGGCAGCCACAACCGTAAGTATTAGGAGGGCTGCTGAGAGCTGGCTCTGCTGGACGTCCTGATGCTCACACAGGTCACTTCTCGGTATTGGGGAACCCCCTGAGGATAGAAGCTCACTGCCAGAGACCAGTGTGCCCTCCAGGCAGTTTCCCACATTCCAGTAAACACCTGATCTTTCTCAGGGGCCAGGCTGAAGTCTCCCATCTCTCATGGCAGGAAACCCAACCCCACTCTCAGTCTGGGACAGCTAGCGGCAGCCAGCAGGGCATGACTAAGGAAGGAGTGAAAGTAAATACGACACTTTGATGACAAAGCAGGGCCCAGATTTAAGGTACAACTAGTAGAGCAGTTGGGAGGAGGGAGCAGAGGCACAGCTGATGTTATTCAATCTGGGGACACAAGCAGACTATTATCTGGGTCTGCTACAGGTTGGGGGGGGGGGGGGAGGGCGGGGTGTGGACAGGTAGCACCAGGGAGGTGGAGGGGGCTTCATTTCCAGGCAAGAGAGCAACGAGGAGACACTCACAGGAGTAAGACAGGACCTGAGGAGTAAAGACACCAGGGTCCTGAGCGTATTTCTGAAAAAGGAGTCCGGGCAAATGTGGGGGGGAGGCGGAGGACAAGCCAAATTATCAAAGTTGAAACACAAACACAAGGTTAATGTGGAACCAATAGCTAAATGCAGAATCTTAAAATCCTTCCTGCCTGCAGTCAGAACTGGTTCCAGAGCCGGCTGTGTGGCTAAGCCAGGAGATGGGAATCACAGGGGGGGAGGGGGGTCTGGAGTCCAGGCAGAGTCTGAACGCCTGCTTTAACTGGAGCCCTGAGGATGACTAATAGTGGAAACCAGACTCAAGAAATCATGAGTCACCCTTAAGGGAAACCGTTGTCAGCGTCAGTACCTTCTCTGGGAACTTGGAACACATGTGCTTGAACAAATATTTTGGAATGTAATGTCTCGCATCAACATGGAATCGTTCCTTCACTTTGGATAGGTCATCACTTACTTTTCTGTTCTCAGAGCTCTTTGGTTACCACATGGGGCTCAGAATACTTTTACTGATATAAAACTGCAATAAGAGCTGACCTTTTGGCAAAACAAAGTATTACACTTGAGCTCCTTACGCAGAAGGAAGGCGTCCGCCAACCATCCTCTCTGGACTGGTCTCCCTTCACCAGGAAAACGCCAGTGGACCAATGCTCAGAATGAATGCGCAGTACGGTTTCATGGTCGCAGCTGGGCAATTAAAATCCAAATTTCTGTAAAGTGAGATGAGCTCATTTTCTCACACACACCCCTTCCAGTTTAAGAAAACATTTGCATTTAATGTCCTATTAGAGGCCAGGCATTGTGTGAGCTGCTAAAGGGATTACAAAAGTAATTAAGACAAAAAGAAAAAGAAAAACTTAAAGTAAAAATAGAATTGAAAGGTTAAGGATTATTAGTTCACTATCTATGAGAGAGAGAATACTTCAGGATTTAATTCAAAATATTTTTCCAGATATTCTTACAAATACAATATCTGGGCTGCTACTCATAATCACATCAACATGGATAAATCTCCAAAAGTATTATGCTACGGGAAAGAAGTCAGACACACAAAAAGACTACATTCCATATGACCCCATTTATATGATGATCAAGAACAGGCCAAACAAATTTATGGCAGTAGGAGTTATGTGTGACATCTGGAGCGTGGGGAGAAGGCTTGAGTGGAAAAGCCAAAGTTATACAAAGCTTACCAAACTGAATGATTAACTATTTTATTGTATGTAAAATATGACTTTTAAACATTAAAAAATACCCTCGGACTACATAAATGTTACTAGGAACAGAGTGGTCAGATAAAACCATGGCAAAAGGTCTAATGGTAGTATCTGGTATACTTGATCTCCACAGCATTTATAAAGAAAATATGCCCAATTTGGAAAGAATTTGATGTAATGGCTATGACAAGAAGTTTAATAACATAGTCATATTGCCTCAAAGATTTCAGTCATGGGTGAAAGATCCCAACATGGAAAACTAACAGGGCTTTAAAATAGTAATGAAAACAGAATTGGCATCCATTTCTTTCTGCCCTATCAGCTGGAAACAAAAGTTTTCATTTGCATCTTCCACATCACTCTACTGCCAAGGTACTCTGGCTCTTCACAGGGAGGGCATTCTAGAGAGGGATTCTCTGGTACAGTAGCCCTGCCACCCCCAGCCCCTTATCTATGAGGAATATGTCCTAAGACCCTTATGGATGCCTGAAACCACAGACAGTACTGAACCCTGTATACATACCATGTTTTTTCCAAATATGCCTACCTATGATAGTTTAATTTATAAATTAGGCACAGTATGAGATTAACAATAATAAATATAAAAATTAAATGTTCCCTCTCTCTCTCTCTCTCTCTGGTCACCAATCGATACACTAAGATGACTATTAAGTGACTAAAAGGCAGAGAGCATACACAGCGTGGACACACTGGACAGAGGGATGATTCATGGCCTGGGCGGGACAGAGCAAGACTTCATGCTACTCAGAATGGCACACAACTTAAAAATTAGGAATTGTTTATTTATGTAATTTTCCATTTAATATTTTCAGACCGTGGTTGACTGTGGATAACTGAAAAGCATGTAAAGCAAAACCTCAGATAAGGGGTGTGTGTGTTTGTGTGTGTGTGTGTGTGTGTGTGTAAGAGAGAGAGAGAGAGATAGAGAGAGAAAGAGAGAGGAAGGGAGGGAGGGGAGATACACTACTTAATATCAGGATTTCTCAAAGGGAAAACCGTTGGTGGAGCAGGTCAGAGTCCCCGTGGGGCTTTTCCATGCTCACACACATTCTGATTCATTTTTCAGGGGCGTGGTTATGACTCCCAGCCAATGCCAGTCACTTCCGGCCAGACTGAGTCACACCCCTCAGCAGCATGGCAGGAAGACTACAGAACCAGTTCCTGGCTGAGAATCCAGGAAATGGGCTCTTTCCAGTAGGGAAAGGAAAGGTGGAGTGCAGGGAACAGGCGGACCTGCTTCATTCCTCTTCCCTCCTCCTCTTTCAACTGAAGGAAATGGCACAGGTTGTTTAAGCCCAACCTCCCAGCTCCTTCTCCTTCAACTAAAGGAAGGGAGAAAATGCTGCACTGAGTTACAAAGGGAGAATAAAGGGAACTGGAAATGACCTACCAAGTTTTGGTCCTTCCCTACTCAGTACTAACATTTTAGCCCATCTACCAAGAAATAAAGGGACATATTACCACGCAGCAACAATGCTACTTGCTCACCTTTGCAAGGTGCATTAATAGCTGTAGGAATTAATATAAACAGAGCTCCCAATGGAGGATTCTCCCAGCACAAATGGAATTGTGAGCCTAAAAACATTTGCGGTGTTTTACACATTAATGTAATGTATATCATGAGCCTTCTCATAGACCTGCTTTTTCAAGAATCTATGGCCAAGTTATCGCTAAAATTATGAAAACACCAGCTGCACTGGTTAGCCATCCCCAGGAGAGGGCCCATCGTGGCTTTGGATACACCCAAGGTCTGTTCTCAGCAGTGCTATCCTGGTTCCGTCTCCTTTTTCACAGTCTTCAAGTATAATTTGCTGGTAATCTGTTGGCACATTTGTCTTCCCTGCCAGTCCGCCTTCTCGTCAAGGACAGAGGCTGCTTCTGCCTTGTGTATCGCTAAATACCTAGTGCTGAGCACAACACCTGGCACACTGAAGCTGCTGGATAGACATGGAGAAAATGAATGAATTTCAGCATGCATTTATGATTTATTTTATCGCTTCTCTGTAATAATAAAAGCACAATATGATAATTAGACTGGCCACCTTCTGATATCTGACTTCCTTCTGGACAAGCCATGGTGGTGAGGGCCAAGGCAGAGGCAGTTAGGGGTGATCAGGCTGGCAGGGGAGAGTAGTTAGGGGCGAGATCAGGCTGGCAGGGGGGTTAGGGCCAATCAGGCCAGCAAGGGATGGAAGTTGGGGGCATTAGTCAGGCAGGCAGGTGAGTGGTTAGGAGCCAGTGGACCTGGATTGTGAGAGGGATGTCTGATTGCCTGTTTAGGTGGGATCAGGCCTAAACTGGCATTCAGACATCCCCCAAGGGTCCCAGATTGGAAAGGGTGCAGGCTGGGTTGAGGGACACCACCCACTCTGTGCATGAATTTTGTGCACCAGGCCTCTAGTTAGAATATAAGCTCCAATGAAGACAGGTTCCTCTATACCTGATTTGGGATCCTCAAACCCTAAAATGACCCACAGGAGGTCTTCTGTAAATACTGAATGCATACAGATTGTGAGACAAAATCAATTCAGAGCTCTGAGCTAAATTAAATCTCTATGCATGTGAGTTTTTAAAAGAGCAACAGACCTGATTTATGAAGGCCAGTGGGAGGAACTTCCACAGTCAGCTTTCAAAGGATGTTTCTGTGTGTGCCAAGTAAGCCGAGATTGTGATGGAACGCCTCAAAGTAAGTATTTTGGAGTGTAAAACAAGCCTGCAGCCACTGCTCAAAGAACTGTGCCTCTCAGGAAAACCATGATAACCCGTTGCTCTAAAGCAGGGGTCTTCAAACTACGGCCCGCGGGCCACATGCGGCCCTCAGAGGAGTCTGATCCGGCCCACCAGGTTTTTTGGGCAGTGAGCGCAGCCGAGGTGTTACAGTAGGAATTAGTAGTTCATATAGTCCGGCCCTCCAGCTCTCTGAGGGACCGTGATCTGGCCCCCACTTTAAAAAGTTTGAGGACCCCTGCTCTAAAGCCATTTGCTGTGCTGCTTACCCTGACAGCGGATGACAAGGCCAGCTAGAAATATTCACATCTCCTGTGTCCCGTAAGCTGCGATGTGCTGGTTAGGGAAGCACGGACGCGGTGGTACTGAGTACTATTTCAATTTAAATGGAAGCAGGAAATACGAGACAGACAGGCAATCTTCTAAACAGAGTCCAGGCTGAAATCCCGGATGATAAGAACTGCAATTCTACTAAGTGCAGCCTCTGAAGAATGGAATTTTGGTTTTTACTGAGAAGTCACTTCCGTGGGAGGCTTATCCATACAGCAAATACCTTAAATTCTACCAGATCTGGGGATGAAAATAGCCTTCTTCCTTTCCCTTCGTTGTCTCCTACCCAAACGGAAAACAGTATCTCACTTTCCTTAGTCTGACGCTCCTGAATACTGGTGCTATCTATTCCTCTGAAGAGGCAGGCTAAGGGTCTGATGAAAATACTGGGACAGAGGAAGGTTCAAGGTCTCTCCGGAGATTGCTGGGCAATTGACGAGCTGGAAAAGGAGCTGACCTGGGATCAATAAAAAGGACAGCAGGCCAGAAGAGGGGCCCTTTGCTTCCTCACCACAGCCAGCTGCGGTACAACAGGATGCTGGCCCACACCCGGGCCCAGTCATGGGGAGGCTATGTGCAGCAGGTGGATAAACACAGGGAGGAGTCCTCTTTTGACTTCAATCTCTAGGATACGTACTGCTAATCAAATTCAGGTTTTCACTTGCAAATCCAAACCTCAAGAAAAGGTTCCTTTCACCTGATCCCTCATACCTACACTTATCTAAGGCTCTTGGGGAGGGAGAAGGTGTGGCCCTTCAGGGAGAGAAATGAAGGGCCCACTCTCTCCCTCACCCCTCCAGAACCAAGGGGGTGCAGATTCCCAAAGTATCCTCACCGCCTCCCAAGAGTGGGGTTTGGGTGTGCAGGAGAATAAGGTGGCTGAGAAGGTCCTCCCTCAGAGACCCAAGATGATCTCCAATTCTGAACACAACGGTCAAAACCTGGGAAGGGGATGGAGGGCAGGATTGTCAGAGTCAAATGGGTTTTTAATGTCAGGTCAAAGGTCACTCCTCTCACATGCCCCGGGACTGCCTTCCTTCCAGCAAATGGTGAACTGAATGAGCCTCCAAGTTTCCACAATTGAGTGGTGACAATGGAATCACTGAGAACCCCCGAGCCCGGAGAACCTCACCATTAACCTTCTTCTCCTCTCTCCTCCTGTCATATTCTAACGGCTTTTACTTTGCAATAAAAGCCATTTACTTCTTACTTGTCTCCTTGCTCATTTCCTGGGCATTCGATGCTCCGGTGACACAGGGGAGCACACAGACGTTGGTTACAGCTGCCTGGCAGCCATTGGGAGAATGGGCTAGGTCACAGGCACCCCTGATGGAACTACAGTCCCTACGTCCATGAGCCATTTGTTGGAAAGATAGGCCCCAGGACCTCTTGCCAAGATTCCCCCTGAAATAGGTTTCCTGGAATTTGGAGAACCCAATCGGTCTGAAGGTCTGTGAGAGCACAGGAAACACCGTCATTATCTCTTTGCACAAACGACATGCTACTCTTCAAGTCCTTTATCTTTAAGTACACGTGTCTGCAGCACAGCCACTGCCACGATCATCCTTAGCCAGGCAGCGCCTGCACACACAGCATGACCCAGAGTGAAGCCAGACAGCAGGCAAGGGCTTAGAGCTCGCTGAGATTCAGAGTAACAGTTCCCATGACTGCGTTTAAATACAACAATTCATTAGGATGGTAAAACTGTAACTGCCCCTCCTGGAGTGTGAGTGAAAAAGCTCAGGGCCAGCACTACCCATCCCACCTCGCCTCCCCCTGACAACCCCACAGGCTGAAAAACAGGCTCCAGAAGCCCAGACACTTGCCCCAGGTGACAGGGTCAAAGGCAAACTCCAGTCTTCTGAGAACAAGATGTTCCTTTTTCTCCTCATTGCTGAGATCAACACAGCCTTTACTCCTGCTTTCTTCTTTTAATTTGTTTTTTTCCTATCCTCCTAGGGATTAGCCCCACCCCCCTCCAAGAAACGCTGTCTCTCTGCTATTTGTATGACTTGGAAACAATGGTGGGCTTCATTGGTTGGTTTTTTCTTTTTCCGAGAAAGAGCATCTTACTATGTTTGACACACATTAAACATGCAGGCTTTGTTTCCTAAGTAACAGAAGGAACACGGCTGTTTCCAATCAGAATATAAATGACGAAACCTTTACAATAATGTTTTATATGTGGGAAGGGTGCATCGTTTCTGCTTAGACTTTGATGGGAAGTAATTTTTCCTAAAGACTTAGCACAAGTCAGAGTGGCAGGGGCGTGCTTAAGGTGTGTCCGTGTGACGCCACAAGGAAAATGTAGCCATCATTTTGTCTGTTCCCAGACTGTTTTACAAACAGCTAGAATGTCTGGAGAAATCATAACAAATTCAATTATGTAAACAGGATCTTAGTTTATATAAAACAAGCCTGATAAACAAACCCATAATTTGCATAATTATACTTGGTGAAAGAACGCCTATTTAAATGCCTATGACCTGTGGCTAAAGTTCTGCCAAAGTTAAGATAAAAACTATAGAAAAGAGAATTTTAAAGACCAATATCCTTTTCCCCCTCCAATTTCAAGTATTTGTATCTCAAAACAATGTAGAAAATAGTAGTTTCAATGTCCTCGACTGAAAGCATTAAATATAAAAGCAACATCTGGACTTCACAAAAGAATACATTTTCTTTCATTTGTACTTTTGGCTACTGAATAACTTACTGCAGCAAGTTCCTTCCATTAGTATTCAGATGTGTAGCCAGGCCAGTAATAAATACCATGGAAGAGAAAGTTGCCTATTAACCCTTCACCTTGCCTGCCATGCAAACATTTCTTTGGGTGTTTTGGCTGAAGAGCATTTGAATTGCTCTTTGGGACACGTCCAAAATATTTCATTGTTGACTTTTTCAGCCAGTATTCTTTAAACTGCTTCTTAGAATGAGTGCTAATTAATTTTGCTTGCAGTATTAAAAAGCAAGATCAAACTAAAGGAAAGCAATAATAAAAGTAATGATAATGACTTAATCACTTGATTTATTAAATTCTCAGTCTCCATCTTTACATATGAGTAATCTATTAGTCAAGAAGTATAGAAAAAAAAAGCAAACATTTTTCTGGAGTGCTGATTCTTCATCTGTCCTTGGGTTGAAATATATCATATTATGCTTGATATAATATTGTCTAACAAGCATGTCAAACTTGCAGCCAATGGGCTGCAAGTTTGACAAGCTTGGTCTAAAAGAATAAGAGTATTCAAGAACTGATATCCTCTTGAGATTATTGTTCTCTTCATTAAAAAGTGTATTATGACTGCGTCTTCTGTCTTTAGTGAGTCATCAAAATATGGGGGGCTTCATTGTTTACTAGTAATTTGAGCAAATGATCAATTTTACTTGTACTCATTCTGCTGTTAAGAAGACTACGGGAGAAATTTTAGATGATTTTTATGTTCTAAGAGATTTTAATGAAGACCATTAAACACTTATTCGAAACATAAAAAAAAGAAGTGCATTTCCTTGGCTGAAGGTAATTGGGAATGATATTTTCCAGTTCTAAAACTAGTGATTTTCTCCTCAGACCCAGTCCTAAATGCACTGTATCAAAAGCAGCTCAAGCATCTTCAAACCCTCCATTACAATTTAAGATGGGAAGAGGGAGAGGAGGAAGATGACTAAAAGGCTCTCCTGTAATGATGTCTGTGGAATGTGTGCGTGCTCAGGCAATGGTTTTGTGAAGAATGTGAATTCAAGTGCAGCACAATATTAGTTTCAGTATAAAAACTGTACAGATTTTTGTATAACCAATAAGATTCTTTGTAGAGAAAATACTTTTTAAAAAATTGCAGGTGGTAGCTTTTTGAGGGGCTACTACATAAAGTTAGATATTAAGGCTTCTGTTAAATGTTTCTAAATATTTAATGGTTTCTTCATTTCTTCACATGTCTATGATAGCACAGCAAACTTATAGGAAATTAATATCAATAATAAGTGTTGATCAATAATAAGTGTTGATCAATAATCAATAATCAATTTTTTAGAATGTTGCAAAGCATTATGATATGCAAGCTGTGGGGTACAAAGGTCAATAAGATAGTTCTATTGACACTCTTAAAATGTATTCAATTGCCTGGAATACAAAACTAAGAAGCATTATAACAGAAGAAAATTAAAGTATTATTAGCCAGAGTGACAACTTTTATTAAAATATAATCCTTTTAATTCAGCCTGCCACATATACCACTTTGAGAGATCAAGACCATCCTTTAAAGCTAGACTGTGAGATTCTTAATAATATATTATAATCCTCCCTCAAGAATTTCTGAATTTAAATAGTATCTCTCATGTAAACCTTCATAGGAGCTTTTAGTCTGAATTTCTTGACTTCTAAAAGGAAAATGAAATATACAGCAATAAAAGGAAAGTTCTGGGAATAATTATCTGACCCATGAGTTAAAATCTGGAAGATACATTGTGACTGTGGATTTTAAACTGAAAATAACAATAGGTTTATGAGAAAGGGTCAATTTGACTATGCTCAAAAAGAAAAAAACAGCTGTTTTTCAGCTGTTATCACCCTGATAGGAAAAAAGAAAAAGGGTGGGGAAACTTATTATATATATGAATGAGATCTCTTCATCCTAGCAAACAAGGCAAGTACAGCATCAAAGTTTATTCTCTGATAAATTGTGCCGCATTTCGAAATACTCAGGACACTCCCTTGTCTTACTCCCATTCCCCCCTTATCATCTCATTCCTTCCAGGGCCAGCTCAGGAACTGCCTTTGTAGACCTACCTTGGATTTGCCAAAGCAACGTTTGCAAAGTTTCTCCTAGGTACCAGGACTGATCCTGGTACACATCTTGATTACAGCACTAATTGCAGATTACTGCTGATAGTGAAGCACTGGAGGTCAGCTAGGTCTGAGTATCAACATTTTTATCACAGATGACTAAGGGAATCTCAAATGCCATAGAAGAGAATTCTACTAGGACCATAAACCCCTAAGCATTTATGTTAATCAAATTATTTTTAAAGAGCAATTCATTTATTCATCCTTTAACAGTGATGTGCTTGACTTCTATTGACTATCAAGCACCATTCTATAGACTAGGGGCATAGCTTAGAACACAAAGCACACAGACATCTGCCTTCAAGGAACTTACAATGTAGAGGACAGTGAGGAAGATAATTTTTTTTTTTAACTATACAAGATTTGAGCTATTGTGCATGATTGCTAGAAAGCCCAAATGACCTAGTCCCAATCCCAAAGAAATATACACTCTCGTTGTGGGGATAATTAGTGCAAAGATAACGAACAACAAAGACCAAAAACAAGGTGAATGCTAATTGGGTAGAACAGAAAGATAAGGGATGTGAGAATTCATTGGTGAACATGCTGGGCTAGGTCAGTGGTGGGCAAACTCATTAGTCAACAGAGGCAAATACCAACAGCACAAGGATTGAAATTTCTTTTGAGAGCCAAATTTTTTAAATTTAAATTTCTTCTAATGCCACCTTTTCAAAATAGACTCGCCCAGGATGTGGTATTTTGTGGAAGAGCCACACTAAAGGGGCCAAAGAGCCACTTGTGGCTAGCGAGCCATAGTTTGCCAACCATGGGGCTAGGTCAAAGGTGTGGGAACCTTTTTCCTGCCAAGGGCCATTTGGATATTTATAACATCATTGGAGGGCCATACAAAATTATCAACTTAAAAATTAGCCTGCTATATTGCGTCAAACCTTTCATTAACTCACTCCTAATGCCTTGGGAGGCCACTCCAAATTATTTCATGGGCCTTATACAGCCCTCGGGCCAGACGTTCCCCACCCTGGGCTAGGAGGGTCAGTAATAGCTTTCCGGGTTTGTGACAGGCTTGAGGAAACGAGGATATGAGTCTGGTGTTACAAGGGAGGGAGATGTCAGAGCCAAAGCAGAGGAGACATGTGTAAGACCTGTTGGAAGAAGAAAAAATTCTCCCCTCCTGCAAACCTGTTCTCCTCCTCCTCTGGCCACCACTTTCCTCCTCATCACTCAATTCAAGTCTGAGACTCACCCAGATCTCCTCTCTGCTGGAAGCATCCAGTCTCTTGAGACCTTACAGATGGCGGATCTTTCAAAAGCTCTCAGACTCACTCATCTCTAATTGCATGGCCACTGCAGGCATTTCTGAACTTGACTACTGGAAAGGCTTACCTCTATCAGCTCTTTCCCAGCCACTTTCCAACATTCTGTCAGAGAGAGCTTTCCAAGAGCAAATTCACTCCTATCACTCCTTTCCTTGAAACCTTTCAGGAACTCTAAATCACAGACATGGTAAAATCCCAAATCCTTAAAACGCGCGGAAGATTCTTCATGGCGCCACTCCCTCGTGCCTTCCCAGGCTGTGCCGGCTCAGCTCCCTTCCACCACAGGGGACGACTTGGAATTCCAGACTCTCCTGCTCTCTTTGCCACTGCACCTGCCCGGTCCCTCACCACCTGGCCCACCAATCCCTCCTGAGAAGCTGTCTCCCGTTCTCTGCCCACGGCTGTACATGTTCCTCAATAATGGCACTTCCTGCAAATGACAGTTCCAGGGACCCTATCTCTCCATGGCCAAGAGGTGCATCTTTAGTCACCCAGCACCCAGCCCAGCAGGAATCCTGCACTTGGCACAGCAGCTTTGCTCAATTGATGCTGATAAAGCGAAACTGAAGCCAGGACAAGATTAACAGGCAATTAATCCTAAAGTAGGGCCCTCCCTGGCCGGGTGGCTCAGTTAATTGTAGCGTTATCCCCAACACCAAAAGGTTGCAGGTTCCATTTCTGGCAGGGCACATACCTAGGCTGTGGGTTCAATCCCCAGTCAGGGCACTTACTGGAGGCAACCAATAGATGGATGTTTCTCATATCAATGCCTCTCTTCTTTCTCTCTCTCTCTCTCTTCGTTAAATCAATAAAAGCATAACCTCCAGTAAGGACTAAACACAAAACAAAACATGAAGTAGGTAGGTAGTAAGGGGACAGAGGCTGTGTGGGAAGACAGAGAAAAGGGAGCCAATCAGAACTGAGAGGTACAGCTGAACCATCATCTCTCAGAGGTAATGGGCCTCTGCCCACCCCGCCCACCCCAGTGACAAGACCATTAGCGGTGGGGATCAGACAGTCAGTGCTTTCCATAAGCAGCCTGGGAGTGCACACCAACCCACCCTACACCGAAGGCTTTTTGCCTGAACTATGTGACTTGTGTCTGTGGCCCCCTTCTTTTTCAAGAACACTTTTCCTCTCTCCGTGAAGTCTGAACCATGGAAATGCAGGACACAAAATAAAACAGCATACTGAATACAACAGCTACATGCTGGCTACAAAAGATGTTTCCATCACTTTCTACCTCACTGGGTAGAGATGTTGGATTCGATTCCGATTAACTTAGGGGGGCGGGGGACCGAGGGTGCTCCCAGAGGCACAGCAGCCACAGACCCTCTTCCTCACACCAGGCACACACAGGCTGGATCAACACGTGACCTCCCCCAGCACCAGTGCAACAGGGCTGCAGGCTGCGGGCTTCCCACCCCCACATCCTGGTTGTAACGTCTGTGGTTGGCTGTTGAAGCTCATGGGGAAATGAGTGGCCTTTTGTATAAAGGTGCTCTCATGCCAACAGATTGCCTCATTTGCAAATCTTTGGACATAATGTCTCGTGGCCACGAGTTAAGCAAATATGGAAAAGATATTTGACATACCATCTTTGATTCTCTAGATTGGTTCATGCCAAACATGGAGGACATCGTTTTGCTTAAAATAATGAACATTTCTTCAAAACTAAAAAAAAAAAAGGCCCCCAAATCCCAGTCTAGTAGAAGGCATATATATGTATATAAAACATCTCTATGATGTAACCAGGAACTATATGTACTTTAAAAGTTTGTCTTTTTTTTTTTTTTTTTTTGCCTCTTATAAATTAGCTGAAGGCAGATGTCTTCTCTAGGAAATTATATCAAAATCACTCTTCTGTTCTGAATAATCAAGTTAACACTACAGAGAGATTTCACAGAAATCTTCAGAAGCTGAGTAGGTTTAAATTATTATACAGCTATTTGTAGTGACAATCAAGTACTAGGAAAAATAGGTTAGCCAACAGCTTTATCATGGCCCTGCGTTACAAAACTAGAGGCAGAGTTTAAAATTATAATCTTCATTTCACCAGAGTCTCCTCTCCCACAGTTGGAAATTACAGTTATTTCATAAAAGGCTGTGTACTATCAGCCTACTTCTGGTAACCTTTCGAAAGGCTTATGTTACAATGACATCAACTTTGGTATGGTAAACATTTTTTTCTTGATATAAAATCACTGCAACCCACTTTAAATGTATGTAATAACCAAAAATTGCTGAGATATATTTAAGTGACAATTGATGTCTGGCATGAAATATGTTGAATTGATTTCTACACACCCTTAAATATTCATATCTGTTGCCTATGGATGGAAGGATGAAGGAGAGGGAAATATATTTAATTTTCCGTAAATTTATCTACCTTGTTTGACTTGATAGATCTAGCATAGATTACACCTGTAATCTATAATAATAAGAGTAATATGCTAATTAGACCAGATGTCCTTCCCGATGACCTTCCAGATGAAGCCCAGGTACCAGGTGCCAAAGAGAACAGGTGCCAGCAGCTGGGGAAAGGAAGGCCTACTCTTGCATGAATTTCGTGTATTGGGCCTCTAGTTATAAATAAAAAGATGAATTTTATGATGCTTCATCATGCTCTGTCTCCGGAGTCCCTCAGTCTAGACCAAGTTAGCTTTCTTTCTAAACTGAGATGTACTAATGGCACAGAGGGACAAACAAAGCTCAGAGTGTCATTTATATTTGGGTTTTTACCATTATTTATTCACCATACTCAATATAAACAGTTACACTTCACTATAATAAACAAGAATACTTTCCAATGAAACAGACTGCTAATTTTAAAGCTTTTTAAAATTTGCTCCTATGATTTATATTTTTATGTAATCACTAGAGGCCTGGTGCAGCCCGGCCTGCCCCCTTCTCACAGTCCGGGAGCCCTCAGGGGCAGGAGGCGACCCGGTGATCAGGGGAAGGCGATGCTCCATCACACCTCTGCTGCTGCCACTGCTGGCAGCCCAAGCTTCGGCTGGCCCTGGTTACCTGAGCCTCAGGAGGCCCTGGGTGACTGGGCAGCTGCCATGTGAGGCTTGTCTGTGCCTCTGGCTGGCCCTGGGAAGGTGGGGGACTGAGGAGACTGAGGGACATGGAGGGTGAGCCTGGCCTTGCCATGTGCCTGCCACCCTTGAGGGGCTGAGAAAACCGGGTGCCGCCATCTTGTGGTGGTGGGCACCACCATCTTTGAGGGAGTGGCAGTCGATCAGAATATTCCCTTCTTATTGGCTGTGGGCACCGCCTTCTTTTAGGGCAAGGTAGCAATTAGCATATTCCCTCCTTATAGGCTGTGGGCACTGCCTTATTTGAGGGCGGGACAGCAATTAACATATTTTGTCTTCGTTGGCTGTGGGTGCCACCATCTTTGAGGGTGGAGCAGTCAATTAGCATATTCCCTCCTTATTGGCTGTGGGCACCGCCATCTTTGCGATGGCCTGAGGGTCAATTAGCATATTCCCTCTTTATTAGATAGGATGATTTACTACTAAAACCTGCCAATAACATTATATCTAACAGCTGGAGTCAGCAGAGGGAAAGTGCATTAATCTGTATAGGTCTTGCAAATCAGAAAACCTGGGTTTGAACTTGAACTTGCTGTGGGAGAAGCAGGCGGAACACCTTTGAGGTTCAGTTTTCTCTTTTATACCAAAGGAAAACACTATTTTCTCCCTCCATAAGGATGCATATCTAATAAATTGTTCTCAACTGAATGACAAGTAAAGCTGAACCATGGGGTAAAATCCCCTCTGTTCATTTTATCTCTAATCAACAAGTATCACGTTCTATGAATTTTTAAATGAGCAGTGATTATAACAGATGATTCATAAAAACAATTTAACTGTCTGGCTACAGATGAATGGAGATATGACACTCGCGTGTGCGGTGTGTGTGTGTGTGTGTGTGTGTGTGTGTGTGTTATAAAGTAACAGCATTCGGCCATGAGAAAGGAGGAAATCCTGCCATTTGTGACACCATGGATGGAACCTGAAGGCATTATGCTAAGTGAAATAAATCACACATACAAATACAAATACTGCACATATATGTGGAATCTAAAAGAGCTGAACTCATAGAAACAGAATGGGGGGTTGGAGATGTTGGTCAAACTTCCAGTTATGAATAAGTTCTGGGGATCTAATGCACAGCACTGATTATAGTTCATAATACTGTGTCATATACATTAAAGATGCTAAGAGTAGATGCTCAAATGTTCTTAGCAAAAAGAGAAAGAGAGAAAGAGAGAGAAATGGTAATTATGTTATGTGATGGAGATGCTAAGTAAAGCTCGGGTAGTAATCATTTTTGCAATATAAGGGAATCAAACCAACACATTGTACACCTTAAACTTATACAGCGTTACATGTCAACTATATCGCGATAGAAATAAAAATAATAATAAACAAATACATTAGCAGTGCCAAGGCTGTGAAAGGAAGAAAGAAAAAAAAAAACACAAAAACACACCTAACTCCTAAAATTAAGTTACTTTCTAAAGTTATTAGAGAAGACTAGGGCTTTAAGACATGAACAAGAGCTGATGTGTTTTAAAGTGATCTGCATCCAGGAAACTGAGGCGGAGTCTGTGGAGCTGGCCAGCACGATAATTTAATTGCTAGTCTCCCGGAGGGACCCAAGGTCTCCATCACTGTCTGAGAGTGTTCTCTTGAGACCTGATTTTCTCCCTACCCCTCCAACTGCTCTCCCCCTTCCCCGCTTCCTCCTACCCTTTTGTTAGCTTTTAAGCAGCTCTCCCTCCACCCCTTTTACAACTTACTTGATGCATTTTTAAAAAAAAACTCTAATTAGGAACGGGCTTGCCCCGCCCCACAAGCTCCAGGGGCCTTCTGGGCTCTGGGAAATGCCTGCGGTCCACCCAGCTAAGGGCTTCCACCTCTGATTGCCACCTCGCGGGCTCTGCGGATGAAAGGAGGCCGCCGGCCCGCGGCCACAAATCAGTTCTCCGGCCCCAATCCTGCCCCCCCAGAGCCCGGCATCCGCCTCCACCTCCAAAGGATTCCGGCGGTCACACCCCGGTCCTCCCAGCCCCAACCAGCTCCCCGCACCCCGCCCGCGCCGGCTTTGCAGAAACCCCGGCGCTGGTTCGAGGCGGAGGAAATGACCCAAAAGTTGTCGTTTCTGAGTCAAGACTTCCGCGCGCAGCGGCGCCCCCGGGTCTCCCGTGACCGTTCCCGGGCTGCGTCCTTCCCCGTCCAGAGTCTGATCCCGGGGCCCCTGCGCGCCCCGCGCCCCCCCGGCCTCCGCGAGCGCAGCCGGGAGGCGACCCCCTGGCGTCCGCATTGCGGCCCCCGGACGGCGGCGCGGGCTTCCTCCTCCCGGCGCCGGGGGCTCCTCGGAGCGGCCGAGGGTCCCCGCCACCCTCCCCGCGGTGGGTGCCGCGCCCACGCGCCGTCCCCAACTTCCCCCGCGTGGGCTCGGGCTCCCGGGCGGGGACGCGGGGCCGGCGCACCACAGCAGGGAACCCCCGGCTCACCGATATCTCCATCCTCGTCGTCCTCCTCGTCCAGCTCCAGGTCTAACAGCACGTCCCTGGTCATCATCGCTGCCCCCGGAGGCGGCTCCGAACTTGGCACCAAGTTGGGGGCTCCCGGGTCCCGGATCGACGCAGCTGTCGCGGGCGGGCCCGGCGCCCGAATGGGGACGGAGGAGCGGGTCTGGCTCCCGGCTCGGGGGCCGCAGCGCCCTGCCCAGCCCGCGCTCCGGGCAGCCGATCCGAACCCAGCGCCCAAGGCTACCCCAGGCCACTGAGCATGCCCAGTGCGCGCGCGGCTGCGGAGGGAGCGCCTTCCTTCCCCCGCTTGCCGGGGCGATCGGGAGGAAGTCGGGAGGCAGAGGGAAGAGGGAGAGGTCCGGAGGCAGAGGGTGTAGTCGGCGCTCGCCTTCAGCGCGCCGGTGACCTCCTGGAAGGGCGAGGCGGGAGCATGCGGGGGTGGGGGGTGGGGGGTGCACAGCTCTCCAACGCTGCCCCCGGGCGCGGCAGCTCTGTGTCCTAAGGTCACAGAGACACACGTGCACGGGGCTGGCTTTCTTTGATGCTGTTACTGCGGAGGGGAGGACCTTGAGGGCGAGCCCATTGGAACGGCGCTTCTAAAAGGCGACGTGGAGCCCATGGAGGGTCTTCAAGCATCCATGTCTCTGGCTCGAAAGGGGATACGAATATTTCGTAGGGAAAGCGGGGAGGGGGATGATAGAGGAAGAGGCAAAACTCGTAGATGATAACACGCAACACCAGAAAAAGAAAGAGCGAGATCTAAAGAAGCATACGCTCTTCAAAGGCAGGAGGATTTCCGCCCAAAGTGAGGTTAGCGAGGGAGAGAAGCGCCCCCTAGCCCCGCCCGTGGAGCGCGCAGGGAGTGGTCCGGGGATGATCCCTCAGTGTTCTCCCATAAAGGGCCTGGCCACGCTTAGTCCTACGTGTCAGAAAGGCGCAGGAAACCAAGACCTCCACCCTGTCAACTCCGAGGTCGTGTAAAAAAAACAAAAACAAAAACAAACTATAACCCGAGGAAATCAAGAAATGGCTGAAATAAGATTGAGGCACAGAGGAGAAGAATGCATTCCTGGAGACCAAAGGGAACAATAGGACACATCCGAAGGGATTCTGTGTTGAACACACATGGCGCAATTTGAACTGCAGGCTCCCAGGATCATGTTTCTGTGGATCTTTTTTTTTTTTTTTTTTTTTTTTTTTTCAAGAAGTCTGGTGAATTTAGACGGGTCAGTTTTGACTTCTCAAAAGGGCTAGAGGTATATTTGAAATTCTTCTTATAGTCATTGTCTCTCTAACACTTCTCATTGAAACTTTTTATATATATTTTTTCCACTGAAGTACCAGAAGTATTATAATAACTAGAGGCCCGGCACATGAAATTCATGTGCAGGTATGGTTCCTAGGCCTGGCCTGCAATCAGGGCCATCTTCCCCAGCTGCCTGCAGTCACACACACACCCCACACTCCCCGCGCCCCCACCACCATCCACCCCCAATTCCCCCATTCCCATCCGGTGATGGCGAGCTGGGGGAAAGTACTGAGAGGTCAGCTGTTCCTGCCTGCTCGCTGCCCCACCCCCCTTGGAGGGTGGCCATCAGGCCATCGAGCCTGCAGGCCAGGGAAAGAGACCAAAAGGTGGTCAGCGTGCCTCATAGTGACTGATCCAGTGGTTGTTCTGCCATTAGGGTCAATTTGCATATTACCCTTTTATTATATAGGATTACGAGAACACTAAAGCTTCTGTGCATTTTATTTTCCCATACACATATTTTTGATGTTTTTATTTGAAAGAAATAAAATATTGAGATGAGTCATAAGTGGGAAAGCAGCCTTGATTATGCATTTTAAGACATGAGGAAATTGCTTTTAAGAAAACATCCAGGAAACACTATACTTACTTCTTAGGAAAACTTTCTGAATAAAGAAATTTCCTTTTAGTTTAAAGGGAAAACTATAATACTTTGAAGATGGGTGGGGGAGGGAAAGATGGAAGAATACACCAAAAAAGGAGAAGAAAAAACTGGGGTGTGTGTGTGTATGTGTGTGTGTGTTTTAGAGAAAGGAAGGAGAGTGAGAGAGAAACATTGATCAGCTGCCTCCTGCACAGCCTCCTACTGAGGATCCAGTGGCAACCCCAGTATGTGCTCTGACCCGAATCAAACCAGCAACCTTTCGGTGCACAGGACAACACCCAACCAAATGACCACACTAGCCAGGGCAAAAAATGTTTTATTTTAGTGAATTCTCTCCCCAGCACTTGTGGGATCTCCTGTAATAGAAATTCCAGAGCTATTTTAGTAACGTGATGTTTTCACTATTTTCATTTAACAAGTGCATATACAGTGCTTTTTATGTGGTAGGTGCAGTTCTAAATGTTTTACATTTAGTTATTTAATTCTCATACCAACCCTAGGAGTCATTACCACACTCAGGGCAAGGGAGTAACTTGTCCAAAATCACACAGGGAGTAAGTGGCAGGGCTAGGATTCAAACCCAAGCAGCTTGTTCCAGAATCTGTTCTTAGCCATGTTATAAACCACTTCCAAAGATATTTCTAAATCTGTTAAACACACACACACACACACACACACACACACACACACACACACAAAATACACACTCAAAATACACACACAAACAAACACCCTCCCTACCAATTCCAAACTCCCAAGTGCTCATCAACTCCCATCCAGAGTTTTCTCATCAAATGGTCTGGTGTTTATGGCCTAAGACTTCGTTCGAAGTTAATTAGTAGTTAGAAAACTCCTGCGGTTGATTTTGCAACAGGTTTGAGTGAGTCATCTGAAATTCTTCACAGATTTTAGAGTTTATATTTTTTCTTGCTTGATAAATGCTGCAGAGAGACTCTGCTGGCCTTATGTAAAAAGGTGACTGTGGCAGGAAGGGAAGTGAATTATTTACTTGGGTTAGCTGTGAGTCTATTATTAGTAAGCGCCGTTATTTCATTTAACACATTTTCTTCCTTGCAGTTTCTCTCATGAATTTTTTTTTCAACCAAGTAATATTTGCTTCAAAAATAATCAAGGTAATAGGCCAGATGTTTATAAGAACCACACCTATGACCCTGAAAAATGTCAGTTGTATCATGAATAGTTTGTGAAATAAAACATTCTTAATATGTGGCCGGGTTATTGGATTTGCAAAGCTTGGATCTTAGCTTTTCCAAGTCAAAGATCATAGGCCAAGTATTTTCTGCGTCATTGGTCTCCTTCATTGGTTAGTTACCACCTTTGACTGGCCACAGGATGTGCTTTCTCTGCCCATCCCTTAAATCTTGGTGTTTCTCTGGTTTCATTCCTTGGGTCCCTTTTAAACTCATTCAGTCTTAAAACTTGACTATCCAAAGCAGTACCAGGTTCATAGGCATTTAAACATGGCATTCACACAGGTCCTGCATGCAAACAGGCTTAATGCTTGGGGTCTTAATGCTCTGTGGCTGCTGGCTTGAAATTCTTAATAATGTCACCTTTGAATTTCGTTTTGTAGATGAAGTTCAAAGAGACAGTAGAGTTTGTGTGAGTTCACATGCAGTCTTGCCTCCGTGGGGTGGGTTCTCAGTGCCAACTCCCCTATTCCTGGCACCTCAGCCCTGCCCATCCTCCCCTTTGCCCCACTCAGGACCAGGATCACCAGGGCCTGGGGAGACGTGGGCAAGGGCACAGGGAAAGTCAAGGTCATGTGTATGTATCTATGGTATCTTGGGGTGGGGCATGGTGGCATCTATCTCTGCCCTAGTCGGCAGTGTCACAGGGTACCCAGAAGTGACTCAGTGGAGAGGAGCCTCTTGCCCATCCCCTGTACCTATGCATCCTGGCAGGGAAGTGCCAATCTCTTAGATGTTGCTCCTCCAATGTAATTTGGAGCATAGAGTTCATGAGAAGAAGAGATACTTGGCTCAACTTTCCTACCCTCAGCCAGATCATGGTCTGTCAGTGCTACGGGTTGGTGAGGGGGAGGGGGAAAGGTGGAAGCTGATGGATATCAGGCAGTCTTTGAACAAAGGACCCTGCATTTATATTTTGCACTTGGCCTTGAAAATTGTATAGCTGGCCCTGATTCTAAGATCCTACTTTCTATTCTAAATCTGTCTTCTGTGTTACAAATGGTATATCTGCCTGCATGTAGGATATCTCCACTTGGATATTTGTTAGACCTTTCAAATTCAGCAGGTCCTAAACTATATTTATAATCTCTTCCCCAAACCTGTTTCCCTAAACCCAGGAAACTAGTTACACAAACCAATAATTTGAGAATCATTTTGACTCCTTCCTCTATTTCTTATCATTCACATATAATCAGTCGCTACATCTAGTTGCATCTACCATATCTCAAGCACATTCTGTATTATCTATTGTTGCATTGCTGTATAACTGCATCGTATGGCATTTTAGCAGAGACCTGATGGAAGTGAGAGAAGACGTGCAACTCTCTGAGGGAATGGAGGCTTAGGCAGAAGGAAAAGCAAATGCAAAAGTCTGGAGGAGAACCAGCGGAGGTCATGGCAACTGTGACATAATAGGTTACCCCCAAACAAACTTGTATTATATCACACAGCTTCTGTGGGTCAGGAATTTGGGAGCAGCATAGTCGTGGGGTTCTGGCCTGAAAGCTTGAGAGGTTTGAGATCTGCATAATTAAAATAATTCACTCTCAGAGCAGTTCACGCCCCAGTGGTGCTGCTTGTCAGCAGGAGCACTGTTCCTTCCCACATGGGCCTCTCCACAGGCTGCTGAGCGTCCCCATGACACCAGGAGCAATCCACGGGAGAAGGAGAGGTCGACGCCACAGCATCCATTATGACCTAGGCTCGGAGTCACACACTGTCATTTCTGCCATCGGTTCCAGGGGTCAGTCCGCTGTACTCACTGTGGGCGGGGCTTACACAAGAAGAACATGAATAGCAGAGGCAGGGACGGTTGGGAGCCATGTGGAGGGTTGGGGCCACATATGTTCAGTGTCACTGTTGTTAAAATGGAACAACAGGCCAAATTGGACTCACCTTTGGTAAGCCACACCACCAAACTAAAATGTACTAACTAACCTAATTGCAGTTCCAGTCTCTTCCAGGAGTGAAACTTCAAACCAGTTCATCTGAAATTTCTTGATCAACTCTAGGGAGGTAGTCTGCCCAACAAGACCACCTGCCTTTTCCTAAGGGAAAGTGACCCATTCTTTTATCCTCAGATCCCTCCTTCTTCCTGCATGGAAACATCTTCCATTTTGTAAAGCTCTTTGGAGCACCCTTCTAGTTGTTAAATGGGATGTTCCCTGATCTGTGAATTGTTTATGAAAGCCAATTATATCCTCAAACTTGGTTGAATTTTGTTCTTGAACACTACTGTCATTCTTTATTCTTAGTTACTGAAAAAAACTATATGCTGGTTACTTTTCTGGTGTTGGGGACTCAATAGGAAAAGCAAAAAACAAAGATTGAAAACATCCCTACCCTCCTGACTTTCCATTCTAGTGGAAAGAGGCAAATAAATAAGTACCTGTCAGAAAATGATGGATACTAGTGAGAAGAATGAAGCAGGGCAAGAGCAACAGAGAATAATGGCTGGTGGATGTGGAGGGGACTGTATATCAGGTGGTGAGGGAAAGCCTTTCTGATCTCTGCTAAGAGGTCACTGTATCACTCACCTCTGGTTTGTTTTCAATGCCGCCTTTGTTTGAATATGAAAGGGTATCAGACCCCTGGCCATGTGGGGAGGCAGTGGCAGGGATAGGATACCTGGATATAGAGCATCTAGCCAAGGGCAGACCAGATTGAAAATTCAAAGCTATTTTTTTAAATGGTATAAAAAACATACAATATAAAATTTACCATCTTAACCATCTCTAAGTATACAGTTCAGCAGTGTTACATATATTCCCTTTGTTACGCAACAGACCTCTAGAACTTTTTCATCTTGCAAAATTGAAACTCCATAGTCATTGAACAAGTCCCATTTCTTCCTCCCTTCAGCCCCTGGAAACCAGCATCCTACATTTTTGTTTCTCTGAGTTTGACTACATTAGATATCTCATATACATGGACTCATACAGTATTTATCTTTTTGTGACTGGCTTATTTTATTTACACAATGTGTTCAAGGCCCAGAAACTATCTTTGGATAATTTCTATTTTCTTTTTTTTTTAAATATATTTTTATTGACTTTTTATAGAGAGAAAGAGAGAGGGATAGAGAGTTAGAAACATCGATGAGAGAGAATCATCGATCAGCTGCCTCTTGCACAACCCCTACTGGGTACATGCCCTTTACCGGAATCCTACCTGGGACCTTTCAGTCCGCAGGCCGGCTCTCTATCCACTGAGCCAAACCGGTTTTGGCAGATAATTTCTATTTTCTTAGTAAAATAGAAACAAATGTCATTAGAAGATGAGAATGTGGAGCGAAGTTTAAACAGAGAGAGGGTTTGGAACCCTTTTCTAGGACAGCTAGAAGAAAATGGACTTAGGGAATGCACAGGATCACACCAAAGACTCATGTGAGGTCATGGATTTCAGTGGAAACCTGGCAGCATTGTCATATATTTCTTCCCTAATCATGTTTCGCTACTGTATGTCAAACAGGTGGGTATGGCTATAACTAGGGTAGGGCTTTGTCAAGTATCGATAAGTTCAACAGAGGGATGAAAAGGGAGGGAGCTGATGGTATAAGCAAGGGAATACTTTCTTTTTTAAGTATATTTTTTTATTGATTTCAGAGTGGGAAAGATAGAAACAACAATGATGAGAGAGAATCATTGATCAGCTGCCTCCTGCATGACCCACAATGGGAATTGAGCCCACAACCTGGGCATGTGCCCTTGACTGGAATCGAACCCAGGACTCCTCAGTCTGCAGGCTGACGCTCAATCCACTGATACAAAACAGTTAGAGCAGAACTGCTTTTAATAGGATCCAAAGTATAGAGCAGTGAGAACATGACTAAAAAAAAAAAAAAGTAAGACCAGAAAGTTGTATATTCTGGTGGGTGGGTTTATGAAGATCACTGCAGCTATTTCTTACCTGGATTGCTGCTGAAGCTTCCTTATTCTTTCTTATCCTTTCTCACTGGTGTGACCTTGACACGAAAATCTGATGAAATTATTACCTTTCAATCAATCACTTGAGCTCTTGTCCATATCCCAAGCCTCATCTTCAGTACTTCTTCAGCATCTTAAATACCTTTAGAACCTTCAGTTGAGATTTCATTCTCTATTATACCTTCAAGACTTTGCGCATGGTTTCCCTTTACTTTGACCACTTCTCTCCCATCTTCTACTGGCTTTCACTCATCAGCTTCAATTTCACTTCCTTCTGGAAGAATTACTTGGTGTTCCCAGTCTCTATTGAATGCCTTTGATACAAACTTGCAAAGCATCCTGTATTTCCCCATGCTGGCATTTAATATTAATGCTTATTTGTTACTTATATTTTAATTCTCTGTATTTTCTATCTGGGAGGGAGAACTTGTATGAATAGCTCACTCTATATATGAAGCATATGGTATTTTATAGATGATTGGATAAAGAAGATATAGTACCTATATGCAATGGAATGCTACTCAGCTAGAAGAAAAGATGAAATACTGCCATTTGTGACAATGTGGATGGGTCTTGAGGATATTATGCTAAGTGAAACAAGTCAGACAGAAAAAGTTAAGAATCATAAGATGTCACTCACATGTGGGATACAGAACTGAAAGCAACAAATGAACAAACAAGAAAAAACAAAGAAAGAAAAACTCATAGGCACAGACAACAGAAGGAAGGGCAGCTAATAAAGGGCAGAGGGGTTAAATAAGTAGTGACAGAAGGTTTGACCTTGGGTGGTGGACGCACAGTGCAATATACAGTTAATGTATCATGGGACTGTGCACTTGAAATGTATATAATTTTATTAACCAAAGTCACCCAATAAAGTAAATTTAAAAAGTTAAATCCTAGCGCAGGAGATGCTT
Source organism: Pipistrellus hanaki (assembly GCF_964339955.1). Taxonomy (NCBI): domain Eukaryota; kingdom Metazoa; phylum Chordata; class Mammalia; order Chiroptera; family Vespertilionidae; genus Pipistrellus; species Pipistrellus hanaki. Next base: position 147,366,031 of record NC_140505.1, read on the forward strand.
CATAAAGTGACCCTACTTCCTCCTTCTTGAACTCTTCTCCAGGCTTCCAGGACATTTCACTCATATGACTCCTCCATGCTGAGTAGCCACTCCTCTCCTCCCAGATCTCCAGCTATTTTTTAAAATTTTTTAATATTATTTTAAAAATATATTTTATTGATTTTTTACAGAGAGGAAGAGAGAGGGATAGAGAGTTAGAAGCACCGATGAGAGAGAATCATCGATCAACTGCCTCCTGCACACCCCCCACCAGGGATGTGCCCGCAACCAAGGTACATGCCCTTGACCAGGAACAGCTTCAGTCCACAGGCTGATGCTCTATCCACTGAGCCAAACCAGTTTCGGCATCCAGCTATTTTTTTTTTTAAAAAATGTTTCTTATTATTATCATTAATCCTCACCTGAGGATATACTTAGAGAGAGGAAGGGGGAGAGAGAGGGAGAAAGAGAGAGAGAAACATTGATGTGCGAGAGAAACATTGATCGGCTGCTTTCTGTACATTCTTCAGCCAGGGATTGAACTCGCAACCCATGTACGTACCCTGACTTGGAATTAAACTGGCAACCTTTCAGTGCACGGGACAATGCTCAACCAATTGAGCCATTTCGGCCAGGCCTCACCAGCTTCTTAAATATACAAATGTCCCTGTAAAAGCATCCAACTAAAACCTAGTTGGCCAATATCTTTCTTATCAGATAGTTGCTAAAATCAACATGCCTCCAAAAACAGTGGTGGCGGAGATACGTTTGGAGGGGAAATGTGTTGGGGAGAAAAAACTTGTCTTTCTCAGAACTTCATCTTAAGCGGGCCCTAACCAAGCCATCCACAAGCAACTCCTCCGCCACATTGGCTCAGGGGAACCGGCTCTGCTGACCGGCAGTGAATTATCTTGCTCAGCATCAGTGACTCATCTGTTGCTCTGATATCTCTATGCCACGTAAAGGGCATGGCAAACCGTGAGAGCGAGATAGCCCTGCTCCTGGCTTCTCCTTTTTCTCCTCTCCCGTGTAAACACCACCCAAGGCAGAGGGCTGGAGGTTTGTTACTCTGGCCACTTAACAGAGTCTCTAACAATTATTTAAACTTTTTGCCCATAGGGATTCAAACGTTCTAGTTACATCATAGATTGGTGAAGAAAATAGGAGTAAGTTTTCTGTTTGTTTGTTTTTGTTTTTGTTTTTAGAACTGTTTATACCATCTAAGAAGCAAGGAATGGAAAGAATGACCATTGCTATCGGGTTGTGCATTACCGAGGCAAATCTGTAAAATTAGAAAAGAAAGTATTCCAGCCACCTCATTTCCCCTTCAAGTTGCCTTTCTTCATCCACTGGTATACAAATGCCTTACTTATCTCAAAGTCTGCTCTCAAGAAAGGATATCTAGGCTCAAGGTGGAAAGACTTCAAAATGAGGACCCAGTATGTCCTGGGTTTGGTTCAGATCTTGACTCTGCTACTTGTTAACTGTGCCGATGTGGGCAAGTTGCTTCACTTTTGCATGTCCATTTCCTCATTCATTGGAGCAGTGGTCAGGGTAGAAGAGGGAAGTGATGGAGATAAAAATGCCTAACTCTCATTTTACATGAGTGTTATTTTTTTTTAAAATATATTTTATTGATTTTGTACATAGAGGAAAGGAGAGAGATAGAGAGTTAGAAACATCGATGAGAGAGAGTCATTGATCAGCTGCCTCTTGCACACCCCCTACTGGGGATATGCCCGCAACCAAGGTACATGCCCTTGACCGGAATCGAACCCGGGACCCTTCAGTCCCCAAGCCTATCCATTGAGCCAAACAGGTTTTGGCTACATGAGTGTTCTTCTCACTCAACAAATATTTACTTAGTCTTACTATGTGCTGTGCCTTCAAAAACACCATAAAACAAGACCCAGGACTGACCCTCAAGAAGCTTATGGTCTCGTTAAAACTTTTAATATATGCACACCATGTAATTGCTAGGAACTTTCACATACATTAACATTAACCAATTTCCCACAACAGGAGTTGTTATCGCTCGGAATCCCGAGCACTTCCAACCTCCACTCCCAATGGTCTTTGACTGGGTAGTTGTTCTTTCCATAAATATCTATTGAGGGCCTACTGTGCGCCAGGCTGTGTGCTAGTTACTGGAGATTTAATGGGGAACCTGTTGCTGGAACAACTGGATTTCATCTGACTAATGTGTGATTTCCTGAGCATATTCAAACAACACTCGGAATGTTTTAGAGCACATGTGTCAAACACAAGGCCCGCGGGCCAAATCCAGCCCACCAGGCCTTGCAATGTGGCCCGCACCGCGCTGTCATCACTGCACTCCGCTGTCAGTTTATGACATTGTCAGTTTATGGAGAACTGGAGTTCTCTAGCTCTTGTGTCTAAGAGGCAGTGGCATGAAATTGGCTTCAAGTAAACCATTCAGTAAACCATTCGGCCCGCGATTTAGGCTGGATTTTAGATTTTGGCCCCTTCTCTGATTGAGTTCGACACCCCTATTTTTAGAGTGAGGGTCTCCTGTTACAGTGTGAATCCTCTTATTCAGCAGCTTGACATGAAATCTCTGTGTTTCCTACATTCCCTGAAAAGATAAATACAACACAAGCTCCCAAATGGATGAAGGGAAGACAACAAGTTTTTATCATGCTCATCCTTCCCTCTCATCCTTCCATGCATTTTCTCATTTAACCTTCATAGCTAGGATGTGAGAGAGACATTATGGTCCGTTTACAGAAAAGAAATGGAGATCAGAAAGGCTGAACACAGATGGCACTTAACAAGTGTATTTTCGAGTTTACAGTTTGAAATTAAAAGACCATAAAATATCATGGCATAATTAATTAAATTAATGGTTATTTCCTAACAGCCCCGACGACGGGAACAATCCAGGCTCTTGGAGCAGCTCTCCTCCATGATGTCATTCCAGGACCCAGGGTCCCTTCATCTTGCCACCGCCATTTGTTGCCAAAGGTTGGTGGCTGCCATGTCCATATTCCAACCTATGAGAGGGAGAAAGACAACATTTAGGGCAGGTAGCTTTGTCCTTAAGGAGATGATAAATCCTTTCTACTTACACCCCATGGGCCTCAGCCTGGTTGTATGGCCACACCTACCTGCAAAGGAAGCCTGGGAAGTGGAGCCCATGCCTGGGCAGCCATGCGCCCTGCTAAAACACACGGTGTTCTATTACTAATTATAAGCCGACAATGAGTACTTAGGTCAGTTAGTAGTTTCTGGCATAGCTGGTAACCGATGAAGCAGGAATTCAAACTCCGATTTTCTGCTTGAAGCCAATTTCATGCCACTGCCTCTTAGACACAAGAGCTAGAGAACTCCGGTTCTCCATCCCTTTGTCTGCAATGCAGAATAACAGCAGCGACATTTTATTGTTATAGTTTAGGAGTAAGCCATTGGAATTGTGTGTCAACTTCTCAGAAACATAGGGTATTGTTTTTTAACTTTTCTTCCCATAGATTCTAATATTCCTCCCCAACCCCCAGTTTTCCTGGAAATATCTCAAGCTTCTAGTAGTCTGGCTCTAGAAGTCTGGCTCTAGTAGTCTGACTCAAGTGAACTACTTGTTAAGTACGTTTCAAAAGAAAGAGGAAAAATACAGCCACTTCAATAAAATTGCCACTTCCTTGCTAAATCCTTATGAGGAAATATTTTAAAGGAAGTATAATGCAGCAGACGATAGGGGTGTTTAAAGTTGGCTAATATGGAAGAGTCCATCAGGAAGACTAAGTGAAATCCCTCTCTCTCTCTCTCTCTCTCTCTCTCTCTCTCTCTCTGTCTTTTTTTTTTTTTTTTTTTTTTTTTTTTTTTTTTTTAAGGTTACTTTCCGAGATTCTTAAAAGTATATCATAGGATGAAAAAAGGAATATACCTTGTTAGTATATTCTTGGCAAAGAAAGAAATAATGATATTTTTTAAAGGGTGGGTTAAAAAAAACTACCCTATCCATGTAAAACTACTGTTTCTATAATATGGCAGGCTTTTGTTTTTATTTATTTACTTTTCATCTTTTGAGTAAATTATAAAACCCTATATTTTCTATCTTTCAGTTTATATATTTTTTCTTAAAGAAGGCCCCTCACATTGTGTGAACTTCAGGCCCTACGAAACCTAGACCCACCTTGTGAATTACTGTATTCCTGGGCCTAGAGTGCTACCTATCATAGAATAATCACTCAATAAATGCTTGCTAATAAATGAATGGTACCTGACATTTTATAGGAATTTCTAATGTGTCTTTCCATTTTAGGGAGGGAATTCCCATTCCTCTCACATGTGTGTTGCACTTGACTTCCACATGAATCTCCTGAAAATTCCACTTTTATCATGTCACTTCCCTATCCTAGAAATCTTCAACAACTTGAATCCACATGGAGAATACAGTTCAAATCTCCTAGCCCAGTGGTCGGCAAACTCATTAGTCAACAGAGTCAAATATCAACAGTACAACCATAGAAATTTCTTTTGAGAGCCATTTTTTTTTAAAAACTTAAACTTCTTCTAACACCACATCTTCAAAATAGATTCTCCCAGGCCGTGGTATTTTGTGGAAGAGCCACACTCAAGGGGCCAAAGAGCTGCATGTGGCTTGTGAGTCGCAGTTTGCCCACCACGGATCTAGCCTATTATTCAAGGCCTGCCCCGGAGGTTCCCATCCTTACCTCCTACCCCTTGTCTTCATGAACACTGCATCACAGACAGCTCTGCTTACTGCTCCGTGAGCATCCTTCCTCCTTCCATCCTCCCAGACTTCACAATTGCTACTTACATCATCTAGACATCCGCTTTCCGCCTATCTCTGCAAGAGCCTTCTCCGTGGAGCCTCCCAGATTCTAGCAGACCCAGTGTTCCCTCCCTCTTCTGAACTCTCCAGGCACACCATTCAATCAGAACTACCTTCTTCCCCGCCCCCCTCGCCGCCCCTGCCTCGGCTCCTTCAGACCCTGCTCCCACCCCAGCCCCCCAGAACTGCCTTCTATTACTAGTTTCCTTCCCTTGTCTCTGGTCCTTCTGTCCTTCTGGGTCATACGAGCACTTTTCCAAGGGACTATTCTCCCTCACTGGAGCCATCCCTAGTGTAAAGCCTCCCAGTTGAGATTGTAGAGATCCTAACAAGATCTGTTGGATTGTATATTTGGAGCCAAATGGGAAGAAATGACAGAATTTCACGACTTCCCTAGAACCAAATAAAATCAACAGAAATGTCAACAGAAAAGAAATAAAGTCAGGAAAGAATGGCAATATAATACTTTAATGCAAGTTTCTAAATCATAAATTCTTCAAGGCAGCTCTCTAATAGTTCCTGAAAAGTACCTGGTTTGGGGAATTTGTTGTAAGATTGTAACCCCAAAGATATCACAGTGTAGCAATGGGTAAAGTGATGACCATAGAGGTGGTGATTGATGGCAGCTCTGGTCCTTGGAGGTGGATGACACCTCGTCAGCAGAATTTACTCTGTTACTGCCTTCTAGGTTGCAACAACAAAGGAAAGAAAGTTTTTCCAAAGGAAAGTATAATTTCTATTTCATTTTTTAAAATGGTGACATTTCCCCCCAAGGCATAATGAGTCTTCTTCGAACTGTACTTTTAGGAAATGAGGAAGAGCTTTTGCCTCCTGCTAGCATCAGGCTGTGTGTGTGTGTGTGTGTGTGTGTGTGTGTGTGTGTATTTTAGCGATAGGCAAAACCAAAATTCTTTAGTAGAAGTTAATATTACAGCCCTAAAAAATTCACTCAAACATACTATTTTATTTCAGTTCAGACTCATTTCCAATTGTACTTAATCTTTTCCAGGCTCGTTATTACTTTCCCTTGTAGTTTCCACTGTGAAATGACATTTTTAGTCTCTTTTGCCCTCTATTGAATTGCCCTGGTAATAGCAATAACTAGCAAAATGCTAGTTCTCTAGCAGGCGGGGAAGACATAAATATTTGATTTCAGATCAGTGGTGTGTATAATTGTTGCTATAGAGAAAATCTTTGACTGCTGCCCAAATCTGGAGGCCTATTAAAATTTAATTTCTGGGTCTTTTTCACCTATCAAAAAGAATATTTTATAGCATATAAGCAAACCCTTCCCTGTTCCTATGACAAACTATCCTCCATTTGCAAGGGGATGAAGCCAGAAGAAATGCAACTCACCCACAGGGATAGAAATTAGATATTAGAGAGTAATTTCTTCAATAAGTACTAAAATTTTGGGAGAGAAATATTGTCTTCTCTAAGCATCCTTAAAAAATGGGATAGATTCATTTGTCTGCATATCTTTCTGTTAATATTGACAACTTCTGAAACATCATACAAAAGCAAAATAGGAAAAAATAGACCTGAAAGTAATTAATATATTAGCTTTCCTTTATAAACATTTGAAAAAAACGAAGTCCATACTTAGAAATTGGAAAACTATAATTCCATAGTAATTAGATGCTATTCAGAAGTTGTATGTACAGAATTCCAACCACAAAAAAGAAAAGATTAAAGCAAATGTTCTTATGGCAACAACGGCAGAAGTATAATACATGAAGTTTTTCTTCCTAAGACGTCACAATTGTAAGTGGGATTTGGTTACTGGCTGACTCATCTCATTATGTCCAGATGAATGAACTACTAAAGAAATAGATAATCCCGAAGCTTAATTTTGTGCATCAGTTTCAAAGGCTCTCAGCTGAACTCAAAGCTGTTATGGTAACACAAGTAACTGATCTATCGTCTGCCGCTCCTCGTTTTCCTCCTAATAGGATGAGATGTACACCCTAAAGAGATAAAAAGTTTAGCGAAGCATAATGATAGGTGAGCTATACATATATGCCCCCAACAACACTCAAGACTGATCAAAGGGTCAATGTAAAAAACAATCTAATGAGATTTTTAGAAATTTGAGATTTCCCTTGTTGCTATGTGTTAGGCGGCTAATTACCTTCCTGGGATTTAAGATAGAAGAGGTCAAAAGTACTAGTTAAGGAAGTAAGCTCTGGAGTCACACAGTACTGGTTATGCCACTTATTGTTGAGTGATCTTAAGCAAGTTTTTAAACCCTCCAGGCCTCAATTTCCTCATGTTTAATGAAAGAGATACAACTTCATAGAGTTGTTTTATTATGTTATTTTTTATTTTTTCCATTGTTTTTATTTATTTTTTATTTTTTAGAGAGACTGGAAGAAATAGGGAGAGGCAGTGAGAGAAACATGGTTGTGAGAGAAACACATCGATTGATTGCCTTCAGCACGCACCAAGATTGACCGGGGCCATTGTAACTGAAGTAGGTGCCCTTGACGGAATTTAACCTGAGACCTTTCAGTCTGTGGGCTCTAACCACTGAGATAATCAGCTAGGGCTTGAAGATTAAATGAAACAATATCTGTAAAATACTAGGAAAAGGCTTGGCCAGAACAGACTTTTGATTAATAAAAGTCATTATTAGCACCACTAACAATGGGCATAATTCTCAACGTTATCTTATTATTTTAAGCATTAATAATAAAGATAATAGTAACAGCCTTAACAGGGAGAATTTCCCTTACCATTTGTTGGGAAAGAAAGCTAAGAGAAGAAGTCAGACTTTTGTGCTTCTTCCCGATTCAATATACATTGTGTTAGTTAGAGGCTGTGGCCCAGGACAGGGAAAGGCCTGCAGGATTTTTTGGCATTGCCCAGGGGACCTATCTGGTCTCTGCCTCCTGCACTTTCTAAGCAGGATTCAGAGCTATTTAGGTTAATGATCAGCCTTGGGAGCTTTGAGCTGTCAGTTAAGTGATTCTTTGTTTCAGGTATGCATAGTCCTGATTTAAGCCAAGAATTAGAATGAGGAAATTATTAGACTGTTTACCGTTTTTTCACATAGAAAACTGTTGCACAACCTTGAGCCCGAAAAGTCAGACAGGATGAGATTTGTATTGACAATACTGTACATACCTGTAACTCTGAAATAACAAGGAGCCATTTGTTTCAAATATAGTAATTTACAACTTACTTTTATTTTTTGTCATTGCCTTGTGTGTGAGGGTGAGGGTGTTGACATATATTATCTTCTAGTGCAGCATTAGCTCCTCTTTCAGATGCTTTTTGTGAATTACACATGCAGGTGAGGAAGGTGACCCTGAATTTGGAAGAAATTACTTCCAAGAACAAAGTGATTATTGATATGCACCCAGGGAGATCTGGGAAGTCTGAGCAACATGACCAGGGTTGAGTCTCTGAGAGGTAGGGCTGGAAAAGTTGAGATTTCACCACCTCTAGTGTAACCTCTCTGAAGAAAGACAGAGTTATAAAGAGAATGAGGAAGGCTGAATAGCAACGAAAAGGCAAAAATAATTTAATTAATTTTATTTTTCTCAAGGGGACAAATGGAATCTGAAGAGCTAATATGAACTAGTATGAACTAGTAACTCGACAACTATGTTTTCTGAGGAGGCAAGATAAGCTTTTATGATCTGGATGACATTTCACTCAGAATTATATCCCTTCTTAGTCTACTGCCTTTTCTCTTCTCTTTCTTGGTAAATTTAGTTAATATCTATCAGATGGCTGCTGTGTGCAAAATTCTGTGCCAGGCACCTTGGTCACAGCAGAGAGCAAAAAGACACCCTGTTCTGGCCAGCTTAGTTATTATGGTAGCAGGAAAGACTACATAGTTCTTTATTGCAACCTAATTGGGATTTTGATTTATGCATCAATCTGAAATACATTGGTTAATGTGAGTCTGTAAGAGGCTGATTATCTAGATACATGGACCAAATTGAGTTTCTAAACCTACTAAGCAAGAGCCAAACCATCAACTGTGGAGGCACACAGAAGACACTGTGGCCCTAGGCATTGCCTCTGTGGGCATATTTCTCTGAGAACTAACCCATTCTCATTACTTTCACCAGGAAGGAGCAGTTGTTTAAAAAAAAAATTGTATATATATATATATATATATATATATATATATATATATATATATACATATATATATTTAATGATTTCAGAGAGGAAGGGAGAGGTGGGAGAGAGATAGAAACATCAATGATGAGAGCGAATCATTGATCGGCTGCCTCCTGCATGCCCTATACTGGGAACTGAGCCTGCAACCCAGGCATGTACCCTGATCAGGATCCTATTGGTTCATAGGCTGATGCTCAACCACTGAGCCACACTGGCTGGGTTTGGAAGGAGCAGTTCTTATCCTATTTCATCTACTCTGCCATATAAATGCATCGTTTTGAAAAATATGAAACACAAACATTGATTTTTGTTTTTGTTTCTAGTGGCAGTGTCTCCTGCCCTGCCCCGGACTCTCTGTGTGGTATGCACATGCAACTCCGAACAGGTAAAGCAGCAGGGAGAGGGTGCTGGGAACAGAGATGAATGTGAAGGGGATTTTTCTAAGTACAAAAATGGCGCTAAAAGCCAATGGATATAATTCAACAGCTAAAGAAAGTGTGTGATGAAAACCATGATTGCACAGCATCAATCAAGCTCTTTACATTCCAAATTTCAAGAATTAATTCTACAATATTTTTATTATTTTATATCCTGAAATTACCCAAGGCACTGATCTAAATCTAACCATGCGATTATAAATTTCTTAAAAAGTCATGAAGTCCTTCACAAATTATTCAGTTACTCAAGATTAAGTGTTATACTGGCTATTATATTATCTAATAAATCCTATTATCGATTATTTGTACAAATGATTTACACATTTTACTACATTTTTTTTTTTTTGCTTTCTGCCTATTAAGTAAGTTTTAAACCCTTAAAAGATGAGATTAAAATTGCTTGGAATAATATATTTTACATGAATAAAATGATTCAAAAACAACTGTAGAACAAGCAATTTAATTGCATCTACTTAAAATTGCTAAAAAAGCTCCATTTATGGGACTTTAAATTGTCCTCTATTTTTATTTAGTGTTTTATTTTTACCCCGTGTTTTGAATGATTATTTATTGATTTATTTTTAAATATATTTTTATTGACTTTTAGAGAGAGAGAGAGAGAGGAAGGGAGAGGAATAGAGAGACAGAAACATTGATGAGAGAGAAACATCATCTATTGGTGCCTCCTGCATGCCCCCTCCTAGGGATCAAGCCTGAAACCAGGGCATGTACTCTAACCAGGAATTGAACTATCATAGTAACCTCTTGGTTCATGGGTCTACACTCAACCATTGAGCCACACCAGCTGGGCTATTGACTGATTTTAAAGAGATAGAGGAAGGAAGAGAGAGAAAAACATTGTTGTTCTACTTATTTATGCATTCATTGGTTGATAATTCTAAGTACCTTGACAAGGGATTGAAGCCACAACCTTGGCATATTGGGACAATGATCTAACCAATTGAGCTACCTACTCAGCCAGGGCTACCCAGTACTTTATAGAACCATTTGTTTTTCTTAATTACTCTGACCCAACCATACAATGGGAATGGGAATAGATAGCACAAACATACCCTGACACACTTATGCAAAAATCTCATATTGAACTTGACTAATATGTGCAAAACATGTCCCCAAGACTCTTTTTTTCATGGCACAACTCTGGCAGTGATCAATAGATTGTCTCTCTTTGAAGGCCATCACTCTTATTGAAAAGAACTTCAACCAGATGTAAATAGAGTTCCCCATTATCCATGGGGAATACCTTTCAAGAACCCCAAAGGATGCCTGAAACTATGGATAGTACTGAACCCTTTATATACTATCTTTTCCTTAAACATACACACCTATGGTAAAGTTTAATGTATAAGTCAGGTACAGTAAGAAGAGGAACAATAATAACTAATAGTCAAATAGAACAATTATAACAATATACTATAATAAAAGTTATGTGAATGAGGGTGATCTCTCTCTCTCTCTCTCTCTCTCTCTCTCTCTCTCTCAAAAAATCTCATTGTACTATACCGACCTTTTCAGTTGAAGGAAGCACTTTATGGCTTCTCTTTGGCATATTCAAATGGCCAGCATCACCACTCTTGCACTTTGGGGATCACTATTAAGTAAAATAAGAGTTACTTGAGCACAAGCACTGTGATACTGTGACTGATGTGAAAACCATGATGGCTGCTGAGTGACTTACAGGCGGGAGTGTCAAGAGCATGGAGATGCTGGATAAAGGGCTGATATTCATGTCCCGGTGGGATGGAGCGGGCCAAACGAGATTTCCTCATGTATTCAGAATAGCCGGAAATGTAAATCTTATGAATTATTTATTTCTGGAATTTTCAATTTAATATTTTCAGACAGCAGTTGACTGTAGGTAAATGAAAATGTGGAAAGAGAAACTATAAATAAGGGTTGGGGAACTGTATTTTCTTTACATGCTCATTAATTTAACAGTTTTGTTTTAGTATGATTCATTACAATGATACTAGTCATAATAGTATTACCGTTAAAAATTGGCTAGTATGTCTACTAACTAATGTATAATTAAATACTTGACTGTGTTATAAAACCACCTTGTTATGAAACACAATAAGCAATTACTTATATTAAACTCATTAAGACCCAAAACAATTGCAAAGAAAAAGGCAAGCACATTCTCAAAATAGTGAACATCTAAGCACTCACCATGTGGCAAGAATGCTTCATGTGTTAACTCATTTAATCTTCATGACAGTTTTGGAACGCTAATACTATTATTCTCCCATTTTAGAGAAAAGAAGATAGTGTCACAGGAAGATCCATAACTTGCCCAGTGGGCATGGCTGAACCAGGCAGTCTGGTGCCAGGGCCAGAACTCCTCTACCATTCAGCTATGCCACTACTTGGTGATACCCCAGAATCCTATATAATAAAAGCCTAATTACAAATTGCTCAACTGGGAGTTTGACTGCTCACTATGATGTGCACTGACCACCAGGAGGCAGTGTGAGCATGGTGGGCATCAGCTACATGGCACTGGCAGCAGTGGCAGCAATGGAGGTGCTGCTGGCCCCATGGGCCCCAACAAAAGTGGGACTGCAGTGGGATGGTGGAGCAGGTGAGGGGGCAGCCCCAGGCCAAGGTGGGTGCGAGCAGGGGCCTGATCGTCCTGCTGATAGCCTGCAGACTGGGAGCAGCCCTGGGGGGGAGGGGGGAGGACTGCTGCCAGGCTCCCAGGTGCTGAGGGAGGGGTGGGGGGAAGGGTGGAAGCCAGCCCTGACTGATTGCCCTGCAGGTTGGATGGTGGAGCAGGTCAGGGCGGTGCGGGGGCCTGGTGTGGTGGAGATCTCCCTTTTCCATGTCCCGTACAGAAAGAGAGATGAACGAACTGGTTCTAAGTGGAGGCGGCCAGGGATTGAAAAATAATAGAAATAAAGAGAGAACACACAGAGATAGATTTTAAGATGAGAGCTGGGTGGGCCGCCATTCTGTCTGCTGGAGAGTCAGGAAGATGATGATGATGACCCCTCCCAGAACATTTATTTTATACTCCAATACCAGGAAGTTATCACCAACTTATTTGCATTCTTAAGTAGGCCCTAGCATTCCAGTTGCTTGTCTTGATTTACATATCTAGTCCCACCCCTGTGACACCTGGGCTGATATGAAGGCCAAGCTGATTACACTTTCCACCATCTTGAGCAAATGTGTATTCTACAATAGATGCAGCTCTGCCGATCATCTTGTTATCAGCTGACAACAATTAAAAGAAATGCCCATGTGCCTTCCCCGGTGGCCCTCTACAGGGCGGTGGCTCCAGGCCACGGTGGGGTGCCAGGTGGGGCTGTGGGGCTGTGAGGCTGGGGGCATGAGCTGGGGCTCATTCCCCACAGGCCACCCCAAGGGACCCCACCTGTGCATGAATTTGTGCACCAGACCTCTAGTCATAAATAATAGCTCAGAAGAGGAGTCAGAGGTCATTTATTCAAGTTTTTTAAAATACACATAACCTTTGTTCTCCAAAGCCCGTCAATAAAACCGCACTGGTGGCCAGTGAGTTTGCCACAAGAACAGAAAGGGGCTTTCTTTATCAGACTTCAAAAATTCTGGTCCCAGGAAGACTGGGCCAGGGGAGACAGATGCACCATATCCAGAAGCTACTCCCCAGTTGTCACCTGGCAACCTTCTGAGTGCTGTTTGGCTTTTCACTTCAGTCTGCCCAAAGGGAGAGAACGCTCTGATTACAGAAACAGGAGTATTCTAACCCCTGACACAGTAATGTCCTGTTATAAATTAACAGACTGATATTCATCTGCATGTGCTCTGCCCTAACAGCTGAACACATCACATCCTGCATTATGCGTCAGAGGAAGGAGCACACCCTGCCTGCACTCAACGTCCCTCCCTTTCCTGAGCTTCTCACTAAACCTGGACCAAACCACACTGCTGTAGAGTGGAATGTCTCCAGGAGGCTCCACCTTTCCTCAAACTAGACTCCTGGTGGTCCACCCTTGGGTTCCCATCTCGTGTCCCCCAGAACGTCAGGCCCTCCCAATCGGTCATAGTCACAACAAAATCCTAAAAGCAGCAATAACAATATATCAAATTCTGGCATGGTGATGATGAGGAAACGAAAGTTAAGAGTTTATTTATTTAAAAAAATACTTTATACTTACTGGAGGGCATGTTTCTTGATTTTAGAGAGGGAGGAGAAAGAGAGAAAGAGAGACATCAATATGTGAGAGAAGCATGGCTCCTTTGCTAACTGAGCCATCCACCAAGGGCTGAAGGAAGCTCGGAGTTTAGATGGCCAGCACCCAAGGAGACACAGCTGGTGACCAGTTAGCTCAAACCCAAGACTCTTGATTCCTAATTTTGTGCTGCCCCCTAGTGGTCTCCTGTTAATAACCCCACTTCCCTTCCCCCAGAAGATGAAACAAAATAGATAAATTAACTGATTCATAGAAGAAATGAGAAAGAAATCTTATACGTAGTTTACATTAGTTTTCAAATTAGTTCTTTCGAATGTTTTTAGGAATAATGAGCCTATCATAAATTCTTCTAATTTAGCTAAACTGCCATGATTATGTTAAATTTAAAAAGCCCCTTTGAGGATTATTTGGTGCTTTAAAAGGTGAGAAAAATAAACACAATAGCATTGAAAAACATTATAGTGTGTTTTCACCTGCAAATTATGTTCAAGGGATACCCTGGAATTATTTTCAAGAGACACCCTAGAATCTTAGGATTCTGCCTCTCTAGACTATATTGTTTGTAAATTTTATTGACCTTCAAGACTGTGAGAAGGACTCTAATGTTGGCTTGATATTACTACCATATAAAAATACTGTTTCTCTTTAAAGTCTTTCAAAGGAATAGACTGTACTTGGTCTATGTTCTTTTCTTTTTTTTAAATATTGTCATTTTTTTTATTTTCTAAATATATTTTATTGATTTTATACAGAGAGGAAGGGAGAGAGATAGAGTTAGAAACATCAATGAGAGAGAGTCATCGATCAGCTGCCTCTTGCACACCCCCCACTGGGGATATGCCCGCAACCAAGGTACATGCCCTTGACCGGAATCGAACCATGGACCTTTCAGTCCCCAAGCCGACGCTCTATCCATTGAGCCAAACCGGTTTCGGCGGTCTATGTTCTTTTCATTCTCTCCTATGCCCCTAATAATATATATGCATGCAAATACCATGTGACAATATATCAAGTGGAATTCCCACTTTCAATCTGAAGCTTCAGAGATAAATGTCCAAAATTTCACATATAACATATTCACACTCACATGTGTATACACATTCATGCATGTACAACTAAATATTAAAGACATTCTTCTCAAAAGCAAACCCACATATTGTGATTCAAGTTGAAAACCCAAGTGTAACCTTAGAAACCATCGTTCCAAATTCACAAGCCAAGAACAAAGGGTTGATATTCTTTCCCCCCTCAGTTTACCCTAAGAGATGGCGGGTTCTGGTGACTCAAAACTTTGCAAAAATCTAAGTTTAAAGCAAGTTTTACAAAGCACTTGAACCCAAGAGGAAATAGCAATTCAGTACACTCCAACTCTTGATTGCAATCGACAGCATGGTCTGGGGATCAACTGTTCTTCACAACAGGTGCAACAGATGGTGCCACCCTCCCCTCCGTCCCCCCTTCCCAGCACACATGTGCCTTTGTGCTGCCCTTCACCCGTGGGCACAAAAGTTTCCACTTACTTTGATGAGTTGTGTTCATCTCCTGGGAGGGCGGAGGGCTCAGTCTTGGCCCTTTTCCCAATGGCTTGGGTGTCCATAGTGAAGATACGAGGAAGTCTCCAGGTCACACCACTGTCATTAGGCTGCGAGAATAAAAGAACAAACAGATCGAGCCTCTGCAGGATCAATTTAGGAGATGTGTGGGTTCTGTGGTTTTCTTCTCATAAATTTGTCAAACTATGATTTCCTCTGCGTTGGAAATAATGGTGTTGGTAACATGGGAGAGGAGATACTCTACCTAGTAAATCAGGGTGGTGTTTGCAGAATGCTCTGAACAAAATCTGCCTGAGGCAGAAATGCTGAGATATATACATAACAAAGGAGATCTCGTATAGCATAGGAAAATCCAGTCAGTTGTTTATGTAGTCAGAATCATTGAGGCAAAGACAAGTGAGTAGAGGCTTAGAAACAGCGTCTATTAAAAAAGTGAGGATATGTAGTCCAAATGGTGACTTAAATTACCCCAAATACATGAATTGTTTTGAAAATGTCAGCGATGTAGGCAATCACCTATTTTCCACCTCCATTACTTGTAAATTGTAAGGGGAAGGCTTCACACTGTAAACTTCACAGAGAAAATCCTCCTTACCTTAAGTAAGCACCGCTGCTCTTCATTGGTTTACTAAAGGAACCGGCAGTGTAGGAACATAGCATAGGCATTTGGCAGAGTTAAAAGCCCCCAGTGAATTCACAGGAATCCCTTTTACAACTTGCCTCGTGGCTGTCAAGTAGGTTTTCCTTAACTGCTTTCAGCAATAAGAAAATCGCCATCTCAAAGGGAAAGTAATTCTGTTTTCAAATAACTTGAATCATTAGACTTTTCTTTCTCACTTTAAGGTGAAATCTATCCCCTGTAACCTCCATCCCCTGGTCTCCTCTCTGGAGCTATAAAAATAAGAGTTGTTCCCCTTCTACGTAATAGCCTCCTAGATCTTCAAAGTTCACTCTTACATTCTGCCCAAGTCTCTCCTCTTTCCTAGTAAATATCCTATTTCCTCAAAGAATGAAGAACATAATCAATCATTGTGCTCAAGTTTGATCTTTTGAAAATTCAAGCACATTCCTGCATCTTGAAACTCTTTTCCTCTTTTATCTCCGGGTGTTTTCTCTCTGACAAACAAGCAAGCTAGCAAATGAATTCCCCCTCCCTCCCTCTCTCTCTCATTATATTCTAGTTTTCATGCTATTTCTCTTTTCTCTTTCAAAGTCAGTTTCTTAAAAGGTATTTTGCACTCATTTTCCCCATTTCCTCTCTTCCAAAGTCACTGCGATGTGGCTTCTGTCCTCATACCCTGCTGACATTTATGAGAGCATCACTGTTGACCCTTGAAGGTGAGTGGCAAGGTGGCCCGAGAATGGGCCTACGTGTCAGGCTGATGTGGTTTCTTGGATCCACTTGCTCCTTGTGTGGCCTTGGCAACATATTTAACTTCTCAGTCTTCATTTCCTCTTTGATGAAATAGATTGTTGTGATAACCAAATAAGATAATGTAGGAAGCCTGGTTTGGCTCAGTGGAAAGAGTGTTGGCCTGTGGTCTCAAGGGTCCCAGGTTCGATTCTGGTCAAGGGCAACCTTGGTTGTGGGCACTGGGGATGTGCAGGAGGCAGCTGATTGATGTTTCTCTCTCATCGATGTTTCTAGCTCTCTCCCTCTCCATTTCTCTCTGTAAAAATAAGTAAAATACATTTTTAAAAAAAGATAATGTAGGAAGAGTGTTAAAGGCCTGGGCCCACAGTTGGTGAGCAACATCTGTAGCAGTTTATTGTTACTATTTTTATCATCATCATCATCATCATCATCATCATCGCTCTCACCAGTGGCTGTCAGACTTCAGAGCACATCAGAACCACCTGGTAGGCTTGTAAAAACAAATTTTGGGGCCCCAACCCCAGGGCTTTTAATGCAGTGAGTCTGGGCTGGGGCTGAGAATGTGCATTTCAAACAAGTTCCCTGGTGCTGATGCTGATGCTGCTGGTTCAGAACTACACTTTGAGACCTCTCCTCACCCAAACCTCTGCCACGATAAGTGCAGCAACAGCACTGACATCACCTGAGAGCTTTCTGAACTGCCATGCCCCAGGCCTCCAGGTCACATTCTCTGTGTTCACAAGATACCAAATGACTCTTATTCACATTAAGGTTTGAGAAAAACATGGACCTATCATTAGATATGTCTTGGTCCTGTTAGTTTCAGGACTATCTAATGCTTCGTCTCTCTCTTCATTTACATATCCTTTAGCTTCCCAGATAAAATTTTCTATTGGCTTTTCTTTGATTGCTCCTTCCCAATCTGATTTTTCTTCCTCTAAACTAAAATCCTCTCTCAGGTTCTGTCTTTCTCCGGTCTGGACTCTGCATGCCTGTGTTGTTTAAGATTAGATTCAACAGCAAGTAACAGTAATTATCCTCTCCTCTCCTCTCCAAAACAAAACAAAACAAAACAAAACAAAACAAAACAAAACAAAACAAAACAGTGGATTAGATGAGCTAAAAGGCCATTTCTTGTTCATGTCAAAGTCCAGATGTGGGCATTCCAATATTGGTATGATGACTCTGCTCCACAAAGCTTTTTATTACCCACATTCCTTTTATTCTGGTTCTCCATCCTTCATGGCTTCCACTCCCAATGCCACTCTTAGTTTAAACACAGCCATTACATCTATATTACAGAGGAAGAATGCAGAAAAAGGGCAAGTGACAGCTACCAGCTATTTTTACGGAAGGCTGCTGGGAGCTGCCACCAGGTACAACTGATTATAGCTCACTAGCCAGAACTTACTGAGATAGCACACATAGCTGCATTAGAGAGGAGGAAATGTAGTTTGTCTCAGTTACAATGTCACAATATGCAACTACAGAGGTAGCAGTGAGCCACATCCCACAATTCATCCATGTATTATCCATCTTACTACACATAGAGTACACTCCACTCTTCCCAGGATAGATGTATTAGTTTGCTAAGGCTGCTGTAACAAAACACCACACGCTGGGTGGCTTAAACAACAGACATTTGTTATCTCACAGTTCTGGTGGCCAAGTCAAGGTGTTGGTGGAGTTAGTTCCTTCTGAGGGCTGTGAGGGGAAGAATTGTTCCAGGTGTGTTTCCTTGGCTTGTAGAAGATCCTTGTCATGTCCACAGGGCTTGTTTCTGGATGAACACTAAGCCCAAATTCTCCTCCCCCACCCCTTTAGGAAAATCACACCAGAATTTGGATTAGGGGCCCACTCAACTTCAGCAGGACCTCATCTAAGCTGATGACATCTTCAACTCCATGTCCAAAGAAGGCCACATTCTGAGGTATTAGGGGTTAGGACTTCAATACATGAATTTGGAGGGGAACACAATTCGACCCATAACAAGCTATAACCCCTATTTTCTATTCAGTTATTGAAACCAGTTCCAAATCTCTGATACCTAGGGTCAGATGTTCATACCCGGTCCAAATGGTTGTGGCTGGAAGAGGAGGGTGGGACATGTTACAATGACTGCCCATATCTGCCAGATGGCCCATGGTTATGTTCAAGGTAGTGTCCCTTGAAAGGAGCTGTGGTTGGGCTCATCTGTATCATAGATCTGATTGCTAACTCTACTGACCATGCCACCTACTAAACACCCCCCTTTCTGTAGAGAACATAATTATAGCACTTGCTGCTCCCTCTGCTTCCCACATTTTTCTAGGCATTCAAGTGGCTCATTTATATCCTGTTCAAAGATCACCTTCAGAGAGAAGCCTTCATGGACTTCCTGTCTAAAATAGTCCTTTCCTCTTCCTCATTACTTCCTAGCCCTTTGCCATGTTTTATTTTTCTTTTATAAAATTTGTCACCACTTGAAATTACATTAGACATGTCTGTGTTTATTCTTTGTGCCCCTCACTAAAAATGAAAACTTCATGAAGGCAGGGACTTTGTATATTTACTTACCTCTGTAGCTCCAACACCTAAAACACAGTGCTCAATACATTGGTGAAGATAAGAATAAACCCCCCAAGATCTTGTAACCATACATAGATCTTGTAACCTGTAGAAAAAAAATAATATTCTGAGCGTGGGAGAATAATTCCTCTAAATTTTGCTTCTGGGTTAGTATTTCTATGAGTTTATAATTCTACAGCCTATACATTAAGTAACCATGTAGACATAACGGCTGCTTTTGAGGTTTCATGTGTTTTGAGGATTCCACTTAATTTTCCTACCTTCTCTGATAGATGCACCAAAGCATAGGTTCGCATTAGCACAATGATTTCAAACTATGGGTCATGACTCATTGGCATGAATTGACTTAATAGATCAGAACCATTATTATTAAAGAAAAAAAAAAAAAAAAGACTAGATGTTAGACCTTGTCACATGATTTAAGAATAAATATCTATATATATCTCTATCTACCCTGTTTCCCCGAAAATAAGACAGTGTCTTATATTAATTTTTGCTCCCAAAGATACGCTATGTCATATTTTCAGGGGATGTCTTATTTTTCCATGAAGAAGAATACGGTACACATTTATTGTTAAATGAAAATAAAGGAAATTTATTACCTGTCTACAGTAAGGTAGTATGGTAGTTGTCAACACAAACCAGACAAACTGAATCCTACAGTATCAAGAATTTACTCATTTATTCAATGACAATCATGTCATCATCTTCTGGAACATCATCATAACAATCCAATTCCTAAATTTCCTGGTGAATTTCTTGTGACTCCATTTCTTTCAGAATCAGTGGACCAAATCTCTCATGTTTAGCCTCGGGGGCCTTATTTTCAGGGATGCCTTATATTTCACTCAGAAGGAAACCTGTAAGTAGGTCTTATTTTCAGAGGATGTTTTATTTTCGGGGAAACACGGTATCTATCTATCTATCTATCTATCTATCTATCTATCTATCTATCTATCTATCTAAAGAGATAATACGCAAATTAGCCAGGACACTGTAACAGTCACAACCAGCTCAGGAGGAAGCTGCATGCGTAGATGGGCCCGAAGCCTACCCAACACACAGGGGGGCCCGCCTTGTTGAAAGACAGTGCATCAGCAGTTCCGCCTCTGCACATGAGTAGCACAGGAAACACCTTTTCTGACTGCTCATTGGCTAAGCTCCCCGTATACCACTCTCAGTGTTCTTGGTAACTTGGGTAATAAGAATCCAAGAAGATGATCTAGGGATTTTCCACCTCACTCCTGAAGGAAAAAACGAAGGTCCACTGCTGGAGGGGCTAAGAAATGTCATATCCTGCCCTATCCAGTTTGGCTCAGTGGATGGAGCCTTGGCCTGTGGACTGCAAGGTCCAGGTTCAATTCTGATCAAGGGCATGTACATAGGTTGCAGGCTCATCACTGGCTGGGGCCCAGGTCAGGCTCATGCAGGGAGGCAACCAATTGAAGTGTTCTTCTCACATTGATATTTCTCTCTGTCTTCCCCTCTCTCTTCCATGCTTTCTAAAAATCAATGGAAAAATATTCTCAGGTGAGGATTAAAAAAAAAAAAAAAAAAAAAAAGAAAGGAAGAAAGAAAGAAAGAAATGTCATATCCTATGAAAGAGACATCTTGAAAATGCCTAAAGAAAGTTGTCATTTTTTCGTGAAGGGACTTGAGTCTGTGTTGACGAAAACACCTTGGTGGCTGTGACAGCCGGCAGTGGTAGCAGCAGCAGGGTGATGGGGGTGGCACCTTCCCCTGATCAGCTGGTCACTTCCCACAGGGAGGCAGGCCTCTAGTTGTTTTATAAGATTTGTTTCCATTTTATATACCTATGGACATGAATACTGTGTTACATAGTAAAATGTATTTCTTACTTTGGGTCATGGCCAAAAACAGCCACTGTTTTTGTCCCCAGGGCACAGAATTATAAGGAGCTTATCTAAGTGTAATTTTTTGGCTATTGAATTTTCACTCATTTCAATTCAGTTTTTATTTTTTTATTTTTTGAGGAGAGAACAAACCATTTGGTTAACACATTGTTTTCAAAAATAATCTTTGCTCTTGAAAAGCTTGCATTCCAGCAGGGAAAGTGGAAATACTATATACTGTATGGTTGATTCAATCCTATAAGAGTCCAGAGCAGGGAGAAATTAATTTTGAGAGTAGAGTTTCCTAGAAAAATCTGTTCACAGTTAGATTTGGAAGATGCACATCTCTAGTTAGTCCTCATGAGAAAAGCACTGAAGATAAGTTTTGCCTCTTTCACACTTTTTGATTTTCACAGTGGGTGGAGAAACAGTTTTGGACTCTTAGCTACTGAAGTTATTTTGCTTAGAGATTGAGAGCATTTAGATGCATTTTAATATCATATGTGCCATCTATAAATATTCTTTCTTCATAGTTATGTACATGAAATTCTCCAAGGCAATAATCAGATAATATATTAATTTGTTCCTGCACTCCTAAGAGTATAATAACAATCTTAATCTAAATTTTGGGCACTGGAACTCACTTTTTCAATTCAGAATTTTTTTTTTTCATTTATGAAGGAAGAGTCCAATCTGTGCCTTCCCATATGATGTCTATTGCTTTCATCGCCCCAGATTATGGCGCCCAAACTTGCTAGCTAGTTCAGGCATAGAAATGTATTCCTTTTTAAAAAGATGATATGTTAAATATTTGACTAAGTATTATTGGACATCAATTGTAAGAATTTGATATAGGAAAATCCCAAATGTGAGAAATCTTGTTTCAGATTAAGCACTTGATTTAGGGGGGTGGGGGTGGGGGCTCTAACACATGGTCAATAGGCTCAACAAGATTATTCATTCATCATTATTGAATTGCTGCTAGATACTGGTGTATGTTAGTCAGAACTTTGGGTTGCAAGTGACAGAAGCCAGGACCCAGCTGGTGTCAGAGGCAACGGGAACATGGATTCAACAGCTACTAGGTTGTTCTTTCTTTCTTCTCCTGACTTTTCTCAGCATGTTACTTTCATTCCCTCAAACTGGCTTTCGCTCTATAGCAGGAAACAGCAGCTGTTCTCCTCTTTCCTTCTCAATGTGCCACTGAAAGGGACCAAAGTGCTCTCTCTCTATTTCTCTCTCTCTCTCTCTCTCTCTCTCTCTCTCTCTCTCTCTCTCTCTCTCTCTCTCTCTCTCTCTCTCTCTCTTTCCCTCCCTCCCTCTTTACCTCTCTCTCCTAAGAACTTTAAATTACTTCAATAGATGTCAGGTACCCTCTTCCAGATCAATCACTTGAGTCCAGGATGTAGAATATTCTTGCTAATCTAGTTTCTGTTGGATAAACAACCTTGGGCCAATCAATGGTGGTGCCTGAGATATGTAAGAAAATGGTAACTTCCCTTTTAATCTGTGGCTAAGGGAGAGGCAATGGAATAACCCAGGAGCAGATGTTCTTTTGGGTGGATCAGACGATGCATGTTCACCATATGGGCGTAGTGTTAAGAATCTTATGCATACTACTTAGGAGAATCTGGCCATAGTATGCAAACAGCCCTTAAGATTCAGCTCAGTTTCATCACCCAATGGTTTTGTCCCCAAGAACAGAAACATGGGTGTTTTGGGGGCCCATCCTTGAAGAGAAGAGGGATAAAATCTTACCTTCCTGGTCTTGTTTGCTAATGGTTCATAGTGATGGGAGAACAGATTTTAGATGCCATAGAAAGTCCCATCAAAAAACTCTGCGAGGAGGTTTCCCTTGAATTTTCCTGTGTAAAAATGCTGATTTGACCTCGTCTCCCCTTGTGGGCTGACCCTTATTCTCTGCTGCTCCCAACAGCTGCTCTGAAGGGTACAGTTGCTTACACAGCTGCTTTGGCAGAGAGCCCCAGGCAGAGCTCCAGCTCAGACTGTTTGTTAACCCCTTAGCAGCTGTTTTATTAGAAGCCTGGTGAGGGACAGAGTTTACAGGCAGGAGCTTCTTTTCCAACTCAGCTCCAACCAGTGGGATCTATGATACTGAAAGTCTCCTTTTCTCCTCTTTCTTTCTCCCTCACCCTCTGTCCCTCCTTATCTTCTTAGCCTGCCTTCCTTCCTTCCTTCCTTCCTTCCTTCCTTCCTTCCTTCCTTCCTTCCTT
This sequence comes from Pipistrellus hanaki, assembly GCF_964339955.1. NCBI lineage: Eukaryota > Metazoa > Chordata > Mammalia > Chiroptera > Vespertilionidae > Pipistrellus > Pipistrellus hanaki. Next base: position 147,389,176 of record NC_140505.1, read on the forward strand.
CCTTGTTCTCTCCCTCCCGATCTCTTTATTTTTGTTTCAATGACAATTTCTTACACATATGGGATAACAGGTTGATTTTAAAAACTTCTTCCCCTTGGGGGGGGGGGGGGTACTGATTATTTTATTTTATTTTATTTTATTTTATTTTATTTTATTTTATTTTATTTTTTAAGTTACCTGGTATGCCCTTTCCTCCACTAACAACTCTGGACTCAAGATATTTTCACTTTACCCTTCTTCCTTAGTAACATTTAAAAAAATCCCTTAACACACTAAAAAAAATAAGCTCTGGCATGTTGTAATTTCTCTCTCTCTCTCTTTTTTTAAAAATATGTTTTTATTGATTTCAGAGAGGAAAGGAGAGGGAGAGAGAGACATAGAAACATCAATGATGAGAGAGAATCATTTTTAAAAAATAGCTTTTACAGAGAGGAGGAGAGAGGGATAGAGAGCTAGAAATGTCGATGAGAGAGAAACATCGACCAGCTGCCTCTTGCATACCCCCTACCGGGGATGTACTCGCAACCAATGTACATGCCCTTGACCTGAATTGAACCTGGGACCTTTCAGTCCACAGACCGATGCTCTACCACTGAGCCAAACCGGTTTCGGCGAGAGAGAATCATTGATCGCTGTATCCTGCACGCCCCCTACTGGGGATGCAGCCCACAACCTGGGCATGTGCCTTTGACCGGTATTGACCCTGGGACCTTTCAGTATGCAGGTGGATGCTCTATCCAGTCATCCAAACCAGCTAAGGCATAATTTCTTTTTTTTATTACTATTTCCTATTGATTTTTAGGGAGAGAGGAAGGGGGAGGGTGAGAGATCAACATCCATCAGCTGCCTCTCACATGTCCTCCACTGGGGAATGAGTGGTGCATAGGACGACACCTAACCAACTGAGCCACCCCAGCCAGGGCTACAATTTCTTTTAATATTTTTGTTTGCATATGGAGTACCATAAATCAATTTGTCCAATGTTACTGCTAGGGATATAATAAGGAAAAAGTAGATTGTTAGCTATCATTTCAGATCAGTGACGTACTTAAACGTATTGTAATAATAAGAATATGAGAAATAGACTAGATTCTAGAAAGACAAGAAAATTGTTTGCTCTACCAAGGCCACCTGCCATATCAGAGGGCTCTAAAATATGATAGTTTTATTGACATTGGTATAAGATAAGCAGTGTGTAAAGCCTGTTCCCATCAAGTATTTATTCAAGTACTTATCATGTTAGGCATGTGCTGACCATGAAGGTACAGAAGTAAACAAGATGGACCCTGCCATGCTATGATGGAGCTCTTTCGTGTAAGAGCCATGACAGAAACATTTTCCCAACTTAGTAAGTTAAAATTTGTATGATTGCTTATGAAAGAAATGTGCACAGTGAGGTGGAAATATGTAAAATGGGGATGATTTCTAATCTGGTACTTGGGTGAAGAGAAGTTTTAGGGCTAGATTTCCTGAGGCAGGAACATAGAAGGTTAAATAGAATGGAAGCTGGAAGTTTGCCAAAAAGAGAGAAAGAGAGAGAGAGAGAGAGAGAGAGAGAGAGAGAGAGAGAGAGAGAGAGAGAGAGAAATAACACCCAGGCCAAGAGAAGACTCCAGGCTGGGAAAGGGCTTTGGTGAACTGAAAGGACTAAAAGAATGGTTACAGTATAGTGTGGGGAGGAAGAAGAGAGAGCATGCTATAAAGTGAGTCTAGAAACTCATAATGGACCTTTTAGGTCATGGTAAGAATTTTTAAATTGATTTTATATAAAGTTATATCAGCTATAGCTGCGTAACAAACCACCTCCGAATCTCAAGAGTATAAGACAACAGCAATTATTTCTTGGTTACACAAGTCAAATGGGTAGGCTGGGCATCAGGCTACAGGTCTGAGGATCAGCTACAGAGGCTCTGTTCCACATGTATCATACAGGAGCACAGGCCTAAGGGCCAGTAGTTACCCAAGGATACTCTTTTCATGGTGCAAGGAGAAGCACAAAAGAGTAAGCCTGATAGCATACAACACAGCTTCAGTTTGTGTCTGAAGAACTAATATCCCATTGATCAAAGTAAGTCACATGGGCATGTCCAACATCAATGGGGTACAGTGGATAATCTCCTAAAGGAGGTAGATGGGGGAAGAAGGAAGAACTTTTCTACCATAATCTTATCTACCACAGAAGACACTGAGGGATTAAACCCAGTTATGGAGGAGATAGATTTAGTTAAAATGGGCATATTGAGGTATGTGGAGAATGGATTAGAGCAGTGATTTTCAACCTTTTTCATCTCATGGCACACATAAACTACTTACTAAAATTCTGTGGTACTCTAAAAATATATATTATATACTTTGCCAATCAGATAAAAAAATAGGTATAATTTTGATTCATTCACACCAGACAGCTATTCTTGTGTTGGCTGTTGTCATTTTTTATTTGAGAATTAAGGAAAAAGAAGTCAGTGCATCTAACTAGTCAGGTTTCTCATGTTTTTTTTTTTTTTTTTCTTTTAAATATATTTTATTGATTTTTTACAGAGAGGAAGAGAGAGGGATAGAGAGTTAGAAACATCGATGAGAAAGAATCATCGATCAGCTGCCTCTTGCACACCCCCTACTGGGGATGTACCCGCAACCAAGGTACATGCCTTTGACTGGAATCGAACCTGGGACCTTTCAGTCTGCAGGCCGACGCTCTATCCACTGAGCCAAACCGGTTTCGGCAGGTTTCTCATGTTTTAAAAAAATCTTGTGGCACACAGGTTGAAAATCGCTGTAGTAGTCCTTGGGCTAGAGACACAGTGGGAAGTTTCAGGGGAGGAGATGATGATGTAGGGGAGGAAATGATGATGTAGTTTTGTATATATTCAATTTTGATAAGGGTTAGATATCTAAGTGGAACATCACCTGTGTCATCATATGAATCATATCTTACACACCCAGTGCTTATTTTATAACTTCTCCATAATAGTATATGCTATTGTATTTGCTTGCTAGTAACTAATAGAAACTGCAAATAGATATTTCAACAAAAATAATTAACTCTACTAATGAATAACTTTATGAGTTTTGAGAGAATTGAGTTTAATCCCTTCATTAGGCAAATAAATAAAAAAGATCCAGCTGAAATCGGTTTGTCTCAGTGGATAGAGCGTTGGCCTGCGGACTGAGGGGTCCCAGGTTAGATTCCAGTCAAGGGCATGTACATTGGTTGCAGGCACATCCCTGGTGGGGGGTGTGCAGGAGGCAGCTGGTCGATATTTCTCTCTCATCGATGTTTCTAGCTTTCTATCCCTCTCTTTCCTCTCTGTAAAAAGTCAATAAAATATATTTATTAAAAAAAAATCCAGAGAAGTATTTTATTCCTTCTTGTATAGAAGCATTGTTTTAAAAAGCACAGCATGCATGGATCATTCAACAAGTTTCTTATTAATTATTTATGGTACATTTCATTCTTTATTGATTTGTGGTATGAAAAATAATGATTAATAACAATTATGACAGTACAACATAAAATATTTCTTAAGTGCTATGTGCCAGGCATTTATCAAAAAAATTGCATTTCTAATGCATTATCTCATTTACTACTTATAAAGGAAGAAGTTTATGAAGAAACAGGCTTATAATGGTTAGTAAGTTGTCCAGTATCCATTTCTTTAACTATTATGCTGTATTATTTTGGTCCCTGACTTAAAACATCCAAAAGTATGATGGGAGGGGCAAGTATTACACAAGATGTAGAAAACTGTATAGGCAAACATATTTAATTACTAAGTTTAGGGGTTGAAGAATAGAAATTGCTATAAAATTGTATAAATTGGAGAATTCAAATTAGAAGCTTTATGTAAAGTTCATTCATCTTAGAATCAAGACGATAATCTTTTTTGTTGGATATCCTATAGGGATTGTTGAGTAAGGTAGAACTTTGACCTTTCTGTATAACTTGCTTGTTGGAGGACACAAACTTTGTGAACTTTCTTTGCAACTTGCTTCTTTTCTTGCTCAGCATTCCACATACACTGGGGTCCCATCACTTTCGGACTCCAATAAAACCCTCACTATAGAGCATGGACCCTGTTCTCTTGAGCAGTTGCCCAGAGAATGGAGATGTAGATCAGATAGATCCTCTTGAGAGAAAGGTGGAAGACAGGAGGCAGGTCAGTTCTCTCTCTTTTCTCTCTCTCAGGGACTACTCTAAGGTATGGTTTCTCCTTGTTACTCTTGATAGAATTTTGTGGATCCCCCTTCTAGCACTATGGCTAGGTTAAATATATTTCATTATATTGTTATGTATTAAAATAAATGAACAAATTAGAGTGGCATGCAAAATGTGAATTTTAGATGATAAAATATAAGACTCTACAGAAATAATATGCTTGCCATAGACTGCTTTGAGATAACATTCACCATTTTTCCTGGAGTTTTCACTTGGTAGCAGTAATTAATTTGGAAAATTGGAAGAACATTGTGTGGGGGCGAATATATATGCATATATATATATATATATATATATATATATATATATGTAAATATATATATTTGTACATCTATAAAATAAATAAAAATGTTATTTCAAAAACTGCCCCATGTCTGTGTTCTAGGTGGATGTAGAAGTGTCTTTCAAAGGAAGATTGTTTAGTTTGGAAGAAAACACTCTAGTGGGCTTTTTGGTTTGCCAAGTTAAGTCAATCCCAGGAGCTAGTCTGGAAGGGAAAAGTTGAGTCTCAGAGGAATGAACTCCTTTCTTTTGTAGTGTTAATAGCTATCATCATTCTGCGTAGGTTGGCAACTCTTGCAGATTATTATAGGTTCCCTGGTTTAGCCCCCACTGGTTGGGGTTAAGAAGAAAGGAATGTTTAGGCTCCAGAGACACGGGGAGGGGTTAGGCAACAGGAGACTCATTTGAACTGACATTGGTTCCAGCAACATAGAGCTGGCTGGGGCGTATGGCACAGACTGCCACTCAAAGGGTGTGGTAACAGTGAGCTGATAACCAAATGTTGGCTCTTCCTTTCTTCCCTGAAATTATCCTCTGTTCTTGAGTCTCCAGCTATGCTTAGGGGAGAAGAAGGGAGATCTATGTTTGGGGGCAATGTGACCAAATTCTGGGACAGCATATAAAATGCTGAGGAGACACGAGAAATGATTAGGGAAATCTGGGGAGCAGCAGATTGGAATGAGAGAACAAACAACAGGGGAATGAGAGCATTTTCGGAATGTTCTCAGAATTGTACAGGGCTCTCTATTTTCTGAGGCAGGAAAGTTCAAACTTACTTGTTTATATATTATTAGAGGCCCATTGCAGGAAGATTCCTGCAAGAATAGGGCTTCCTATGCTGGGCTTCCTCCTGACTCTGTTGCCTCGCTCCCTTCCTTCTCTGCTGCTTCTCTCTCTCCTGTCTCCACCACTTTGCTACCTTGTGCAGTGCTTGGCTTACTTCTACGCTGCCCTTCAGTCTTGCTCCTCACCTGCTATGCAAATTAACCAACAGCCTCGCTGGGTTAATTTGCATACTCACTCCTGATTGGCTGGTGGGCATAGTAGAGGGATGGTCAATTTGCATGTTCTCTTTTATTAGTGTAGATGGGCACTAAGTCATGACATAAGTGAGGAGAATCTTGGGATATAAGATACAGGTATATCATATTGTCAATTAAGATATATGCTTATATACCTGGAATAAGAAATCATGGAAGAATGAACTAGGTCACTGTCTGGGAGACAGTAATGCTGCCCTCTCTATGGGGGACACTGGTCATGCAGGAGAGGAGTGAAATTGTGATAAAGATGTCTCAATAATGGAACATTACAGAGCAAGCAGAAGGGGGAAATAGAGTGTAGAGTGAATGAAGATAATGTAAATGAAGATAATGCGAATGAAGGCAGCACTTTAAAAAAATATACATATTTATTTATTAAATTGATTGGGGTGACATTGATCAGGTGTGGGTTTCTATGTTACAAGATCTGTATATTGCACTGTGTGCCCACCACCCAAAGTCAGATTTTTTCCTGTTGCCATATATTAGGAACCCCTTCTCCCCCTGCTACCTTCCCTCTGGCAACCACCACACTGCTGTTTGTGTTCATGAGGTTCAGTTTTATATCCCACATGAGTGAAATCAAATGGTTCTTAGTTTTCTTTGCGGAATTATTTCACTAAGCATAATGTTCTCACGGTCCATCCATGTTGTTGCAAATGGCACTATTTCATCCTTTCTTATGGCTGAGTAGTAGTCCATTGTGTATATGTACCACATATTTATCTGGTCCTCTATCAAGGAACACTTTGGTAGTTTCAATGCCTTGGCCACCATGAATAATGCTGCAATGAACATAGGGGTGCATATATTTTTGCAAATGAGTGATTTCGAGTTTTTCAGGTATATATCCAGGAAAGGGATTGCTGGGTTGTATGGTAGCTCTATTCTCAATTTTTTGAGGAATTGCCAGACTAAAGGCAGCACTTCCTAACATCAGCTACAAGACTTCTCTCTATACCAGGAGGGATCTTTTAAAATAACAAATCTGATTTACATCCCCCATCAACTCAAAACACTTCAACGATAAAGTACAAAATTCATAACTTGCTTGGTGAGATCATCTGAGCTGCACCACTTACATCAAGCTTTCAACCCCATCTCTTATCAATCTGCTCTATGCCCTTTTCACGTCAGCCAATACTGGTAGGTATGTGTGTGTTTATAAAACTTCAGTTCTTTTACATCTGGGACCTCATTTTCTTCCACTGGCATTGCGCTTCCCTCGCTTCTTCAACTCTTCATTTAAGTATCAGAGGAAACGGCATTTCTTTAGGTTGACTCCCCTCAGCTCTCCAGACTGGATGACGCCCTTGCCATGTCCCTATGCACGTTCTGCTTTCCCTTTCCTACTCGTCACCCAGCAAATATGTATTGAGCCTGGTGTTGTTATGTGAGTGAGAGAGACAACAGTGAAGGCAACAGACAAAAATCCTGGCCTTCATTACACTTGGAGTTACTTGTTTACTGTTTGTGTTTTCTGTTAGTTGCAGCTTCATGAGGGCAGAGAACACAGCTGTATTGTTTATCATTTATATCCCAGCACATAGCAGTGAGCCTGGAATGCTGTAGGCGCTTAACAAATTTTTGTCAAATGGAGGAAGAGTATACTAGAAGTTGGAGATTCAATGGGGCTGACCACATCTGAAACCTGGAGGCCTTCAAATACCTTGGTTGGTAGTTTTTACATCGTCAATGGCAGAAAGTGATTTGTCAAAATCGGAAAGCTACAAAACTTGGTAGGAATTATGATTGACATAAAAATGTAGCTTGACCTATTAGGCAGACACATTTCAGCTTCCAAAGCCAAATATTGATTTCAAATGCTTTAAGGGGATTTGATGTTGAAAGAAGTACGATGGATCAGGAGCAAAAGCACCGTGGCCCCAGTGGCTTGTCAGAAGCCTAGCCTGCCCTCCATAAATCCTTACTGCGGGAAGTATTTTTAAAACAGTCTTACATTTGTTTGGGAGCAACTTACAGTGGTAGATGGTTCAGGATTTTTATTTCTTTTACCTCTGTATCTGTTGGCAGCCGAGAACTAAGTGGGAAAACTTTTTTTATTACCCCCCCCCCCAAAAAAAAATGTGTTCCTTTATAAATTAGTTTTTTAACTACAAATAAACTCTGGTTCTGAATGAGGAATTTGAAAAATAACTCCTTGAGGATAAGGTCTGTTCCACATCCATCTCCCAGTACTGAGCACTGATCCTGGAAATAAAGAATTACCTAGAAGTACTGCTTCTCCTTTCTTAAATGAAGAAGCACAATCTCTTGAATGAGAAAGAAAAATCAGTCAAATTGATCATTTTGGTTAGCATGGAAACAAAAAATTATTAATTGGCTTAAGTTTCCATAATTTATAGATTATTTTTATGTAGACAGTCAGGAAAAATAGTTAATTAAAATCAAAATGAAATATATTTATTCAATTGCATTGTAATATTTATTTAGTTTACCTACTTTTATAAGAAAATCATAAATACAATAAAATAAAACATATATGATAAAAACCAGAGAAGAGAAACTAGAAAAGAAAAAAAAATCACATTAAAAAACAATTTTTGAGAAAAGTCATAGCAATTTAGCATGACACCTGCTTCTGACTTTCCTGTTTGCCAATGCCAGGAGGAAAACAGGGAGAAAAACATACTTCTCATTTCCAGTAGAAGAACCATGTATGGAGAGAGAAACCTTTTCCTGGGAAAATTTATCATATGGGTATTTGTAAAGAAGACATTGAGAAATATTGGGAAACGATCCTTAATGACCATTTTACAAATAAAGATGAAAAGCAAATATATGTGAGGACACTTTTTTTTTTTAAAACAGTGGGAGAGAGATGAGGACATAGTATTAAATCATGGCTCTATGGAAGCCATTCCTGGGAGTGAGATAAGTAGTTTTATGTTTCTCTGAAATGATGTAAAACTGGGAGGATTAAGAATGAATTATTTTGTATCGGCCTTGCTCCTGTGTGGCTCAGGGCCTAGGGCAATAGAGGTGTGCCAGGAGCCACGCTTGGGATGGTGGCTGACTTTGTGCAGCCTTGAGGGCAGAGGCAGGACTTGGCCACGTGGCGGTGGGAGACCTCAATCTTCACCTCTTACTCCTACCTCTGCTTCAACCAAGGATGTTCCTCGAGTCTAAGTTTTACCTTTTGGGGTTTCTTGCTAACTTTCCTCTGAAAGCAAAGTGCTGGGGGGAGATGGGCAAATTTGTCGTGTTATATATATTCACTATGTGGCCTTCTCTGACCACACTATTTAAAGACCACCCACCTGCCCTGACTCAGCATGCTTTAGCCTCTGTACCCCCTTTCTCAGCAGCATTTATCAATACCTGTTACTATGTAATTTCTTCATCTGGTGTATTGGTCAGGATTATAATAGGAAAAGTATTCTTGAACAGGGTGATCTTAAGATAACGAATGGAGGAGGAACCAAGATGGCGGCCTAGGTAAGCACCTAAGCTGCTGCCTCGCACAACAATTTAAAAAACAACAACTAAAATCAGAATGGACTTCAAACAAAACCACAGGAAAGCTGGTGGAGTGGGAAATCTACAACTAGAAAAAAGAGAAAGGCTCACAGATCGGACTGGGAGCCGCAAGGCACTGAGGTAGGGAGATGCTCATGTGTGCAGAAAAGAAAGGCGGCTGAATGCCTGGCTGGCAAGAGGGAAGGAATTCCCGATTGCACTGAACCCTTTCCGACTGTACTGAACTCCAACCCTGGCTGAAGCCTCATGAACCCAGGCTCATACGGGTAGAGTCTGGACTGTAGAGAAAGGCACCCAGAGACTCAGAGAATGGGAGACTGGGGGAGCCGCAGCGGGCAGGGTCTACAGTCATGCACACGCAAGTGAGTATGCACAGAGGTCTGACAGCGGAGGTTGCCAAGACCTCTCCATAGTGGAAGGAGTCAGACGCTCCAGACTACAGAGACCCAACCCAATTCTGGGGCGAGCCCCTGGGGCACCCACACTCTTGCACGGGGAATCTGGGATGGTTAGGGGAGCAGGGAATGCAAAGGTCAGGCAGAAACTCAGGCACAAGGGCAGGACTGACAGGAAGCCAAGACTGTCAACTCAGCCCTGAGACTCTGCCTTATCCAAGCTGAGCACAGAGGCTTCTGCAATTTTGCAAGTCTGATCCTATAAGACTGTTTCCAATACAGAAGGTATCCCAGAGCAGACACAGCTGATACCTACATCCAATTGGCCTGAAGGTCAATTCCTCCAAGGGATACCAACAACAATAAAGACTTAGCTACAACAAGGCTGTACACGCAGTCCACAAAGAGGAGCATCAAGAGTGTCTACCTCAGGTGACTGAGGAGGTTGACCCACTAGGCCATATAGGACACCAAACACACAAAGCCATCCTACCAACTCTGGGAAGCAGCAAAAATGCCAAGACAAGGAAATAGATCTCAAACAAAAGAGATGGAGGATATAGAGTTCAAAACCACGGTTTTAAGGTTATGCAAGAATATCTTAGAAAAGGCCTATAAACTTCATAAGACCCAACTAAAAATTAAACATAAACTGACTAAATTGGAAAATATTATGCAGAGATCCAACAGCAGAATGGAGGAACACAAGAATCAGGTCAAAGAGTCAAAAGACACTCCTCTGGAGAAGCAAGAAGAAAAGAGAATCCAGAAAGTTGAAGATAGTGTAAGGAGCCCCTGGGACAACTTCAAAAGTACCAACCTCAGAATTATGGAGGTGCCAGAAGAAGAGAGAATACAAGATACTGAAAACATACTTGAAGAAGTAATATCAGAAAACTTCCCCCACCTGGTGAAAGAAATAGACTTACAAGTACAGGAAGCATACAGAACTCCAAATAAGAGGAATCCAAAGAGGAACACTCCAACACACATCATAATTAAAATGCCAAGGGCAAAAGACAAAAAGAGGATCTTACAAGCAGCAAGAGAAAAGCAGTTGGTTACCTATAAGGGAGCACCCATAAGACTATCAGCTGATTTCTCAACAGAAACTATGCAGGCCAGAAGGGAGTGGCAAGAAATATTCAAAGTGATGAATAGCAAGAACCTACAACCAAGATTACTGTATTCAGCAAAGTTATCATTCAGAATTGAAGGGCAGATAAAGAGCTTCACTGATAAGAAAAAGTTAAAGGAGCTCATCACCACCAAACCAGTATTATATGAAATGCTGAAAGGTATTATTTAAGAAGCGGAAGAAGATCAAGTGAATTAGAAATCTGAGGAACAGAATAAACTGGTGAATGTAATAGAATCAGGGGCAAAGAAAGGGAGTGGATTGATAATTATCAGGGGAAAAGGGGTGTGGGGGTGCTGAAAGAGACTGGATTAAAATTGTATAATTTATGGATGAGGACAATGGCGGGGGCGGGGTAAAGGCAGAGGGTGGGGAACCAGGTAGATGGGAGTTAAGGGTGGGGGGGCGGGAAAGGAGAAACAATTGTAATAATCTGAGCAATAAAGATTTATTAAAAAAAAAAAAAAAGATAACGAACGTACTAACAGAATGATGAACAAAAGTGTGAGCAAGTCTCCGGGAAACTGGCAGGGGCTAATGTAGTGACTTGGGACTAGCAACAATGCTGCTGGTGGTGGTGCTGGTGTGTGTGTGGGGGGGTGGTGGTGGGGGAAGCTTGAAGGAAAAAGGGAAAGAGTGGTTATGGGGATGGAGAGAGGAACCTAGAGACCACAGCAGCTTGGAGAGGGCTGCCTTTGGAGGATGAATGTAGCCATGATGAATAAACACTAGAACTTTATTCCCCTCTGGTGCCTCAAGTGCCTTCTCCTGGCCAAATCCAACTGGAAATGAGCCATGTGAGCTTGTGGATGTGGTCTGTAGAGATACACAGATCAAGCTGGAGAAGGCTGGAGAGGGTTCAGGAGGAGCACACAGAAGATTGGCACAGAAGGCCAGTTCTCCTCCAACCAGGAATATCCACCGAAGGACATCTCTTTCCACAGAAGGACATTTCTCCTCCAACTAGAAATATCCACAAGATACTTCTCCTCAAACTAGAACCTAAGTTCCATGAGGGTTGGGATTTTTACCTGTTTCATTCTCTTCTGTATCCCAAGCCTGGCTCATGATTGGTGCTCGATAAATATTGTTTGTGAATGAAGGAATAGCAGTTGTTTTTTAATGTTGTGTTTAACAACTTAACAAAGGTACTGCAATTATAGGCTATTTATAATAACCATTATGGGAGACCCTTTTTAAGTTGGTTCTCTTTAAGTTGGTCTCCCCGACTTACATGAGTAATAAATGCTTGATACTTAATGAATTTTATATATAAAGATATTTGTGTGTGTGCATACGTGTAGCCCCAAAATAATATATTTAAAACTGTTATGTTATTAGCCCTTTTGAAATTATTTTCAACCAGATTTGGAGTGGTTCTACTTAGAAGACCTTCTTGCAAGGCATTTTCTGCATATTAATATCATTCAAATCATTAAATTATTTTTACTCCATATGTGTCTCATGATGCTGAGGACAGCATTAACTCCTGAAGTCCTGTACATTTCAACACAGCAATAATCATAGCATAAACCATCTAGCACATCCACGTTTATGCTACTAACCTGGTAAAAATTTATCACAGAGACAACTGTCATGAATACCCTACTGCTAGGGTAAAAAAAAAAAAAAAAAAAGGAAGGTCAGTGATTTATCTGAATGGACAGATGGTCATAATGTATTCCTTCAAAGTGATCTAATTCGGTCTTTGACAGGCTGCAGAAATAAGTGACTCAGCGTGGAGTGTCCTGTGCTGACACCAACGTGGGCTCTGATGTTGGGGCTCCTCTCTCTCCCTGACCTGCCCCAGGGGCTGGCAAGGGCTGAGGTCTGCTTCTTCAGGCTTTGGGATCACACAGCCTAGGAATTACAAAGACCAGGAGCGGTGCCTTGCCTCACCTCAGGGAGTCTCCAGGACACCCATCCATCTGTCAATGTCAGGAGCTCAAGTCAATGTGGCAAGCGGCCGCTGAGGCCGAGAAAAGGAGAGGGCCTCCCCTGCCCTGGCAGAATCCTGTGAAATCTTGGGACGTGGGCTCCATAGATGGTGCTCCTTTTAGGCAGGTCTTTTTCAAAGTGAGAATGGTAAGTTGTATTAATGCTCAAAATGTGTGCTGCCCCGCCCCGGGGTACTGCTCCTTGAAGGAGTGTTTCACATCCCCTCTCTGATGATGTCAGGAATGGCTGTGTGACTTGCTTTGTGGACCACGTGGGGCCAGAAGCTTTAAGAACGAGCTCGTGCTTGTCATGCTCTCTGCCACAGACTTCATGTTCCCCGGAGAGGTTGCCCCATTAGCCTGGGCCCTGGACAACACAGTGCAGAGCGGAGGCTAACCCACAAAGGCTATAAATATAAATGCAAAGTAGAACTACTTATTATTGTAAGCCATTGGGCATCATTTGTTACCACAGCATAATAAACCAAGCATACCTGACTGATACAGGGAAATCACTTCTCTCACTGTCCCTATTTGCCCACCTTGCAACAGGAAACAGTACTTATTGTGGGCAAAGAGCTGGCTAGTCGGGCTCATTGGCCACTCTGGCTACAGACCCAATGCAGGCTGATGAAGGTAGAGCAAGGACTGTCAGGTTAGTGAGGAGTTAGCAACACACGATGCTTTGTTTACTGACAAACAGTGTGAACCGCCTGAGCCAGGACACGCTGGTTGTTTCGGGGGCTCTGACTGGTCATTTTGTGCTTCTTGGCTAATGCATTGGAAGGGAGCCAACCAGGGAACTGTTACAGCAAGGCCATGCCCAAGACCCAGAAACCACTGGCATGCTTGGGTTGTAAGCGCTGCCACATGTAACAGCAGCATCTGGAATTGGCACTCCAGAAGAAAACGCATTGGGAGCGGCAGGAAGTGGAAGCATTAATAACTGTCAAGAGCGAGGCAGACAGGCCAACTTAATGGGTGAGCTCAGTCCACACGGGGCCTGGTAAGTCCTATCACTCTCTCCGTCTACAGCCACTGCTCCTCGGAGACATATAAATCATAGCCAATGACCTAATAAAGTAATAAGGTTTGTCTGAGTTTTGACAACAGAAAATAATAGAGGGCCTCAAATTTAGAGGGAGAGAAATAGAAGGCTTTTTAAAATTGCTTTCTCACCGGAATAGAGGAAGTCTACAGATGAACAAAAGTAACGCTCCGTCGACAGGTTGTCAGTTTCCTGAAAATACCCACAAATCTATGACATTTTATAGAGTTACAGAGAAGAGTCAGGTTAAGTGGGAATGTTTTTCGGCTGGACATTTACTTTGTTAGATACTTGAACTGTCTTTTTCTGTCATGAAATGAATTTACTGGAGATTGAACTTCCTTTCTTTTACTTTACTTTTTTATGTTTGCGTTGTTGTACTGTTGAATGTAAAAAGAATGGGCTTTTAAATGAGGCAGATATGAATTTGTGTCCCACCTCTACTTTTGAGATCTATGACTTGACAAAGTACTTAATTTCTTTGGGTCATTTTCTTCAACAGTGTCGTGGTGAGGAGTTAAATAAAGCAGTGTGACTAAAACCAGCTTGGCTCAGTGGATAGAGTGTCGGTTTGCGGACTGAAGGGTCCTGGGTTCCAGTCAGGGCATGCACCTTGGTGTGGGCACATCCCCGGTGGGGGGTGTGCAGGAGGCAGCTGGTCGATGTTTCTCTCTCATTGATGTTTCTAGCTCTCTAGCTCTCCCTTCCTCTCTGTAAAAAATCAATAAAATTTATTAAAAACAAACAAAAAAACTGTGTTATTGTATTTGGTATAGAACCTGGCACTTAAGGTCTCAATCCTTGTTACTTTCTTTCTTTAATCTTTTGGAAAAGTTTAAAGGTGGGAGAGGGGGTGTGCTGCTGGTGCAGGTCAGTCCTGGTATGTTAACAATGTACATTTGGTAATCATTATCATTAATAGAATGGGTGACTACTAAGGATACCATTTGCTCTACTAAGTCAACTATATTGACTATAAATATCTACATTAACTTCCCAAGTGCTGACTCCTGGATGTTGCTCTGACCGCTTTCCTATGCCCAGGAGCTGGTAGTCTGTGTCGCTAGTTACCCTCTACTGGATTCAGTGAGCACCTGAGTCCCTATAAAATACAGGCACTTAGGGAATTTCCCCAAGGCTGCCTGTGCTCCTTGCTTGCCCATCTGCTTTCCACTTAAGAGCAGGAAAGTGTTCCTATTCCAATGCTGCCTGTGTTCTCAATTCTATCCTTCCCAGACCCTCTGGGAACTTTTTTGGCCAATTATTTCTCCCTTTCTTTATTGTCAGTCTCCTTTCTGCTGGATCATTCTCTTCAGAAGGGGTAAAAAGAGAATAATAAACAAAACGCAAAATACTCACAGGAGCACCCTCACGCAAGCCAGGCTCCTTCCCCAGCTCAGGGTCATACTCCAGCTCAGGGTCAACTAACATGAAGAGCATGAAGGGGCAGGGAGTTGGGGACAATGATCAGGATGATTAATCCTATCGGATGGAACTGGATTCCTTTTCTCTCCCCATCCTGAGCAAGCTGGTTGCCTCAAGATCGGCGATTTTTAAGCTGTGTGCTGCAAAAACTTTTAAGACATGCAGTACCTGAATATTTAGTTAGGGCACTGGCCTCTTTTCCCTTAGATTATCAAATAAAAATGACAATAGGCAACACAACAATAGCTGTGCGGTATGGGTAAATAACAATTATGCCTATTTTGTGTGTGTGTGTGTGTGTGTGTGTGTGAGAGAGAGAGAGAGAGAGAGAGAGAGAGAGAGAGAGAGAGATCAGCAAAAAAAAAGTAATTTTGGTGTGCTGAGTAATTTCAGTAATTAGTGTATGTGTGTTGTGAGATGAAAAAGGTTGAAAATCACTGTTCTAGATTAAAAAGGTAATAACTTTTACTTAAAGTAAATAAAATTCTTGGTGCTGATCTAGCTTGAACTGGGGGTCTAGAAAAAGGATCAGAGTTGTCTGGAACTGTATACCACAATAATTTACTATCAGGACTTTTATTAATACTATGAATCAAATCAATGGGCTCAGGAAAAAAATAACATCAATGGGTAGTGAAATGGCACTGATAAAATTAAACACCAAATTTCATACATTATTGGAGACTTGTGCCGGACTCATTGTGTGTAAAAGAAATGGGGACTATAGCAGATCCCCCAGACTATAAAGGTAAGCTCAAAAGGGGTCATGACACCTGCCAAAGCTTTATAATTTACACAAAGTGGTCTATATAGGGTAGTAAGATAAGATAAAACACTCGAGCAGTTATCATGTGCATCAAATTGCTCATGGGGAGACTCAACCAGTGATGTCCCTCAAATCATGTCATCAGAGAAGTAGAGATGCAGGGGACACTGTGATGTACTGCCTACTTTCCCCTTCAGTGAAGGACTGGGTTGTTCCAATTCCTTGGAGTTTTGTTGGAAGACATAAATATAATTTTATGCCCAGCTAATCTACTGTTCAAGATTTAATTTAAAGAATAGATATTATTCAGATCCACAAAAATAATTTTCTGTTCATAGTCCCTCAACTAACGAGCTCTTTATAAAGATTAACAACAAAATAAATTTGTAGGGAAAAAGTATGATGTTTAATTGATAAACAGACTCATAAATTAATTAATGCTTGTATATGAGAAAGGGAAGCTCAGTATATAGCAAAAGATTATAATTTAATATAAGGAAAGAGATACCAAAATCTTTAATTTTTAGTAAGTAACCTTATCAAATCAACTAAAGAAAAGAAACAGTAGAAAGGAAGGAAAGAAAATCCTGGTAAATAGAAAACACAATATGACAAGTAATTCTAAATGTTTCAATAATCAAAATAAGTATAAATTGATTAAACTCAGCTATTAAAATACCAATAAAGGATTTCATAAAATCAAAGTATGTACTGTATATAGACATTCCCATAAAAGAAAACCACTAGGTAAAGTACAACCAGGATCATAATCAAAACAGTACTTATTATGCAAGGTTACAGTCAGACCAAAAGGACGCATTAATGGGACTGAAGCAGAACTACACATGATAAAAGGACAATCCACAAAGAGCATAGTAATCATGAGCAAGGATAGATTTGACAACAGAGCTTCCAACTACAAACAAACCACGAAGAGAAGTAGAAAAATCAACAATTATATTTGAATAATAAAAAAAAACACACCTTGGTCAAACACAGATAAATAAAATAGACAAAAATAAAAATTTGTAAGAATAAATAATATTTGGTTTACTGATATAAGAGTTTATTGTACACAGACATGCAAATCACACAGAAAACCTTTTGCCCAATGTATGAAGAATAGACATTCTTTTCAAGCATAGGTAAAATATTTATAAAAATGAAATATATATTAGGTTACAGAATGTTTTAACAAATCTCAAAAAATCACTATCAGATAGGCCATGTTTTTTTTTGTTTTTGTTTTTTAAACTATAATGTAATTAAATTAGAAAGTAATAACAAAATGATAGTTAAAAACAAAACAAAACACCAGTACTCCTAAAAAATCCATGGGTTAAAGAGGAAACTTCAAAGAAACTGATCAAAACTGAACAAAAAAAAAACATATTTCAAACTTTGTATTATGCAGCTACAATATTTAGGAGGAAATATATACTTTAGTGTATTCACTTATAAACAATAAATATTATTATTTTAAAAATTTCTTTATTGATTAAGGTGTCACATATTTGTCCTCAACCCCCTAATCCAATCCCCACCCCTCCCCACTCATTCCTCCACCCCCTTATTGTCCTTGACCACTGGTTAGGCTCATATGTATGCACATAAGTCCTTTGGTTGATCTCTCCCTTTTTCCCCACCCTCCCTTTGAGGTCCAACAGTCGAACCCATGGCTCCTTGTCTCTGGATCTGTTCTTGTTCAGCAGTCTATGTTGTTCACCATTTCCCCTAGATAAGTGAGATCATGTCCTACTGAAAATATAAGAATAAAAAATGAGACAAGCAATAATCATTATGCTGAAAGGCATATGAATCAGTCTGTAGTTAGCTAATTTCTGGGTCACCAGTTCTTTTGAGACCCAATTTCAATGTCAAACAGTTCCTTATGTGTACATGTCAGCAATGATATTTCAGTTCTGGATGGTGGACAAATGGTGGTAATGCAGGCCCAACCCTCTCTGGTTTGGTCCTGGGCAACCTGCAGTGATATACAGCTGCTGACTGCTAGTATGGCAAGGCGTCATCAGCGTCTTCCATCTCTGGACTGCTTCTCTTCAGTCCTCATGGTTAGAGTAGTCCTGTCAATTCCTCTCTGTTGCCAGAATCCACATGGTCTTGGAGTTGTTTTCTGAAAATATACAAACATATTTCAAGAAATGATTTTATGAATTAATTGAAGATGATAAAAATATAAAACATTAAACCTATGGCGAAAAGTATAAGAAGTTCACAACCATAAGAGTAAAAATGAACAGAGAAAACAAGCAAAGAAAAGTTACCAATGGTTAATAATTAACAAACTCAAAACCTATTTTTCCAAAAGATAAATAAAAATATATATCCTTATGAAAACTGATCAAATTTAATACAGAAAACTATACCTGGGTACAGCCTAACCAACTGTTTTGCTGATGAATTTAAAAACAAATAAGATAGACAATTTTCTGGAAAAAATAAATATTAAAACAAACTCAGAAGAAACAGAAAACCCAAATAAACGAATAATCATTAGATAAATGGTATCAATTTTAACAACTCTACTCTTCCAAAAGAATATATTTTAGGGAGGAAAGGATGAGTTGCATGAAAGTTTCAAGAAACAGGTAGATAAAACATTTTTAGATAAGGGAAAAAATATTCAATTCATGTATAAGAGCAGCATATTCTTATACATTGAAACTAAGTAATCAGTTTATTGACAAATCTGATCTATGGATACAGATGGAAAATTAAGAAACAAATTAATAGTAAACTAAATCCAGGTAGCAGTATTTAAAAACAGTAATCATGACCAATGTTGAGTTTATATCACAAATCAAGGATAGTTTCATATTGGAAAACTCTATCCAGGTTAATTTAATGCATTGACTTGTTAAAGAAGTAAACATATATAAACATCTTAGTAATAATCATCATAATAATATCTGATAAAATTTAGTTATTGTAAAAATGTCCTATATGATGATAAGTATAAAGAATCTTCTTAAATTTAATAAAGGGTGTTTCCTAAAAATCTACTAGCAACAGCCAAACACTAGAAACAATTTAAATGTCCATCAGTTGGGGAATACATAAGTACATGGGGTTTAGTCATACAGCGGTACACAATAAATCAATTAAGTTCAACTATTCACAAAGGTAACTCTTGAAAACATAAGTGAACAGGAGCAGTATGTCCTTTGAGTACATGGTGTTGAGGGAGAGAGGAAGTTAAACTGAATTGGAGAGGGGAGCATTAGGCTTCACATTTAATTGTCATGTGGATGAGCAGCAGAAACATTTTTGTCTTTTAGAAGCTGTCATTGGTCCAGAATGGTTGGAATGTTGTGAGTGAGAGTAAGTGGGCACTAGAAGAGACAGGAGAATAGCAGGGGCAGATCCTGTAGGACCGGGGGTGGGGGGGACACACACACACACACACACACACACACATCTGTTCCACAGGCCGGATAAGTCCCCGGAAATCCTTTGGTCTGGCCCTGTCAAGGCATTAGGGGTGAGTTAATTAAATATTTGACCAAATATAGCAGGCTACTTTTTAAGTTGATAATTTTGTATGGCTCTCGAGTGATGTTATAAATATCCAAATGACCCTTGGCAGAAAAAAGGTTCTCACCCCAGAATAGGCCTAGGAGACCATAGAAAAAAGCCTTGGAGGTTTTAAGCAGGGGAGTGATAACTGCTTTATGTTTTTTTGAACTATATCTTTATTAATTTCAAAGAGGAAGGGAGAAAGAGAGAAACACCAATGATGAGAGAGAATCATTGATCAGCTGCCTCCTACACGCCCCTATTGGGGATCAAGCCCACAACTCAGGCATGTGCTCTGATTGATAATTGAACCATGACCTCCTGAGCCATGCCAGCTGGGCTGCTTTATGTTTTTAAAAGACTACCTGTTTTCGCCAGTTTGGGTTGCAATAACAAAGTACCATATATTGGGTGGCTTAAACAACAGAAATTCATTTCTCACAGTTTTGGAAACTGGCAAGTCTAAGATGGAAGCCCCAGCAGATTCAGTGTCTGTTGAGTGTCTACTTCTTGGTTTGCACATAGCCATACTATCATGTGTCTTCACATGGCAGAGAGCAGAGCAAGGAGCTCTCTGGGGGTCCCCTTTATCAGGTCACACCAATCCCATTCATGAGGGCTTCACACTCATGACCAAATGACCTCCTACAGGCCTCACGTCAAGAAACCATCATGTTGGGGTGAGGGTTTTAACATATGAACTTAGGACAGTGGTAGGCAAACTCGTTAGTCAACAGAGCCAAATATCAACAGTACAACAATTGAAATTTCTTTTGAGAGCCAAATTTTTCTTCTTCTAACGCCACGTCTTCAAAATAGACTCTCCCAGGCCGTGGTATTTTGTGGAAGAGCCACACTCAAGGGGCCAAAGAGCTGCATGTGGCTCACGAGCCACAGTTTGCCAACCACTGACTTAGGATATTGTGAACATTCAGTACATAATACCATCTCTTTCCTCTATCTCACCAACTATTGGTCAATAATTCCACTATATTTTTCACTATCAAGATTTACAGCACTTAATCTATTATATAACTCATATCACCTATGCTTTATCTATAGGTTAATTTGAAATTTCAATCAATCAACACCATTTATACATGTATTTCATGGCAGAATGGCTAGGCCATCTACTAAATTCATCTGTAAATGGGGATTTGCCCTCTGTGAAGTGGGCCTACTCCACAGTTTTCTGGCATCGATGGAATATGTGAGTAATTTTGTTTAATGCTGACTTTTAGTATAGGAAAGCCCATTTTCGCCATGTACACATGCTGTATTTACAACAGTGCTACCAGAGATGGAGCCGACCAGAATTCATGCTCTTGGCAGGCAGAGGGGAGCAAGGAGGGGAAAGAGCTAGCTTGTTTGTTCTGTGTCTCAATCCAAACTCACCCATCAGACGCATCCTCCCACCTTTCAGGCGGAGGAGATAATGAGAGGACACAGAGGCCAGGCTGGCAGTGCTACTTGAGAAAAACTTCCTCCCTCTGCAAGGAAGGGGAAGGGAGCACTGGGAGTCAGAGGTGCTTTGCCTTACATCATTCTCCTGTTTGAAGTGGTCTCTCCTACACTCTCTCCAGGCTCCTGGCTTGCTCCTCTATCTTGCTTTCCACCTGGGAGGGCAATCAGGTTCTTCTGATTTTCCCATCATTCCCAAATGGTTTTCATCTCATACCTGGTTGGCTCTCCGTTGAAGCTATAATTCGTAATCTTGTGTGGTTGTCCTCATCTGCTGTGGACCGGAGGACTGTAAGGTGACCAGACTGGCGGGACAGTCCCGATTTGTAACAATTTGTCCCGTGGCATTTAAAAAAAGTCTAGATTTTTTGAAAGAATCAGGACTTTTTTTTTCTTTTTCTTTTTTCTTTTTTCTTTTTTTTAAAGTCCCGATTCAAAAGCGGGACGTTTGGTCACTTTACTTTTGGGGTTCATACAGGGAAAGTGGGAGGACAGAGCCTTTGTAATGCAAATGGCTACAGTAAACTCTTCTAAACACTTCATTACACTGTTTATTGCTCACAGCAGATGTGTGAAGTTATTTTATAGCGGCATAAAGTGAATTTTAGAAAAGTTAGATAACTTAGATAAATTACCTCCAATCACGCACCTCAAAAGTGAAAGAACCAGGATTCTAACCTAAAAGTTTTCTTACTTTTGGTCCTGTGTTCTGCCTGTAATAACACAATGGCTAATTTGTGGAAAATGCTTCTCTTTCTGTTTCTTGGTGTGCCAGCCTCTTTCTCGTTGGCCTATAGATGAGAGAGGAGATTGCTAGAGTCATTCTAGAGCACAGACATAGCTGAGAATGGCTTTTCTCAGGCGTTTGAGAAAATCTGTATAAAAGCACTTTGATGGTTAAGAGTGCACATGATCCTTCCTGAGCAGGTGTTGTGGCTTCCCCATTGCGCAGTCCCTGATAATCTACACGTGACTGATCATCTCTTTAACTCCTTCTTGTCACATTTGGGTAAGTGAACTGAAGTATGAAGCAGCAGTCCACTTCCTGCATATTTTTTTTTTTTAATCTGGCAAATCTCTCTGGGAGGAAGCACATTATTTCTATCATGCTTTGGGTAGGATACATTGATAAATGGGGTTTTCCCAGCTGAAGGTTCTTAGTGCTAACTTCTGTTTCACTTCCTCATCATTCACACCCTCACCTGAGCCCACCTACCTTAACTTCCGGATCAGTCTTGCCCATTTCCAGAATTTTCTTTTCAAATGGCCAACTAATTTATAAGGAGAAGGAATCATAAAACATTTCAAACGTACACAAAAATAGAAGAGTACTATAAATCCCTATATACTCATCATCCAAAATCAATAATTAGCAAAATTATACAACACTACAATCTGTATTGTTTTTCCTTTGCTGAAATATTTTAAACCATACCCAAGGCTTTATGTCATTTCACCCCTGTATGGATTGAAATAAAAATGTTTAATGTCATCAACACTTTTCTAAGAAGTAGGGACTTTATTCTCCAGGTTCATTATTTACCAGTTATTTCACAGAAACCTCATTCATTTGGTATTCAATTTTCTAATTCAACTACAAAAAACATAAATTAAATGAATAAATCATTTGTATTCACCCCAATATCAGGAAGAAATACCTGTACATAGTTTTAAAAATGGTTCAGTGTGTCAGTGGATGCACTGAGTAATGGACCAGCTGGATGGAGAGGCCGCAGAGGTCTTCAAACTACGGCCCGTGGGCCACATGCGGCCCGCAGAGGAGTCTGATCCTGCCCGCCAGGTTTTTTGGGCAGTGAGCGCAGCCGAGGTGTTACAGTAGGAATTAGTAGTTCATATAGTCCGGCCCTCCAGCTCTCTGAGGGACTGTGATCTGGCCCCCCACTTTAAAAAGTTTGAGGACCCCTGCGAGGATCCAGCTGGGATGGCTGCTTCTCCCAACGACTGCTGCAGAGCAGGAGGCTCTGACCTCCCCCTTCCCAACCAGGCCACCAGAACAACTGCCAAGTCCTGCTCCCTCCTGCCCTCTTGCCACTCAGCTGTGCAGCGACAGGCTGCCTGCCACAGCGAAGCCATTCTTGATGACCAGCGACAGTCCCACCTGCTCAGCGAAGGTTTTCATGATTATGGCCTCCACTGGCTCTCTCTCTAGCATACAATTCAGCAATCACTGTTTTACACATGCATCGTGTATTCCCAGGTTGACTGTGAGGACACTGAGGGTAAGGACTGTGTTTAGCCTTCTCATATGTAACTTATGCTGCCCAATAATGACGGCACCGCTGGTTCTGAATATTTATTACGGAGCAAATGAAGCTCAACTTGAGTTTTCATTTGTGCTGAAGTTATTAGTGTAAAATTTTCTGCTCAAAATCAAGTCATAAGAGGAAAGAAGAAAAAAACTTGGAGGCATTACTGTTTAAGAATATAGGTAAAAGATAGGTTTGGTAGACTTCCACCCATCCACTTGTTCAACCTGCCCTACAAGCCCACTTAAATCCTGCTCTGTCTTTACTTGAACAACCTACACAAATTTTTTTTTTGTTCTCTTGGAAGTATGTCTAGGACAATTGTTAATTGTTGGCACGTATTGTGGTATGACCACATGTTTAAGAATCGCAAAACCCTCCATAAGAAATCAGACCCTAACTGGACCTTTATCCAAAGCAACAGGCTCTTTCTTGAAGCAGCACCACGGTGCCACCAAGTGGAGAGTTTTTGAAAACATTCAACTCATCATGAACTGCAAATCATTTTGGAACTGGAGCATTTGTGATCAGCTTGTTTACGGAACTGCAGATTTGATACTTCGCATTTGTATATATTGGATGCTTGATAAATTAGAAGAATTGCTTCACTTATGCTTCTTGAAATCCTGTTCTCTTTAACTTCTACTTGTGATTTTTCTTTAAGAAAATTTCCAATGAAAGCATTTATGACATAAAATAATATGGGCACTTACCTTATTTTACCATATCTTGAGAGAAAGCAAGTTTCTTATTTTTCTCTGGCTACTTCTATTAAAGATTAATTCTATTTCCTAGAGAGGTCTATTTAAAAGAGGAAAAGCTTGCTTATGGAATATGCATGTTGCCTATGTGTAGATTTGATGTTTGAGATTTTCTGGAGTTAATTTTATATCTTATTATTCAAAATGTCAAACTAATGGTGCTGGGACAATTGAACATCCATGTACCAAAAAAATGAACCTCAACTCTCATCTTGCAGCATACACAACAGTTAATTTAAAATCGGTGTGATTATCACAGATACTCCAAGTCTCAGCTGACTGTTCAATTTGAGAACATCCTTAAAGAGACAAGACAATTGAAGTAAACTTTACTCTCTCCTACTTACCTGAGGCTAAAGGCATTTCACCGTATTTTCCTTAGTGGAGGCTCCAAACGATGGCATTCTTCTTTTTTTTTTTTAAATAGTATTTCCCCAATTTAATATTTAATTTTACTAAAAGCCTATCTTGGCTCTATATAGCTTAGGTCAGTGCATATTTTTATTCTATATGAGAGGACTAGAACATTTTCAAATTTATATCACAAATAACTCATAAAAATGTAGGCAAGCACCTACTGGACTAACAGCAGGAGGTCCAAGGTCTAAGCCCACGACTGTCACTAACACTCAATGTGGCCACATACAAGATTCTTAAGACTCTCTCTGAGTTTCCACGTTTGTATTATAGTTAGTAACCCCCCTTCAAAAATTTTGTGTATTTCTAAATTTTCTTTAAGGAGCATGTTATGCTGTCAATAAAAAAGTTGGGCAGGATCCCTTAGATCCCTTCCCTGTCTCTTGTTTGATGTTTTCACGACTGTGTGTATTTGCAAGTTAATATCTTTGAAATATGAACTCACTTAAAAGCTATTCGTGAGATCTCACATTAATTTTGATGAATACTTATGGAAAATTTCTGAGCTATATCTTTCAAATATGCTAAGTGCATATTACAACAAATATATTTTTCTATGTTTGCCAAATTTCAAGTTTGTTTAAATAAGAGTTTAAGCACCATATGTCCTAAATGTGCCAGCTATAACTACCTCCACTATTTCTGGAAAAAAGAAAGAAAGAAAGAAAGAAAAAAGGCAGCTTAACTTCAGTGTCTTGCATTTTTGGCCACCATGCCATGGGATCACACAGGATCTGTAGATGGAAAGTTATATAAGGAGGCATCAAGCTGTAGTGGGGAAGCATTGGATAGCAACTCAAACCCATGGATTTCAGCCTTAAGCTATAACCCTCTAGGCTCCTGAGTATGGAGAAAAAGGCTCAATGGGTCTGAGCTTCTGTTTCATTATCTACAAAATGGTGATAATAAATGTTGCCAAACACATTTGGTTGTTCAAAGGTTCAAGTGAAATAAAGTTTCACTTTATGCTGGAAGAGTGCAATATGATGGGAATCTGTCATCGAGTAGGAAGAAACTAAGGGGACTAAGAAGGTGAGAGATACAGTGGAAGAATCAAGGATGAGCCTTTCTGGTCCCTCTCCCCCTTGTGGGAATGATGTGAACAGATATGGCACTCTTGTCCATGATCCATTTTGTGCAGATATTAGGAAGGGAGAGGAAGTTGGATGTCACAGTCTAAGGACCCATAGAAAAACAGAAGAATGAAGGGAAGAAACAGGGCAGGAGAGGGGGGATGAAATGAACACTACGTTATCACTTGTGGCAAGCCAGACACCATGTGCATGCTACTGTTTTACATATAGGGATGGCTTTTAGGTTCCCAGTGAAAGGAATAGAACCTTCAGATGATAAATATAAAAAAAAAACCATTAAAATGTGAAACAACTAGAGAATGAGAAATCTTCTAATTTACAAAATATAGGAGGACTGTATTCTTAAAAATTGTCCACATCAGACAAGACAAAGAAAGAGTGTGAAATGTTTCAGATTAAAGGAAGCTAAAGAGTCATGACCACTAACATGAATGCAATTCCTGATCTACGCTGAAGCCTGGACTAGAGAAGACAAAAAGGAATGTAATTGGGTCAACTGACAAAGTGGAATATGGATGCAAATGAGATAATAGTACTATATCAACACAGTTTACAAAAGTTGAAAACTGTAGTGCGGTTATGTAAACAAATACTCTTAGGAAACACAAGTGTTCAGGAGTGATGGGCCATGGTGCATGTAACTTATGTTTAAATTGTTCAGGAAAGAGAGATAGAGAGGGAAAGAGTGAGCAAATGAGGTAAATGGTTATAAATAAGTGACCTTGATTAAAGATATATGAAGATTCTTTGCGCATCTTTCTGTAAGTTTGACTTTATTTCCACATAACATTTTTAAAAAGTGAAGCATATATTTTAATGAGGTCTTCTATTCATTAAACATTCTTGTCATTATTTTAGCTGTAATAACATTTGACATCTGTATGAGTGCTAACCATTTAAAAAGTACTTAAAGCCCAGCAGGCGTGGCTCAGTAATTGAGCGTCAACCTATGAAGCAGGAGATCATGATTCGATTCCTAGTCAGGGCACATGCCTGGGATGAGGGCTCGATCCCAGTGGAAGGTGTGCAGGAGGCAGCTGACCAATTATTCTCTCTCATCTTTGATGTTTCTATCTCTCTCTCTTTCCCTGCCTCTCTGAAATCAATAAAAATACATTTTAAAAATTGTACTTTAACATCTTTTATTTAATTATCATCATGAAAGCCCCATTTTACTGATAAGGAAAATGAGAATCAGAAACTTCTGAGATCTTGGCTAGATCATATTTGTATTTTCACTGGCTAGCACAGGGAACAAATGAAGGCAGGCAGGAAGGATGACTTGACTTGCTCCAAATCACAAACCTAGAGTTAAACAGGTACTGAGACTCAGAGCTCAGTACCTTTGTTCTTCTTTGCAGCTATCAAATACCATAAAACACACTTAAATCTTAGACCAGGATTTATTTAATTACTCTTTGATGATTCCCAAGTCACAGAATCTTACAGTGCCTTAGGCTAACATTTATGTATGCCATTTATCATCCTGTAGCTAAGAGAAATAACAGTTGAAAAATTCTTAATTAAATCCTAGAAGATCAAGACTACCTTTGGAGTAAACCCCATTATATTGCTTTTTGCTAGTGATATTATTTAAGCTAATAGTTTGCTTATACATGAAAATGAAGATTTATCAAGATATCTATACTGCTTGTGTTTGATGGCAAACCTTACCCTTCCATAATATAAAACTTAGAATATTTCTATTTTGCTCACTTTAAAATTTATTAATTTTCATTTTCGGATTGTTTTTCATTATTTAAAGTGAAAATTCTAGACAGTGTTACCAGCAGCAGAAATGGTTCCTTGGAACTGATCATTAATCCTTCTTGTTTTAATCAGTGCCAAGCATTTTTTGAAATTTGCTAAACCTGGTTTTCTTTTAAAGTGCAATAAGTTGTACAAACAATAGCAACAGCAGCACGTAAATTCAAAACAGAAGTTTAAAGAATGAGAATGGAATTCCAGCCTGCTGTGCTGGGAAGAATTCCCTGGTCTAAGTGTACCTCT
Source organism: Pipistrellus hanaki (assembly GCF_964339955.1). Taxonomy (NCBI): domain Eukaryota; kingdom Metazoa; phylum Chordata; class Mammalia; order Chiroptera; family Vespertilionidae; genus Pipistrellus; species Pipistrellus hanaki. The sequence goes on from NC_140505.1 coordinate 147,416,474, forward strand.
CTGGGTGATGAAGCAAGTCTAGTATCAATGGCAGCCGTGGGAATGCCTTATGACTTGGCCCACTTTCAGGACTGGGTCTTTAGTCAGCCTGGATTGACCTATCTTTCGTTATGTGAGTAATGACACTAATTCTCGATACTCATATGTAGAGAGGTATGTTACAGTTGGGAGATGACAACGCTGTAACCTGGGGAAGACAGCTGGCCATTTGACAAAGCCTGAAAGGTGAGTAGCCAATTGATTGTTGCTTGTTAATCAACTCAATGAGCAGCCCTTTAGGACAAAGAGACGTGATTTATGGCTCCTCAATCTGCATTCAGCTCCCCCTCCCTTCTCTGATATGTTGAATTGTCCTGCTGGTCAGCACATTAAAAACCAGAGTGAGTTGATTCTTAATGCTTAAACAAAGAAAATGTTTTAAGCAATTATCCTCATACAGATTCCATTTGCATAATTTATAGCAAGAGAATCTTCTCCTGTGAGTTATCAATCTCCATGAGCGCTCTCTTTAGTAGATTAGAACCTCATGCTAATATGAACAGACAAGTCTTCATTTTAGGGAGAGCAAATTTACCCCTTAATTCCTCGGTATGTTTACTGAGCACCTACTGTGTATCATGGAGTGAAGATTCAAAGGTGAATAAGGCTGACACCCTGCTTTTATAATTGGAAAAATGGATAATTAAACAGATGATTCCCCCCAAATGATATGCACAAAAACAGGATGGGGTGAGCACATGGTCCTAAGGACAATTTTCAATAGGCTCCTAACCTACTCTACGATAGTCCCTTTGCCCATTTTTTATTTTTATTTTTATTTTTATTTCTTTCCCATTTTTTAATTGGATTGTTTTTTTTTTTTTTGGTGCTGAGTTGTGAAGCCACTGTGGAAAACATTATGGAATGGAAGTTTCTAAACAAATTAAAAGTGGAACTGCCTTATGACCCAACCACTCCACTTCTGGTTATATATCCAAAGCATCCCAAACACTAATTTGAAAAAATATAAGCACCCCAATGCTCATTGCAGTGTTATTTACATTAGCCAAGCTATAGAAGTAACCCAAGTGCCCATCAGTAGAGAGTGGATAAAAAAGTGATAGTACATAGCTGAGACCGGTTTGGCTCAGTGGATAGAGCGTCAGCCTGCAGACTGAAGGGTCCCAGGTTCGATTCCGGTCAAGGGCATGTACCTTGGTTGCGGGCACCTCCCCAGTAGGAGGTGTGCAAGAGGCAATTGATTGATGATTCTAGCTCATCGATGTTTCTAACTCTCTGTCCCTCTCTCTTCCTCTCTGTAAAAAATCAATAAAATATATATTTTTAAAAAAGTGGTAGTACATATATACAATGGAATGTTACCCGGCCATTAAAAGGAACAAAATGTTATCATTTGCGACAAAATGGATGGACCTAGAGGGTATTATACTAACTGAGTTAAGTCAGTTGGAGAAAGACAAATGATTACACTTATATGTGTAAAGGACAATATAAACAAAAAATAAAACAGAAACAGACTTATCAATACAGAGAACAGACTGATGTTTGTCAGAGGGAAGAAGGGTTGGGAAAAAGGTGAAGGGATTGAGTAGCATAGATTGGCAGTTACTAGATAGCCATGGGGATGTAAAGTACAGCATAGGAAATAATATTGTAATAACTACCTATTGCAATATTACATAGTTGGGTACTGGAAATATCAGAGGGAATACTCTGTAAAGTATATGATTGTTTAACTACTATGCTCTATACCTGAATTTAATACAAAATAATATTAAATATAAACTAACTAAAATAGATTAATATTATAAGAAATGTCTGTAATTTTGAAGAAATATTAATTTAAAGTAAAATATATAAGTGCCCATATTCATTTGGGATAAATGAAGCTTCAGATGTGTTTATACAATTTACTGAAAAAGAAAGACAGAAAGAAAGAAAGAAAGAAAGAAAGAAAGGAAGAAAGAAAGGAAGAAAGACAGAAAGGACCCCAGTGGGAATTGTGTGGGTGTAACTGAGTGAGAAATTTGGTCTTTTGTAATGTGAACTATTTGAAATGAGAAGGGTTGAGTAGTTTAAAAAAATGGATGGGAGGAACTGGGGGCTTAATGGCACCCCACACGTTTCTTCTCACGTCTGTGACTAAGGAAAGGACATTTCTAATTTTTTCTAATGATCAAAAAGATGATTCTAGATCAAGGACTGTGAGAGACTTTGAGTGTAAGAGTTGGAAAAATCTTAAATGAATATATTTATTGTGTCCAAACTTTTAAAATACAAATTATAACATATAAATGCATATAATTATAATTTAAAATTGCATAAACCTTTTAGTTTCAAGAAAATTATATTATATACTTTTTAAATGTTAGTATTCCATTTTTTCTGGTAATTTTGAGTGATGCTTTTGTAACATTTAACCTTTATTTTTGCAATAAAAGCAAAACTTTGCAGCATGTGGAGTGCAGATTATACATCCATACTCTTATACAAAAGTATTATAATGAAATTATATTTTGCCAATCAAATTTCTTACTGATACATGTTAGTATTTTCTTTGGCTTTTATGAAATCTGTTTTTCAATCATGTAGACAAGGAAGAAGATTTTCATGGATACTTCTGAACTTCTTACTGTGCTGCACTTTAATGCAGAACACTTGCCTTTTAGTCTATTATTCCAGGATACTGTTGGTTTTTTGTTGTTGTTGTTTTGTTTGTTTGTTTTTGCTCTTATAGAATGTTATTTTTCTTCATTTTTACATTGAAGTTTCATTCATCTGAAGAGTTCTTTTCCATTTTTTTTTCTGTTGTGCATACTATTACTTAGTTTATTTAACAAGAGTTCTAAGTAGAGAAAATGGACAAGTGGGGCTTAAGTGGAGTTCTTGGGACTTCCATTTTCCTGTTGGTGGCAGCACCGCCTTTTCTTTCCATGTCCTGAATAGGAGGACTGGACGGAAAGTAGTCACTACCAAACTGAGCTTGTAGGAGAGCTCTGCGCACAGAATGCTTGGAATCAATGACATGAACAAGAATGTAGTTATCCTGTATATATTCAATGAAGCAGCCTCGTTTTAAGAAAATCAAATAAATTCACAAAACAAATTGATTTAGAATGGTTTTTGCATTACAAAAAAACCTACAAAATGCTTCAAATAGTTGGCTTTTCTATTGAATTTAAATATTGAATTTAAATATTCTATTGACTTTTGATATTGGCATTTAGCATTTTTACTGAGGCACACCACAATACAACACAAATATTTGACAATATTTCATTCTACATCATGGAGTACTAATTTGACATTATTTCTCTCTATACTGAAAATTGTTCACTCATCAGGTTATGCCATGCCCATTGATATGTTTTGAGGAAATATTCTAAGCATGCCTTTGATCCAATAGTTTAAAGAAATATGTACAATACACAAGCAGGGTAAGTAGAAAAGTTAGGGTCAACATCACCACTTTCATTTACTAAGTGGAGCACAATATAATTTTATTCTGCTGAGAATAAAAAGGAGGTGGAGAAATGCCGAAGCATTTAGCATTCAGGTGAAGTGTCTCCTACACCAGTCCATTACACTGAGTGCTTTTTTTTTTTTTAAAAAAAAAATATATTTTTATTGATATTTTACAGAGAGGAGGAAGGGAGAGAGATAGAGAGCTAGAAACGTCGATGAGAGAGAAACATTGACTAGCTGCCTCCTGCACACCCCCTAACGGGGACGTGCCCTCAACCAATGTACATGCCCTTGACCAGAATCGAACCCAGGACCTTTCAGTCCGCAGATCGACACTCTATCACTGAGCCAAACAGGTTTCGGCCTGAGTACTTTTTAAAAACTCCATTAGCCAGCGCTTTGCACAAAACTGATGCTCAATACTACTGACTGGTCAGTTAACTGACTGTGATAAGGTATTGATTTGGCTGGTTTAGTCCTTTTCTGGTTTCCTATTTGTTGCCTGGTGGTTCCATTTCTTAACAACTAGCTTCCATCTTCAGGTTAGGCTTTGCACTTGAAAACAAACTTCTAGCTGCTCTTTTGTTTCATTTTTTGAAATGTCCTTAAAACAGCTTTATTTGTGAGCAGCAGAGATGTTAAATTGTGCCCTGATGTCCTGTTAAGAAAAGCAATGGCTGTAGTGGCTGCTATGGGAATAGGAGGGCAATCAGTGCAGGCAATGCAGAAAGGTAGAGCGAAGGCAAGGCCAGCCAACTGATTTCTTCAAGGTGATTCACTCCCTATGTCCCCGGATGGCCGGCTGAGCAGAATGTATTAGCCAAAGCAAAGTGTGAAGGGGTGGCCCTCTGCCTCTTACACTGCACTGCTTCCCAGATGGAGGGCCTTTGCAGTTATCTGCTTGTCAACCTGTCCAACTTTCCAGGCTCCTGGCCACCAGCATTCTATTGAACCTCGGCTACCCTGAGGCGCTGTCCCATTTTCCACACCCATTTCTATCCCCGCGCCCCACTGCCCAAGACCAAAATGTTATATCAATAGGGAGTTCACCAGTTAGTTTTAAGAGTGGCCATTAAACCAATTCACACCAATATGTGCAGTAACTTTCTAAGGGTATTTGTGTTTTAGAAGAGTAAGTTTTTAAACCAAAAAATAAAGTTATAATGACAGAATTTCCTACAGTAAAGATGTATTTCAATCTGAAATCTTCCAGGAACTTATTCAGTGGAAGTTTATTTTCATTATTATTCTACCTGGGTCTTTTGAAGGAAGATAAATGTTTTTGTTTGTTTTAATATAAAAGCTAACAATTTGCTTACAAACTGGTGCCATGCTCAGTCAGGTTCTGCCTGCATCTGACAGCCTTATAAATGGTTACGCTGCTGTGTACTTTAGTCAGGACAATCTCAGTAATTTAACTTATCATCTTCCTTCTCTGGTATGGATAGAGAAGGTAACTAGTGCTGTGGACTTTGCATCAGGGAGACATTACAGGCAGCCTCTGATTTTTCCAGCTGTGTGGTCGTGGATAAGTATAATAACAAAACCTTTCCAAGCTGCAGCTTTCATATTAAACTCATGTGGCTGATGTGATTCCTGAATAGGGATAATCATCAACCATCCCAAATATGTATACACATTTAAAGCAATTAGGATCAGAGTCCCGTTGCTGTTATTTTAACTGTTCAAGATAATTCTATTTTCTTCCATAAAAATTGATATGGAAGAAAAAGTGTAAATTATTGTCAAGAAAATTGATATACATAAAAGGCTAAGCAATCATCTGACCATCCAACCGGCTGGTAGAAATGACACACACTGACCACCAGGGGGCAGATGCTCAACTCAGGAGCTGCTGAGAAGCGGTGGTGGCTTGGCAGTGGTGGTTCTCGGTGATGCACCTGGAACCAGAGAGGAGGGAGCCTGATTCTGGGGTGTATCACCCGAGAATTGCCCTCTCGCAATCCGGGACCCATTGGGGATGTCAAAGAGCCAGTTTCGGCCCAATTCTTGTGGGTCAGACCACAGGACCCCACCTGCCAGAGGGTCCCTGCTCACTCCACAGTGGACCTTTGAGCCGCAGCGCTGCCCCAGATGTGGCCAGCCAGTGAGAAATAACAGGAGGTTGGCGCCAGGACGTGTCCAGCCCTTCTTGCCCAGTCCCATCCTGCCAGCCACCTTCTAATTAATTTCCTTTCAATGTGCATGAACCTGTTCACTGGGATACTAGTTATGAAATAAAACAAAGAGTGAAGGAAAATTTGCCATATAAAAGCTCCCTGTATGGTGACTACAATCCAAATAATATGGATATTGGCTAAAGGATGAACAAACTGATCAGGAAACAGAACACAGTACTGAAACAGATTCAAGCATTCTTTAAAATAACAACTTGGTATAAAAGTAGTGATGCTTACATTTCAAATTAGTGAGAAAAGCAAGAGATACTTTATATGCAGTGTTAAAGTAATGGACTATTCACCTGGCATAAAAAGATAGATTTGTTATTTTAAACAAACAAAATATTAGAATATAATTAAGGAGATCAAGAATCTTAGGGGGTTGGTGGGTATGAGCATTCATGGGCAAGACATAAAAATCCACCAATCATTAAAAGAAATAATAGAGAGACATCACTACCTAAAAACCTAAAATTTCTGAATGGCAAAAGGCACCAGTACCAAGTTAAATGAGAAATAATAATTGGGAAAGAATATTTGCAAAATATTTGACAAGATGTTAGTTTCCCTTAAATATAATGATTCTTGCAAATGGATAAAATACAAGATATATAATAGAAAAATAGGTATACATGATGATGGAGCAATTCTGAGGTAAGGGATACAAACAGCCAGTAAACATTTGAAAGGTTTCTATACCTAAGCGGTAGTCAGAGATATGTATATTAAAGAAATAAAGACATTATTTTTTATGTATCAGAGAGAAAGAAAATTTAAAAATCTGATCGAATCTACTTTGGCAAAAGTGTGGGGAAAACAAAATACCTCTTAGGCACCACTGATGAATGTGTGAATAGCTAAAACATTTGAGTGTGTGAATAGCTAAAACATTTTGAAAGTCACCTGGTAATATTAAATTTAAATGTGCATATCTTTCACTTAAAAAGGCTATGTTAGGAATCTAACTTACATAAAGAAAAGCACCAGTCTTATGGGAAAAGATGAGTAAAACTGCATATTGCTGAATTTAAAAAAATGAACAAACCAAACCGTGGAATTACTCTGAATATCTACCAATAGGACAAGTACAGAATAGGTTATTATTGATTCTCTAGAGGCCTGGTGCATGAAAATTCATGCACTGGAGGGGAGGTTCCTCGGCCCAGACTGTCCTCTCTCACAGTCCAGGAGCCCTCAGGGGCTGGAGGGGACCTGGCAATCAGGGGAAGGCAATCCCCCCTTCACAACTCTGCTGCTGCCACTGCTGGCAGTGCAAACCTCAGCCAGCCGTGGTTACTTGAGCCTCAGGTGGCCCTGGGCGGCTGGGCAGCTGCCATCCAAGGCTTGCCTGTGCTTTGGGCCAGCCCTGGGCTGCTGGCGGGCTGAGGGCAGGTGCGGCTGCACTGTGCACCTGCCACCCCCTACCTGGGATGAAAGGACTGTGGGACTCCAGCAGGGCTGAGAGGACTGAGCACCACCATCTTGTGGCTATGGGCACCACTACCTTTGTCACAGCATGATGGTTAATTTGCATATTCCCTCTTTATTAGATAGGATACTATAGAATATTAAGCAAATATTTACATAGGTCTGTGCTCATATATTTAGAAAAATATCCATGTGAAGTGAAGAAAGCAAGGGGCTAAGTAATATGTTTAATATGATTGGATTTAATAAAAAGAAAAAAAGCTATATATGTGTGTGTCTAAATATAAGACTATATAATATAATATGAGGTGTGTGTGTAGGTATGGAAGGATTCATTTTAAAATGTTAAAAGCAGAGAAATGGGATTGGATGGGGGGGAAAGAGACTATAAATTTCTGATATCTCTATATTGCTTGAATTATTACACAAAACCTTCATTACTCGTATGGTTGAATGGTGCCCCACCCCCAAATTCACATGTTGAAGTCCTAACCCCCAGTATCTCAGAGAGTGACCTTATTTGAAATTAGTTGCAGATATAATTAGTTAAGCTAATATGAAATCATGCCAGAGTTGGTTTCTTTTAGACTGGCGTCCTTAAAAGAGGGGGAAACTTAGACACACAGGCAGATACAGGAAGAAGACAGCCAGCTATAGCCCAGGAGAGAGGTCCCAAGCAGGTCCTTCCTTGATGGCCTCAGAAAAGCGCCAACCATTGCTGTCAAAAACTTCACCTCAGACTTCTTGCTGCCAAAATTGTGAGACAAATTTCTGCTGATCAAGCCACCCAGTTGGTGGTACTTTGTTATGGCATCCCAGGCAAATGAATACAATTACTGTTGAACTTAAAAACCAATACAGTATTGCCCTAGCTGGTTTGGCTCAGTGGCTAGAGCATCAGCCTGCAGACTGAGGGTCCCCAGGTTTGATTCTGGTCAAGGGCACATGCCTGGGTTTTGGGCTCAATCCCCTGTAGGGAGCATGCAGGAGGCAGCCAATCAATGATTCTCTCTCATCATCAATGTTTCTATCCCTCTCTCCCTCTCCCTTCCTCTCTAACATCAATAAAATATACTTTAAAAAATAAAAACAAAAACGAATACAGTATTCTTGAAAAAGATGCAAAATGAAAAGAAGTGTATTTTGTAAGCTTATTCATTCAAGAAACATTTACTAAACATCTGTAATGTTCCAGGTATTCTACACTAAGTATTTTACTTAACTCTCCAGAAAAGCCAGGGGATAGGACCCAGTGTCTGCATTTAACAGAAGTCCCGTGACTTTGCAGTGTCGGTGGACACACTGTGAGGTTGGAGTCTGGCTGACTCCAGGGCCTATGCTGTGTCTGCTTCTCTGTGCTGAACCCCTTGCCTGGTGCTTGATCTCTTCATTACCCATTTCTAACCTTTAGTGAGCATTCGGGAAAAAGTTAGTTCCCCCTTCTTCTGTCTATACTACCAACAGGAGACAGAACAAAAAATGCCAGAATGACACCACCCATAACAGATGACACCAAAGTGGAATGATTTTTATGGAATCTCCTTTTATTGCGTTGTACTGTAGGGAGAGGCAGTGAACAATGATTATAGCTTTTTCTGGGTTGTACTCAACATTTCATGTTCATTTTTATCTTGCCAGTTGTCTAAACTAGAGAGCTGAAATACAGGAAGATGGACGAGAAGAACACTTCAGGAGCCATCTAGATGACTTAATCATAGATAAGCGGTTTGGCTCAATGACATATTTCAGAGTTTTATCAAGGATACGTCAAAGAGAAAATAGCCGTGACCTTGGGATACAGATGTTACACGTTCTAGATCTTTAGTGCAGGACAGAGGTTTCTTTGTTGCTGCAACTACTTGGAAAGGGCACTTTGATTCCCTTGTCTATTACTAGTAATTCTAGTGATGGCTATTATGCATGCGGGATGCTATCATTTACAAATTCTTATTCATCTTTAACATCCGGTTCAATTATCATTTTCTATCATATTCTCTCAGGCCAAGGTGTCGCACCCTTTTCTTTGCATCAGTACATTTTTACATAAAGGATATACAATGTATTCTTAATGTGTATTCCCTCATATTGTTATATATCAGAACCTCTTGCTGAATTGTAAATTCATTAGGACTTGAGACCACTCAGTCTCTATGTTCATTAGTATTTTATAATGTGACATCTAAAGAATGACATCATTTGGTTGGGGAATTGCCATAAGATACTAATGAATATAGAGACTAATATGATGAGATACATAAAAAGAGACTAGATGAGGTACATAAATAGAATACAGAGACTAGTCTCAAGATACTAATATGATGAGATACATAAATAATATGATGAGATACTTATGAGCAGAGAGAATTAGAGGCACAGGGTGGGTTAGAATGGAACAGGAAGGCAGTGTCACCATGTGGGTCTGAGACCCCTCATCATTCGTCTTTCCCATGTGTGTTGTATCTCCGGTTGGCATGATCACAACTCCATGGTCTGCAGGCGGTTTCCTCTCCAAATGCTCTCTCTTCATCCATTCTTCGCCTGGCTCCTCTCTCTTTGGCAAAAACACAGTTGGTATTAGTATTATAGTATTAGTGCCATTACTAGTACTGGTGACTGCTAACACACAGCATTTATTGTGTCTGGCACTTCTAAATGCTTTACTTATTCTAAATAAGTTCATCCTTAAAAGAAATCTCATAGATAGGTACTGTTATTACCCCCATTTAATAGCTGATAAAACTAAAGTATAAAGAGATTCCTTTGCTGGAGATCACATAGCTTCTAAGTAATAGGACCATTATTCTGCCCAGGCAACCTTATTCCAGAGCCTGCATCCCAAACTATGGTGTCTTCTTAACCAAGGAAATCACACCTGCCACTGCTGGTGTGGTAGCAAAAGGGATTTAATACAAGATCATATGCATATTTAAAATTAAAAACATATAAATGTCTCACTTCCTTGTCAAACCTTAGTGACCAAGGTTTCTTTCTTTGAGAATGAGTCTGCTGACTCAAGTTCCTTAGAGTTGATTGTGCATTACCTATGTCCTTTTAGCAGGGTTCTACAATTTCTAGTTTTGACTTCACTGAAGAGGAAGAGAAATTAGGTGCACTTGCAAAGTAACTTGAGTGCAAAATCCATCTAGATGTTTACAATTTTCTTTTGATAGGTGGCTTAGCTATGCCCAATTCCGACGTTTTTATAGTGACTCATTTATGGAAACTTTCCAAAGCATTTGTTTTTATAGACGAACAATTCTCTTCCTCATGGTAATATAGAATTGATTTACACAACATATCATTTGGTTGGGGAATTACCATAAGAACAGTAGTATAAACACTGGAAAATCAGTGTCTCTGACTCCTGGGAGGCACACAAACCATGTGGGACGGGGAAGTCTGGGGCACTCAAGAAGGCAGTTACTATCACTGCAACCAGTCGCACTATTTACATCAGGGATAGAGGAGTGTGTTAAGTGGAGGTGATTAAACAGGCACTAATGGGTTTTGTGTCCTCGGAGGCCTCACTCAGCCAGCCCTTTGCTGGAAGCTTTCTCTGGCCACCACCCCATCCAACAGAGGTAATTTATTCCTCTTTCCTGACTCAGCAGTATGTTCTCTGTGTTTCTATTATATATTTGCAATTTTTGAATGTAGGTTTCCCCCCCAAAATTTTATTGATAAAGTACACCTGGCATAAATTTACCACTTTTAGCATTTTCAGCGTACAGTTCAGTGGCATTAAGTACATTCACATTGTTGTGCAACTATGGTCCCCATCCATCTCCAGAACCCTTTACATCTTGCAAAACTGAAACTTTACCCACTAAATAACAACCCATTTCTCCTTCCTCACCCCTGGCAACCACCCTTCTACTTTCTGTCTTTACGATTTTGACTACACCAGGTACCTCATATAAGTGGAATCACACACGATTAGTTTTATTTTGGCTTATTTCACTTGGTGTAATGTCCTCATCTATGTTGTAGCCTGTGTCAGTTTCCTTCCTCACTGATGCTGAATAATACTCCACTGTATGTATATCCACATTGTGCTTATTCATCCCTCTGTCCAAGGACACCCGGGCTGCGTCCCTGTTTAGCTATTGTGAATAATGCTGTTATGAATATGTGTGTACAGCCACCTCTTCTAGACCCTGTTTTCAATTTTGGGGGGTATTTTTTATTTTTTAAATAAATCTTTATTGTTCAGATTATTACAAATGTGTTCCTCCCCCCCCCCCCCCAATTGCTTCCCTCCACCAGGTTCCCAGCTCACCCTCTGCCCTTTCCCCATCCCCCATTGTCCTCATCCATAGGTGCACAGTTTTTCTTCAGTCTCTTCCAGCACCCCCACTCCCCTTTTCCCCGAGAATCGTCAGTCCACTCCCCTTCTATACCTCTGATTCTATTATATTCACCAGGTAATATTGTACATCAGATTTTTTTAATTCCCTTGGTTTTTAGATTCACTTGTTGATAGTTACATATTTGTTGTTCATAATTTTTATCTTTATCTTCTTCCTTTTCCTAAATAACCCCCTTTAGCAATTTGTTTAATTCTGGTTTGGTGGTGATGAACTCTTTTAGCTTTTTTTTTTTTTTTTATTTGTGAAGCTCTTTATCTGGCTTTCGATTCTGAGTGATAGCTTTGCTGGGTAGATTATTTTTGGCTGTAGGTTCTTGCTATTAATCACATTGAATATTTCTTGCCATTCCCATCTGGCCTGCATGGTTTCTGTTGACAAATCAGCTGACAATCTTATGGGTGCTCCTTTATAGGTAACTACCTGCTTTTCTTTTGCTGCTTTTAATATTCTTTCTTTGTCTTTTGCTCTTGGAATTTTAATTATGATTTGTCTTGGTGTGGTCCTCCTTGGATTCCTTTTGTTTGGGGTTCTGCAGGCTTCCTGGACTTGTAAGTCTATTTCTTTCCCCAGGTGGGGGGAAGTTTTCTGTCACTATTTCTTCCAGTATTCTTTCAGTATCTTGCTCTTTCTCTTCTTCTGGGATCCCCATAATTCTGATGTTGGTTTGCTTGAAATTGTCCCAGAGGTTTCTTACACTATCTTCAACTTTCTGGATTCTCTTATCTTCTTGCTTCTGTGGAGGAGTGTCCTCTGGCTCTTTATGTTCTAAATCTTTGTCTTGATTCTTGCGATCTTCCAGTCTGTTTTTAGGACTCTGTATAATATTTTTTATTTCAGACAATGTTTTCTTCATTTCTAGTTGATCCCTTATTATTTCTAGTTGCTCCCTTTTCAAATCCTCATAGGTCTCATTTATTTTATCAGCTTTTTTTTTTTTTTAAATATATATATTCTTGAATAACCTTATAACTATAGTTTTGAACTCAATGTCCAATCTTTTCTTTTCCTCCATCTCCTTCCTTTGTATCCTGCCTCTTGTCTGCATTTTAGTTGTTTCCCTGATTTGATGGAATAGTTTTGTGTGCTAGGTGTTCTGGTAGAGCCCAGTAGCACAGCTTTCCCAGTTACCTGTGGTGGACAGTCTTGTTGTAGCCCTTTGTGGGCTGTGTGTGCAGTCTTGTTGTTAAGCCTTGCTTATTATTGGTATCACTGGGAAGTGTTGATCTCCAAGCCAGTTGGCTGTGAGGATCAGCAGTGTCTTAGCTAGGAGGGCTTCTTTACTCCACTTGGATGGGGTAGGGTCTCGGGGTGGTGCAGACAATCTTTGGTTCCCTGTCAGTCTTGCCTTAGAAAAGTCCTGTTCGCAGTGAGTTTCAGAAGATTGGTTGCAGGCACAGACAAGCTTTGGATTCTGGGCAGTCCCTCCTTAGAGAAAGCCAGCCTCTGGGAGAGCTTCTGTGCTCAGCTTGGATGGGGCAGAGTCTCGGGTTGGTGCAGACAAGCTTTGTTTTCGGCTCCTCCCCAAGTCCCGCAGTAATGGCCTCTGGCTTCACACACCTCAGAGAGATCTCTGCCCACTGCCTGACAGTCTGGCCTATCCCTGACTGGGGCCGTCTATCAAAGCAATAGGATGATTCTGTTTTTCTCTCGAACAAGAAAGCCAGCCTGGGAGTAAGCCAGCAGTGATCTCAGCCAGCCCCGCCCGCTCCACACGCTGGGAGTAAGCCAGCAGCAATCTCGGAACGACCCTACCTCTCTGCGCCGGGAGTAAGCCAGCACCTTTTCGCACTTACAGTTCTCGTACTTTCACAGTTCCTTCTTTCTCCTTCCCAGATGGCAGAGCCTCCTCGCAGCTAGCCGTCCAGTGCTTCAGGGCAATGCCTCCCCTGTTTTCCAGTTCTAAATTCAAATTTGTTGTGGTAGGCTGCATTTGGGTGTCTACCCTATGCCGCCATCTTGGCTTCTCTCTTTGGGGGGTATTATATGTAAATTTTTAAAAATATATTTTGATTGATTTCAGAGAAGAAGGGAGAGGGAGAGAGAGATAGAAGAAACATCAATGATGAGAATCAATGACCGGCTGCCTCTTGCATGCCCCCTTCTGGGGATTGAGGCAACCCGGGCATGTGCCCTTGACTGGAATTGAACTGGAGACCCTTCCGTCTGCAGGCTGTTGCTCTATCCACTGAGCAAACCGGCTAGGGCTGTAATTTTCTTTTAAAGATAGCTCTTTCTCAGTAGAATGTGAACTTAATTTTACATCTTTAGTGAATAGTGCATTTCCTGATATATAGTAATTTAATGAAGGCTTGTTAAATATTCCACACTCTACAGATACCTAAAGGTTTTATCTGAGAGACCTAGTATTATGATTGCTAACTGTGTTTATACTCCAAGAGCTGCTCAAACCAGAATTGAAGTTGCTTTGTGAACTTTACATGATTCTTGTCCCCAAACACTGTGATTTATCACTCAAATATCCTCTCCTCCTTTCTCCCTTCTTCCACACTACATGTTTTCTCCCTTAAAACAATGAGGTCTATTTCATGTAGATTCTTGCATTTAAATTCTAGGTGGCAGAATTTCCCTAGAAAACCAGATACCTATTAATTCTTGATGCCTATTTACGAAGGAGTCTAAGTCTTTAGAATAAAACACAAAATATCCTATTTTCACTTGGTGTTTGATTCAAAGCTTTGGGGTAGCTACTGAATGTTTATGTCAGCTAATGTCATTATTACTGCCATTAAGGGATTTGAATTCCATCAGCTTAAAGGACTGCAAGAAACTTCTGTAGGGAGAACAGACATTTTAACATTAAAACAATAAAATGCTTTGAAGTCACTGGCATAGGCACACCACAAACAATTTAGTGAAGAAACATTTCAATAGAGAAGGAAAACTAAACTTTGATGAAGGTCAATCAGTGTCAGGGGCTGTTTCTGTTAAACTGCTGACCCAGCGAAGTCTATGTTATTAGTGAAGTGTTAGTAATAACCCCTTCAATGGGATGAGTCCTGTATTGTTTTCTCCTTCACTGCCATTGTAAGGAAACTGTATATGTTTGGCTTCAGTCATGATATATTAACTTTATTTTTACAATGACTTCTTTTATGTGCTTCTTTTACTGGTATAATCTACAAGTGATGGTTTGAGAGAAATAGACTACACAGGAATGGAAAAGGAAGGTCAGAGTTTTGACATTCCTGTATCACACACATTCGGCTGGCTCCTAGTGCCCCTTCGTGAGGCCAACCCTATCAACTGGTAAGTGCTTTCAGCTTTTCTTTGTTAAAAAGATTTAATTGGTTTCCATATTTATAAATGTATTTTATTGATTTTTTTATAGAGAAGAATAGAGAGCTAGAAACATTGAAGAGAGAGAAACATCAAAACGTTGATCAGCTGCCTCCTGCACACCCCCTACTGGGGTTGTGCCCACAACCAAGGTACATGCTCTTGATTGGAATCGAACCTGGGACCCTTCAGTCCGCTCTATCCACCGAGCCAAACCAGTTCCAGTGGTTTCCATTTTTAAATTTCTCTGTATTCCTTTTAAAAATAGCAACAAGTATAAGTAAAATAATTATGTCATTACTTCCATCCTCATTAGTCCAAGAGAATAGTCAAAGAGAAATGATGACACTTAACCATGGAACTTAAGGAGTCCAGAGGCATTTTTGTTTGTTTGTAAATGACCTTGCTTCATGTACTTCCACACTGAAAATAGTTTTCTAAAACATGTGAGGTTTTTCACTTATTAGAACCTGACCTAATTTTACAAATGTGAAAGTGACATTCAAGTAACTTCTGAATTACTGGATTGGGCAGACACCTGGAATGCAAATCAACAAGGCAAAATTAGTAGTGAATGATCTGCTGAAATTTCACGATAGCGTATTTTAGCTAACTAATTTGGCAATAGAATGTCCGCATTTCCTGAATAAATGCAATTTTCCACTTTTGTGATAGTAAGTCCTAGAAAAAAAGAGGAATTGGTGAGTAATGAATAATATTTCTCATACAGGCTGTCCCAAAAATGTACACACACTTTAACAGCTGATCGCTCAATTTTGAAAATGAAATGTATTTTAATAAACACTGCCTTTATAATTATCCAAAGTGTGTGTATCCATTTTTGGTAATATATATGTATAAAATCTCCATGAGATGTGGCATGTGTAAACAATACGGCGGCCTTGTCTGTGGTGTTGGGAATGGAAGCATGAGACAGCAGGAGACAGGGTCCTTGCCCTAAAATAACTTATAAACCAGTTGAGTCAACTCCAAAGAAAAGTAATGCAGCAGAAAATGAAAACACGGAAGGCGGACAAGCACAAATATTTTTATTGGCGCATACCCTCAGATTTTCCCATTCTTATCCATGTTAGAGAGTGATGGTGCTTTCAATGTTAACTTAGAAACAAAACCACGGAGCGCAGTGCTTTCCGATCCCGTCTGTGGCTTACATCACATCATGTGAATTGCAAGTTCACTGTAATAACAGACGAGGCTTATCATGATGAGTCGACCACTACATGGATGAGGAGTCTGGTGAAAGAGTCCTGTATTTACACAAGTGGTTCTGTCCATGACATCATACTCAGTGTGGTTATGTTTTACTCATTTCAAAGCAAGAAACATCTGTCCTATCCTCAAGGAAGCAGAGCACTTGAGGAGAAAAAATTTTCTGTTTCATTTAGAGAAAATGTACATTTTGGCATATGTGAACTGCAAACTCAATATGAAAGGTGCAATACATTTCTATTACATGAGAATATATATTGTTAGTATCCTAATTATTCCTCTGGGTGAGAGATTTTCAGTACCTAAAAATAACTATAAGTAGTCCCCATAGTAGAATAACTTTCTACTCTAATTCATTATTTGCTGTTGGAAAGCAAATTTGTCTATGGTAATCTAAAGACGTGTTACAGGGTTATTTCATACATGGCAGGTTTTCAAAGTCCTGCAATGATGACATTGATATAGTGCCACTACTCTGTTATAACCTTTGTATATTATTTAAGTGTAACAAATACTTCATTCATTGCTTGCCCTAAACTTTGCATTTGGTGACATTCTTGCTGCTGTGTTAATATCAGGTCTATTAAGCTGGACCTCATGGTCCATTACCCTTTCTTTAGATTTGACCCCATGAAGTTTAGGGGTCTTGAGCACAGTGTGAAAAAGCAAAGGGTTTCAGTCTCACCCAAGGAGCTCATTAGGACTTTATAGAAATACAATAAATACTCACACAGTACTAACATTTGCACTGAGGGGTGCTCACCAGACACACAGCCTGGTGTCAGAAGGTGCCCATTGTTCCCTTTATCCAGGCCTGCACACTGATTTACCGGCCAACTAAAGAGAGTGCTCATTTGTAATCTGGCATCCTTTTCTTTGTAGGAAAGATTCACTTGCTGGTATCTAAGCTTTGTGGGAATTTTTTCTATCTTTCTGTGTCTTGATGCGTTTCTTAACAGTTCCACTTAAAATTTGGATTGCATAATTTAAATCAACTTCCACAGTTAATGAAAGAATTCCATTGGGAACTGCTTACAGCAGTATTTGAACTGGAGGCCTTTATTCTCTCATAAATGACATTGTAATTCACTAATCCCATTTGCCTTATTAAATACAGTTTTATAATGCAGGTAAATATTATTAGATTGATTTAGGGGAGACCTACACAGTGCTACTTTTAATTTTAGTCTACTAATATGCCTCCTAATATTTTGAATTTCTATGGTAAAGAGTTATGTTGTTATATAAACCAACATTTGATTATATCATATTTATTATGACCAACCACTACATTAGCAGGTTTCCCTCTTTAAAATATATTTCAGTGTGAAAGTGCCATGAAATACTTTCTTCCAGAATCTTGTAGGCAGCAGGAAAAGCCTTGGATGGCTGGACAACCTCCATCTGAGGCTTGCCTGAACCTTGGGCCAGCCCTAGGTGGCTGGGGGTGGGGGTGGGGGGAGGGGGCTGATGGGACTGGGCGCCACCATCTGTGGCTGTGGGTGCTGCCCTATTTGCGAGGGTGTGACAGTCAATTAGCATATTCCCTCTTTATTAGACAGGATGGTGAAATAGAACCCAAACCGGGAAGAAACAGTAACTTCCTTCTTTGGGAGAAAGAAGAATCAGCAGAGCCTCTCTGGAAGGCTTTCCAAAGACTAGAGGCGGAGAAGAAAAAGATCAGCAAAACCTCTATAGAGGTAGTAGGATTTGCATTGCGCCTTAAGGAAAAACACGTAAAATTTTAGTCAGTAGGCAGCAAGAAGGTAAGGCAGGTAACTTGTACAAGGCAATGGGAGAAGTCTGTGAAGTTTTGGAAGAAGGAATGAACCCATTGAGCCAGAGGAGACACTTGAATCTCTGACTGCTCTTCACCACACCGTCTTTCTCAGCCTCACCTCTCGGTGCAGCCTTTGGCTCTGGGTCAGGCATTGGCTGCTTGGTCTTTGGCGGGGGAGGAAGAGGTGTGAAGGTTCTTCCCACTTCCTGTGTTGCTTCTCTCTCTTAGGCTTCATATTCTCTGAGATGACGCCAGCAAAAGGTTTTGCGAGCCAGTCTCCGCTAGCTGTTGAAAGGAGAATTCACTGATGTAAGTCTGAAAACCTCAGAGGACCTGAAACAGAAGAACACTCACTAAAATGGGAAGGCAGGAATTAGTTATCTGACATATGCTGGAGGAGGAACTTCAATATTTCTGAACTCCTGGCTTCAAGGTTTGGAAAATGTGATTTGTCTTTGGATGAAGGTCTCTTTTGTTCCTCCCCCGGGAAGCACAGTTTTGGTAAGCTTTTTAATCATGCAGATGTGATGCGCCCTAGTTATTGTTCCAGCGGCAGCCCTGAATTAGTAATGTGAACTCAGCTGTTTCTGAGAGGTAGAGTAGCCTTGCCGTGATGAAACGCTGGACTCTCTTTCATTTCCCAGGGTTTGGTATAAGCTTCTTGATGACAAGGTTATATTTTAGGCTTCTTCATATCTGCTATATTGTAATTTTATTTGCTTATTACACTGTTTTGTGTTGACCTGCTATCCACTTTATTTAGAGCAATATGAACACATAACATTGAGATAGAGAAGGCTTAATGAAAGATTTTCATCATCACTTGGGGCTTTTAATATTTAAATAAAACTTATTTTTAAAAGTATAAAATTAATACATACTTCACAACAGTCAAAAGGTGGAAACACCCCAAGTCCATCTATTGATAAACAGAATGTGGTATACACATACAATGAAATATTATTCAGCCACAAAAGGAAATGACATTCTGATATGTGCTACAACATGATGAACCCTAAAAACATCATGCTAAGTGAAGGAAGCTGAACACAAAAGGCCACATCCTATATAATAAAGAAGTAATATTCAAATTGACTCTCAAGCCCTCACAAGATGGCTGTCTATCACCAGGCCGGCTGGGGGGTTAGTGAGGGATGACTCAACGACTGAACAAGCAGGCTGCACGGGGTGACCAGGCCGGCAGGGTGTTTAGTGAGGGACAACCAAACAAGCAGGCTGCGTGGGGTGACCAGGCCGGCTGGGGGGTAGTGAGGGAGATCAAATGACTGAACAGCAGGATATGTGGGGTGACCAGGCTGGCGGGGGAGGGAGGGAGTGGAGTTGGGGGCAACCAGGCCAGCAAGGGGGGCAGTTAGGGCGACCAGGCTGGCACACAGAGGCAGTGAGGGGCGATCAGGCTGATGGGGGGTGGGCAGTTAGGGGTGACCAGGCAGGCAAGCAGGTAAGCTATTAGGATCCAGCAGTCCAGGATTGTGAGAGGGATGTTCGACTGCCGGTTTAGGCCTGATCACTGGGGATTGGGCCTAAACCAGCAGTCGGATATCTCCCAAGTGGTCTCGGAATGGAGGAGGGTGCAGGCTGGGCTGAGGGGATCCCCCCATTTGCACAAATTTTATGCATCAGGCCTCTAGTCTTATATAATTTCATTTATGCAAAATGTACAGAATAGGCAAATCTGTAGAGACAGAACACTGATTAGTAGTTGCTAGGCACTGGGGAGAGTAAGGAATGGGGAGTGAATTCTTATTATGTACAGTTTTCCCTTTGAGGTGATGAAGTTCTGAAACTAGACAGGTGTAATAGTTGCACAACATCGTGAATGAACTTAATACCACTGAATTGTACACTTTAAAGTGGTGAAAACGATACATTTTATGTTATGTGTATTTTACTTCAATGAAAAATGAATTTTAAAAATTAATTTGTGCTCACTGTAGGAAATATACTCACCACTAAAATTAAATTCTGTAAGACTTAGAGTTGCTAGGTAAAATACTATACTTATACTAAAATATTATTAATTACTTATCTAAATTCACATTTAATTAGATGCTTATTATTATTTGCTAATTTTGGCAAACCTATTGAGAGTGGAAATTTTGTTTTTGTTGTTGCTTTATTCTAGGCACTTAGGATAGTGTGTATCTGGTACGGCAGTAGGTCCTCAATAAATATTTGCTACATGAATATAAATTTGAAAAGAGGTATAAAAATGAAAACTAAACTCTAGAAAGAAGAAACTAAAATTATTTATAGATTCACCAACCAAGAAAAATAACATAGAATTTTTGGCTATTTTTATGTAGAGCCTTCATATATATAATATTTCTTTTAAAAAATATATTTCTCTATTGATTTCAGAGAGGAAGGGAGAATGAGAGAGATAGAAACAACAAAGATTAGAGAGAATCATTGACTTGCTGCTTCCTGCACCCTCCCCACTGTGGACCAAGCCCGCAACCCAGGCATGCGCCCTTGGACAGAATCGAACGAAGGACCCTCAGTCCACAGGCTGACGCTCTATCCACTGAGCCAAGCCGGCCAGGGCCATGTAGTATTTTTTCTTGGTTGTTGTCATTACTATAGGCCAATTGCATATCTGACTTTTTCCATTGATGAGTTTAACCTGACATTCATCATACTACCAAGCTCTCCTAATAAACATACATTTTAGAAACTGGACAATAATGTATGTGTAGATATATCATAGTTTACTTATTTATTTCATATTAGCAAATAATCTGGTGTTTTATCTTCTTTCAATGCTTTATAAAGTGTGTCAATAAACGTTGGTCTCTAAATCTTTGTTTTTGATTTCCCTAAGACGAATTAACAGAACTTGCTACATCAAAGGAAATATAAATATTAATGGCTTTTGATCTGCATTTAAGTATTAATTTGCAACGAGTCAGGTTAATATACACTTCTACTTGTGATCAACTCAAGTTCTCATTTCACTTCTTGGGCTTGTACTTTTATAATAGTTTAGCATGGAACAGAACGATAGATCTCAGTAGGGAGGTGGGGAGGTCACGTGAAGAGATTAACTAAAGAATATATATGCATAAATGCACAACCCATGGACACAGATAATAGTGTGGGGAAGGCCTGGGGTGGGGCTGGGGCTGCGTGGAGGGGGACAAAGGGAGAGAATGGGAAACATCTGTAATACTGTCAACAATAAACGAAAGAAATACAATTCAAAATAAATTATTGCTAATTTGACAGCGGACAGTACCCTGTTGTTTTAACTGATGACATTTTAAAAAATGAAAATTGAACATTTCCCCACATATTTGCCAATCAATCATTCCTTCTTTTTTGAATAGCCTTTGCTGACTTACTCAGTGGGAGCTCTTACTGTTCTCATGAATTTATATGCACTTCTTATTACTGGAGTTACAACTCCAGTGTCTGTCATTCTTTTAAGTATTTTCAGTTTGTTGTTAAATTTCAGTCATTTCCTTTGTGAGAAGGGCTTTATTAAAGGACTAGAGGCCCGGTGCATGAAAATTCACGCACTGGAGGGAGGGTTCCTCAGCCGGGCCTGCCCCCTCTCACAGTCCGAGAGCCCTCAGGGGCAGGAGGCGACCTGGTGATCAGGGGAAGGCAACGCCCCATCACACCTCTGCTGTTGCCACTGCCTGCAGTGCAAACCTTGGCTGGCCCTGGTTACCTGACCCTACCTTTCAAGAAAGCTTTATGGTGCTGACCTCAATATGGTGGGTCAAATCACCCTGAAGATTCGGAAGCAGAAGAAACAGATGGCAAAGAGAAAAAGAAATGACACAACACAGGCAGAAAGATATTTAGTCCTGAGAAGCAGGATTGTACATTGTCTAGATTCCCATTTCACTACCCATTAGCCTCTCCTTCCCTTGAATTCTGAGAATTCCTGGAATCATTATGTCCTTGTAATGCATTCCTCTTTACTTTTTGTTTCTTTTAAAGCTACTTACAATTGGTTTCAGCTACCAGCAATCAAAGCCTTAAGGAGTACACTGTTTACATATGGGGCTTCCCAACAATATGTTTGCTCAAGTGACTAAAATCATTGGCTTTATCCTAATGAGTTACTTTTCTTATATGTTTGCAGGGACCAAAGATCATTCCCTGTGGTTGGTCAATTATATTGTCCTCAATGTGTCTGTACTTCTGTGGGAGTATTTTTCCAGTGAAGCCATGGGCTCCTGGGAGTTTCTGTCTGAAGAAGTAGAGGAGTAGAGATTCGACAGAGGCTAGGCACAAAGATCATAAGGGGTTTGTTCTCATTGCCACATGAGCCCATTAGAGCACCCTTCTGAGGAGCAACAAGTTCCTTATGGGCAACTAGGATCTCACCTTGGCTATAATTTGGATAAATGGGAAAATTACTTTGTAATCAGAATGGTGAGGTCTGAACACACTCATTAAACTTCTGCAAGTAAGAGATTCTGCTTAACTCATCACCAGGCAGCTGCTCACATAATTTGATTTAAAGGTTACTGCAAGGTTTCTCTCTCCAAAAAATGATTCCCTCACAGAGTACATCACCCACTCTTACAGGAAATTCCAACCTTCCTTAATCAGACAACTTAGGGGGAGCCAGAAGTTATCCTGAGAAGGTGAGTGTACAACTGCAGATGTCATCTGAGACCAAAGGAGAACCCTTAGGGTTCTATTGATCTCCTTTCATTGTAGGATAGCAAGCATTGGTTTATTATTAGACTAATAAACTGTTACCTAGGAAACTTGAAAAGAGCAGAGGTGGGGAGGAGAGCTAAGTGTAGGTGAATGATAAAGTTAGAATTTGTTATCAAATAACTCGGAATAGACAGGAATCCTCAGGGCCAAGCATGGAAAATTGGCACAAACAGTCCACACAATGACCCCATTGTGGTTAGGATGCTAGAGAGACAATAAAAGAGTCCAAGGGCAACATGGAGAAATGTCCTAAAGAAAAGCAGAAAGTCTCAATGACCTCAAAGATTTATCTTGGCTGTATTGTTAATCTACTAGCTCTTTGAAGAATTTGCATTAATACCTGGAATTATTCTCCTGGGTTTCTCAAATATCCACCATATTTTGTGTGTGAGAATATAATAAATGGCTACTTTTGTTCTTCAGCCCTCCCCCCAAATATTACCTTCCCCTTACACAAAGAGGATTCATGGTGGCTAACTACACAATGCTACAGCAGAATTGGATGGAAACATATTTACGCTCACACTAATTTACCCTTGCCCAGAAGTTAACCCTGACAGTGGTAAAACTGACATGTTTTTGGACTAGAGTATCCAAATTCAGCAAAAACATCCCATTGCATTTGAATTTCAAATTCAAATTCAAATTTAAATTCAACCCATTGTTCAGTATTTTATTTTGCCATCCTATTTTGGAACCAATGAAGAGTATATTTTTTCTCATACAGGAACTTGTCATACTTATATAAAAAGTGCTAAAACTAGTAATTGAAGATTCAATTTATAAAACAATTACTTGGCACTTCCTCTTTGTGAAGTATTGTGGTAGGCTGTGGGGAAATCAAACATGATAAAAATATAGTCACTTTTTCTCATATGCTTATATTCTATGGGAAAAATACTTGTGTAAATAACCATCAATAATACCGGGCAGAAAGAAATGTGCCAAATAGATTGTGTATTAAGACTACAGGAGGAAAGGGTGATTAAATGTGGGAAAGAATCTGGGTAGGACTTTGAAGAATATATAGGATCTTTATCAGCAGAGAGTGGAGCTTAGAAGGGCTTAGGGGACAAGAGCTGGAACAAAGGCTTGGAGGAATGAATAGTCATGATCCATGTTTGAGAAGTGGTGAGTAGACCAGCATCTGGAGCACAGAATATGCAGAGAAATGGGATGAAGTTAATGCTGAAAAAGGTAGGTTAGAGCTAGGTAGATAAGGGTCTGGAATGTCATGCTATTAGTTAAGACTTGCATGAGCAAAGGGGTAGAGGCATAGAAAGAGCCGACCATTTTCTAATATGGGAAGAGCATAATCCATCCTGTGGTGTAGGGTGACAAATCCATCACGCTGTAATGATGGACTGGTGAGGCAAGAGGTTAGAGGTATGACATTGGTTTAGCAGGATCATTGCAATTATTGCCAAATGAGGACTTATACTCATTTGGTAAAAGTTAACCATTCTCTCTTTGATGTAGTCAAAAGCATACTTTCTGGTGTTGAAGTGAAGCAAGAACCCCTTCAATGGCCCTTCTGTTGCTGGTCCTGGCCTCTGAGGTCACACTTGGCCCAGACTTGTATTTCTCTCCCGGTAGCTGGCAGCTCTATGCGTTGAAGGCTACAGTGTTCCTCTACATACTTAAGAGGTGCCCAGGACTGTTCCTTGCATAACAGATAGCCTTTCCTTCTATTGATTGAGAACATGGGCCACCACTCTCTTCCCCAAAGTGAAGGGGAATGCTTGTGACGGTTACAGGAACTGGGAGAGGCATCCATAAATTACTGAGCAAGGACTTCTTCCCCCCACATATTTGTGATTTTGTGTTTTTTATAGAAAGCGTACTTTTATTTTACTATTACATGTACAATTTCAGGATAATGGTAATGCTATCTTTATCTAAGCTGAATTTCTTTACTGACCACATTTATATCTGTAATTCAGAGATTAAAAAAATCAATACCCATAATTATAACTAAACTCATTAATTGTTCTTAAATACTGAAGATTTTCTAGTCTCTGTATTAACCACTTTACATGAATTATCTCATTTAATTATCTCACTAACCCTATGAAAGGATCAGATAAGTTTGTTTTAATCCTCACCAGAGGCTATTTTTATTGATTTTTTTTTAAGAGGGAGAAGAAGGGAAAGAGAGAAACATCAATTGGTTGCCTCTCATATGGGTCCGACAGGGGGTTGAACCCACAACTTGGGTATGTGCCTTGAATGTGAATCAAACCCACAACCTGTCAGTGTACAGACAACATTCCAAACAACCACCAGCTAGGTTGGATCAGACATTTTTTTTTTTTTTTTTTTTTTGTAGATGCTGTTAATCCTCACCCAAGGATATTTTTAAAAAAAAATATATTTTATTGATTTTTTACAGAGAGGAAGGGAGAGAGATAGAGAGCTAGAAACGTCGATGAGAGAGAAACATCGACCAGCTGCCTCCTGCACACCCCCTACTGGGGATGTGCCCGCAACCAACGTACATGCCCCTGACCGGATTCGAACCTGGGACCTTTCAGTCCGCAGACCGACGCTCTACCATTGAGCCAAGCCGGTTTCGGTGCAAGGATATTTTTTGTATTGATTTTTAGAGAAAGTGAAAGGAAGGGAGGGAGGGAGGAAGTAGAGAGAGAGAGAGAGGAATATCCATGTGAGAGAGACATATTGATCAGTTGCTTTCAGGGATTGAACCTGCAACTCAGGTAGTGCCCTTGACTGGAATCAAACCTGAAACCCTTCAGGGTATGGGCTGACTCTCCAACAACTGAGAACACTGGCCTGTGCTAGATATCTTTTTAAGAGGCACTTCATATAAGAACAATGAATGAATCATAAAAAATTATTAAAATTACAAATGGTACATCAGAGACACACACACATTTTTAAAAGATGCCATTTTCATTCATTTGGTATTGATTAAGCAAAGATAACACCAAATGCTGGTTCCATGTAGTCTCATGAACCACGGGTAAGAAGAAATTAGTAAGACTTTCTTCGAAGTCCATTTTTATTTTATTTTATTATTATTTTTTATTTATTTATTTTTTTAAAATATATTTTATTGATTTTATACAGAGAGGAAGGGAGAGAGACAGAGAGTTAGAAACATCGATGAGAGAGAGTCATCGATCAGCTGCCTCTTGCACACCCCCCACTGGGGATATGCCCGCAACCAAGGCACATGCCCTTGACCGTAATCGAACCCGGGTCCCTTCAGTCCCCAAGCCGACGCTCTATCCACTGAGCCAAACCAGTTTCGGCGATCGAAGTCCATTTTAGTAACTGAAATTTTCATGGCTATGATCTAAAAATTACACACACACACACACACACACACACACACACACACACACACACTAGAGGCCCAGTGCATGAAATTCATTCATGCATGGGGGATGGAGGGTCCCTCAGCCCAGCCTGCATCCTTTCCAATCCAGAATCCCTCTCATACTCTGGAACCACTGGCTCCTAATCACTCACCTGCCTGCCTGCCTGATGCCCCTAACTGCTCTCCTGCCAGCTTGATGGCCCTAACTGCTCTCTTATGCTGGTCTGATCGCCCTAACTACCAAACTACTCTCCCCTCCTGGTCTGATTCCCCTAATTGCCCACCTGCACTCCCATCCTGACCTGATCGCCCAAACTGCCTATTTGCTCTCCCCTCCTGGCCTGATCACTCTGCCTAACTGCCATCTTCTCCCTTCTGCCTTCTCCCTTCTACCTTCTCCTGTGGTGCTGCACACCCTTGAGTTGCCTCAGGCTAGTCCTGCCTTCTCTTGGCACCTCCCCTTGTCTCCCAGCAATTTCCACCTTGTCTCCGGAGCAATCCCCCACAGCACGCATAGGAGCTAATAAAGAGCTAATGGTCTGGTCATGACCCATTATGGCATACCAACCTAATTTGCGTATTACCTCTTTAAGGGTAATATGCTAATTAGACTGGGAGACTGGCCAGGGAGGGCAGTTGGGGGCCATGAGGCCGGCAGGGGAGGGCAGTTGGGGGCAAGAAGGCCAACATGCAGAGTGGTTAGGGGTGATCGGGCAGGCAGGCAGATGAGCAGATAGGAGCCAGTGGTCCCAGATTAAGAGGGGCCTAATTTGCATATTACCTTAGACAGTCTTGTGGACAAAGCCATGGTGGTGGGGCTGAGGTAGAGGTGGTTAGAGGCTAAGAGGAGAGGATAGTTATGAGTGATCATGCCAGGATGGGATGGCAGTTGTGAGTGATCAGGCCAGCAGGGGGGCAGTTGGGGGTGAACAGACCAGCAGGGAGGCCAGTTGGGGATGAGGAGACCATCAGTGGGGGTCAGTTGGGGGTGATCAGGGCAGGGGGGGCAGTTTGAAGTGAGCAGGCCAGCACGGGGGGCAGTTGGAGGCAAGCACACTGGCAAGGGGGGCAGTTGGAGGTGATCAGGCTGGTGGGGTGCATTTGGGGGTGAGCAGGCTGGCAGGCAGAGTGATTAGGGGCAATCAGGCAGGCAGGCAAGTGAGCGGTTAGGAGCCAGCAGTCCCAGATTTTGAGAGGATGTCCAACTGCTGGTTTAGGCCCATTCCCTGTAAACCAGCAGTCGGATATCCTTCCAGGGGTCTCAGATTAAAGAGGGTGCAGGCTGGTTGAGGGGCACTCCTCTCTCACCCCCCCCCCCCCGCCCCCGGGCATGAATTTAATGAACTGGGCCACTAATACACACACACACACACACACACACACACACACACACACGGATTATAGCACAAAGATGGCATATATATATATATATATATATATATATATATATATATATACACACACACTGTGTTTCCCTGAAAATAAAACATCCTCTGAAAATAAGACCTACTTACAGGTTTCCTTCTGAGTGAAATATAAGGCATCCCCCCAAAATAAGGCCCCCCTCAGTCTCTGTCTCAGAATGAAAATTAATTTACCACAAACTGGTCACTAGGGCCGCCCCGACTGGCATCTAGAAACCAGTGACGTTATGTGGAGTCCTGACGTCACTGCTGTGTGGAGGCAGAGAGGAGGTCGGAGTGAGCAGTGAGTGCGGGGCGGGAGAGAAGAGGAGACTTTCGCAGATGCATGTAGAAGAACAGGAGGATTAGAGCGGACAGGAAGAGGCGAAGGTGGTGAGTGCTGGTCTGTCTCTGGTGACACTACCTGATGCTCGCGGCAGCCCTCATGATAACTGAAGGTTCTGTCAGTGGCAGACCCTGCTCCAGCCAGATTCAGGCCCCAGCAAGCCCAGTGACAGTCCCCAGGCAGGCCCCAGGGGGTAAATGTCTGATAATGGGGTAGGGGGGATGTCTGGTGAAGGTGTTCAGTGGCACAGGGGTGGGGGGAAGGGGATCACTTAAAATGATACAGGAGGATCAGAGGGAGGGGGCAATCAAAATGACACAGGAGGATCAAAAGGGGTTACTAAAATGGTAATCCCCCCTCTGATTCTCCTGTGCCATTTTGATTCCCCCCTCTGATCCCCCCTGTGTCATTTTAAGTGATCCCCCTCCCCCCACCTTGATACCCCAATTCCTTTTTTTACCCCTAGAAATGAGCACAAAAAGAAAAAGCTTCTCTGTGGAGTACAAGAAAGGAATCATGGAAGACTCTTGGGGCCAAAATCTTACTGCTTTCTGCAAAGAGATGTTGAGTATTCAATTGGTCTGAAAATGGCGAGCAGAGTTTGGTAACCTCATTGAACAAGTGGACAAGGGAAATGCTAAAAAGCACAAGTGTGGATCAGGTCGGCAACCATTATTTTCTGAGCTGGAAGACCTGATCTGTGAATGGGTTGTTGACAGGAGAGCAAAGGTTTTGTTGTGAATAGGGCTCAGATTCAAGAATTTGCCCTTGCAATGGCACCACAGTTTGACATAGCCCCTGAAGACTTCAAAGCATCACAACACTGGCTGGATAATTTCCTTCAGCGAAGTGAACTGTCTTTAAGAAGATCTACCGGTACAACATTATTTAGATTGGAAGATACTTAAGTTATTAAGTGAGCACTTGCATTCAAGTCCTTTATTGATGATGCTGACTTCTCTAAATACAATCTTTCCAACATGATTGCTATGGATGAAACTGCAGTGTTCATGGGCCAATCATCTCAAACAACAATTGAATGCCTCCAGTGTACATTCCCTCCACTGCTTACGAAAGTGCACGTGTTTCCTGTATTTTGGCAATTCATCTGGATGGCACTAAAATCCCACCTTTAATCATTTCTAAGGGCAAGAAGGAAAAGATTGAATGTGTTTTGGGCATTTTTATTCTTGAAACTGAAAAAGCCTGGGCCACACAAGCAGTTATAAGGAAGTGGGTCGATTTAATGCTGCCGCTTGTTATGTGAGGGAGTCAAAGAGGTCTGTTAGTCTGAGATGCAGCCAGCACTCACAGCGCTAAAGACATGAAGACATTTCTTCACGAAAGAAAAATAGATCAGATAATGATTCCCGCAGGAATGACGGCCTATCTCCAGACTCTTGATATTGCAATAAACAAGCCATTCAAAGACAATTTGCACATGAAAATTAATGACTACATTGAAAATAGAATGGAGAGAAATCAGCGTGGAAACTTTGTGGAACCTAAACTGCAAGAAGTTGTGACTTGGGTGAAGAATTCATGGGAAAAAATCACTCACAGTTGCATTGCAAATGCACTGCGAGCAGGCTACCTTGACAAGAAGTACTCATTTAAAGACAGTGCTATTGCTAAACATGAGAGATTTGGTCCACTGATTCTGAAAGAAATGGAATCACAAGAAATTCACCAGGAAATTCAGGAATTGGATTGTTATGATGATGTTCCAGAAGATGATGACATGATTGTCATTGAATAAATGAGTAAATTCTTGATACTGTAGGATTCACAGTTTGTCTGGTTTGTGTTGACAACTACCGTACTACCGTACCGTATACAGGTAATAAATTTCTTTATTTTCATTTAACAATAAATGTGTACCGTATTCTTCTTCATGGAAAAATAAGACATCCCCTGAAAATAAGACCTAGCACATTTTTGGGAGCAAAAATTAATATAAGACACTGCCTTATTTTCGGGGAACACAGCAAATCATATATATATATATATGATTCTATATAATAAAGAGGTAACTTGCAAATTGACCATCATGCCCTTGCACAAGATGGCCACCCCCATGTGGTCACAAGATGGTCACCACAAGATGGCTTGTAGGGGAGAGCAGTTGGGGGTGATTGGGCCCACAGGGGAGGGAAGTTGGGGGCAATTGGGTAGCGGAGTGGTTAGGGGGTTATCAGGCTGGCAGGCAGAAGTGATTAGGGGCAATCAGGCAGGCAGGCAGGCAGGCGAATGGCTGGGAGCCGGCAGTTCCAGATTATGAGAGGGATATCAGACTGCCAGAAGTCGCACATCCCTCAAGGGGTCGCAGATTGGAGAGGGTGCAGGCTGGGCTGAGGGACCCCCCTCCACACAGTGCATGAATTTCATGCACCAGGCTTCTAGTAGTGTGTATACACACACACACACACACACACACACACACACACACACAAAGATTATGGTATAAAGTATTTGCTATTATATTATTGGGAAATGAAAAATATCTAAATGCTAACAATAAGAGATTTATGAATTTTTAAATTTCAACACAAGGATATTTAGTTAGGAGGATGGAAGTTGATGACTTTTTGGTTTATTATTTGGGGAAGGGATATTAAAACACTTTTAAAATGCTCTTCATATAACTAGACACTGCAGATTATAATAGAATTTTAAAGAAATTATTTAAATTTCCTAATGTATTATTTTTTGTAATCTACTATAGTTATACAGTGGAAGAATAAACATGGTTTATATTTTTAGCAGTAAATTTGTCTTTTTAATTAGCAATTAATATTCTCCAAAATAAAAATTTAAGTAATTTTATATAGTAAATCTTGTATGTAAATCAGTCCATCAGATAAGTCTTATCATATTATTAATTTTTGATTTTTTCCTCTTTGAGTTTTTCCCATAGAATTCATTCTGGCTGTAGTGAGCCAAAGTTTTTGTTTGTTTTGTTTTATTTGGATTTTTTTTTTTTGAAAGAGAATAGGAGATTTAGCACCTACCCAAACCATCAAATCTCTACTCCCTGTATAAATGAAATACCAAATATATATCTTGAGCTCCATGGCTGTTTTAATATGCTTCTGTCAATTCTTTAGATTTTATTTCTCCCTCGTTGTACAAACTTGGCTTCATTTAGTTTTTTCATAGTCTGGTAGGCTTTCTGTCTAAATTTTTCTATCCACCTGACAGTCAAAAGAACTCCCGATTTCTGTACGGATTAAGTCAGGAAGCAGTTTCTAACTACAACAAATTGAAACGTTTGCACAAGGAAGTGTTGCTTTTATAAGTGATGGGAAACTTCAAATTTGATTACAAGCAACCTTTGGCTTCCTATCTGTTCAACAATAGGCCATGTTGTTAAGGGCAATTTCCATGCACAGCATGTGGGTCCCATTTTTTCATCCTTAGACATGGTTGTTTACCGTTCAGCACTGTTTATGCATTTTAATCAGGCTTTTTCAGTCTCCCTTAATAAATCACTACAAAGTGAATGTACCAAAACAAGAGCTGTTATGCAGTATTGGTTGCCCTTACACCCTATTTGCTGCCCTGGAGTTTTACTTAGCACCCAAGTTAAAAAAAAAGAAGACAAGCAAAAAATCCATAGCCAACAGTATTATATTTAGAATCGCAACATTTCTGGGTAAATAGCCTCTGTGAGCTCCAGTTTTTTTTTTTTTTTTTTTTTTTTTTTTAACAGTAGGAGCCTGGCTTTAAAATTCAGTTCAAGCAAGAATGACTTAACAATTGGAACCTGCCATCCGTCCTGGGGACTGAAAGTCGTTTTGATGGGATGAAGCTGACAGCCTAGTTCCTGCTTGGCAGGCATTCACATGAAATGAGCCTGGATTAGTACAGATAAATGTTTAGACATTCAGGTATCTTGCTGTCTGAGAAGAGTATTACGGGTTAAGGCCATGGTAGGCTAAGAACAAGTAGTTTTCAGGCATTTATGCTTGAGCGAGGAAAGACAATGACTTGTTAGCATCATCTGGCAAGCAGGCAAAGAAACGGTTTGACCTATCTCTCTTTCCCCCCTGAAGCTCAACTTTCATTTGCTTTTAAATGAACTAGCAAACAGTACATTTTTGCCTCCAAGAATACTTTCTTATTGTTGAATTAAGTGGATTTTCTTAAATTTGGTTTCTAGCATCGAAGACAGATTATTAGAAGTTATAATATTTTAAAGCCCAGGACTGTCCCAAAGGGAAAAGGAGGCAAGGGGCACGGTACGCAGTAGAATTGCGCTCTACAATTCTACTAAAACACACATTTCAAGTGACAGCACTTAGAATTTAGATTCAATGATCCACATTGATATATTTTAGAATAGTCACTGGGAAATGAATAGCGTAAGACAGGATGTCTCTAAAAAATGGATATACACTGTGGATGATTATGAAGTCAGTGTTTATTAACGTACAGTTCATTTTCAAAATTTAAAAGAATCTACAGAAATGCATAAATTTTTTTTTTTTTTGCCATTGCCTGCTTTCAAACTGATGACCATTCTGGTGCAGGCTCTGCTGATAACATGGAGCAATGGAATTGCGAACATAAAAAATCATTTTGTTCCATACTTGTGTGCCCTCAATTCGCCGACTGTTGTGGTTATGTACTGCAAACTTTATCTTTTATGTATCCCCATAAAAAAAAAAAGCCCAGTGGCATTTTAGGATAAATTTTCTTTGTTCAAAGCTTAGACTGGCCTCACCCATTATTACAAATCATTTAAACCTGAAAAGGAGTGAAAATTAAGTGAGTTATCAGGTGTTTAAGACTCCTTTAAGTTGATACAAAAATGTGTTACTGACCAACCTGTGCACGGCTGCTTTGTGGGGCTACTTTGAAGAACTGCTTTGTCTAATGACTTCTTGTTAGCAATGACTGCTTAGTCTACAATAAATTCTCTCCTATATACCTGCAGATACTCAAGTCTTCTTCCACTTCCCAGCATCCACGGGGGTCCAGCTTTTGGCAAAGAAGGTATTTGCCAAATTAAACAGGCATTTAATTTACATGTTTTCTAAACTTTAAAAATGCTCAGAAATTCACCCTTCACCTATTCCTTTTTGACTACAAATTTTTAGTTCTTTAAAAAATTTTTTGTGTGTTTTTCTTTAACCCAGGTTCTCCAGATTTCATTTCTTCCTTCATGATGCCCTGTTTGCTACAGGTTGAGTTAGGGATAAAGTAACTTGGAAAATATTATATCTTCACAACAACTGAGTTTCATTTTTCAGTAAATTTACTATAGTTCTCCTTATTCCTTAGTCCATAGTCAATTGAAGCATAGATTTTTAATTCCTTTGACCAACTTGCCCCTTCCTCTTTAGTGAATTAACTAATTTCAACTGGCACATTTTGCACAGGTAAAGGACTAGTACATTTTTCAACCCTTTTTTTGTGACTAGGTGTGATGATGTGACTATATTCAGACAAATAAAATGTTAATAAAAATATTGTGTGGACCCTTTAAGAAGTTTTATAAAAAGGAAGAAAGCATGCTCTCCTTCACTAACCCTCTTGCTCACTGTCAAGTCCAACTGCCTGTAATATAGATGGGATGTTGGAGCTCCAGCAGCCATATTGACCTTGAGGGTTAGAATCATAGCCTGTAAATAGCAGAAGAGTGACTCTGCTGGAAGGGTCTTGAATCTCTGATAACTTTATGGAGTTTGTCATTCCAGTCCTGAGCAATGCTAGTTTTCTCTGTTATATACAACTGAAATAATCTGCCAAGGATATTATGAGAAAGAAAAATTAAAGGTCAATCTTATTTATAAACATGGATGAACACAGCAAACCAAATCCAGCAGTATCTAAAATGGATAATAGACTGATTACATCATAAACAAGTTGGGATTCCAGGAATTCTAGGGTAGATACAGTTTGTAAATATGTTAATGTAATTTGTCACATTAACAAAATAAAGAAGAAAAATTATATGATCCTTTCAATAGATGCAGAAAAAAAATCAATCTCCAGGTATAATTTAATAAACCTCTTTAGTTAACCAGAATGGTTTACTGGTAATGGATTTCTAAAATATCCTATAGAGGCCAAGAGATATATTAAAAAAATGCTCAAAGTCACTAATCATCAGAGAGATGTAGCTGTAAAAAAGAAGGATCTCTTATCTTTTGAATCAGCATGGAGGGACCTGGAAAGTATTATGCTAAGCAAAATAAGCCAGTCAGAGAAAGACAAGTATCACAGGACCTCACTCATGTGGAATCTAAAGAACAAAATAAACTGATGAAGAAAATAGATTCAGAGACATAGAAGCATGGAACACACTGTTGAATCTCAGAGGGAAGATGGGGGTGGGTGGGAAGAGATTAACCAAAGAACTTGTATGCATATATGCATAACCCATGTTCACAGACAATAGTGTGGTGAAGGCCTGGTGGGGGGCAAGGAGGGCTCGAAGGAGTCAATGGGGGGAAAAAGAGACATCTGTATTACTTTCAACAATAAAGATAAATTAAAAATAAAATAAAAAATACTCCATAGATGTCATCATACTTGATGGTGAAATGTTGAAACTTTCTCTTGAAATAACAAGACAGGAATATCTGCTATCATTGTATCTATCTGACATTGAACTGGAGAGTATATTAAGATACTTTTCTGTGCAAATTATAGAATGTCCCATTAAATACGGATTAAATAATTAGGAAATTTTTGTCTCCATAACGGGAACTCTGGTGAAAAGCTCCCACATTTGCCCAGAAGCTTAGTGATGCCATCAAGGACTGAAGCACAGGTTGGTCCTTGGGATTGTCCTTGTGCAGTTCACAAGGTGCCAGCCACAGCTTTAGGAATCAGGAAGACAGAACAAAGTTTGGCCAAAGAAGAATTGCACTGCCTCCTATTCTCTACTTAACAGGAGGGGAAACCTATCCTAGAATATCTCTGGCAGAGTCTCTTCACATCCCATTGGACAGGATTGGATCATAGACCACTATCTAACTTCAAGGGCAGCCAGGAGAATAGTTGGTATTTTGGGCCTCGGAAGGGGTGTGAAGGCTCTGTCAAAAAATGGCAGAGGAGAATAGGTAGAGAACGTCTTTTGTATAAGGAACAATAATGATTGTTACAGACAGTTTAAGTAACTCACCCAAGGTCATATTTCTTGTAAGTGGTAGAGCTGGGGATTGGAATCAAGACTGTCTGACTCCAGAGACCACACTCTGAATGCCTGTGCCTTCTAAGCCTAGTGTATGACTTTGAAAGCAGTGTATTTTAACTAGAACTTAATTATCCACCCAGAACCCATAGAATAATCTGGGTACATAGATTCTCTGTGCCACTCTGAGTTTTTGTTGTACTCTATTACAGTATTCACAGCAATTAACTGGCAACCATTGAGAAGCTTAAATAAGCTAAAATTCATTTGTTTTCCACAGAAGAGTTTTAATTTCACATAGAATTATTTTAGAAATAATTATTTATAGCATTTGGGAATTTAAAAACCAATCTATTATGAATGTTTGAAAGCATGTGAGAACAGCTCATCAACTTTGAAAAGCAGTAATATGCATACGAGTCACATGAAAGGTTTACAATAATAAGATTAAGTATCACCAGGCAAAAAAAAAATCACAAAATAAAAGGACACATTTAAAAATAAAAGGGAACATCCTAAAATAAATATTTTCAGCAAAATTAAAACAGTGAAATATGCTTTTGTAGGGAAAAAGTTTTAAAATTATGAAATTACATTTCACTTCACAGTGCTTTTAAAATTATATGCATACTATCAAATGACATTATAACAGAATACTTATACCTATTTTATCACCTGTTGCAATAACAGTAGGTATAGTTAATTGACTTTAAATCTACTTAGGTAGTTTTAATTATATAAAAAAGCTAGTGTTTTATAAACCTTTGATATGTGTGTGTGTGTGTGTGTGTGTGTGTGTGTGTGTGTGTATGTATTTTGCATTGGTAAACAAAATGTGAAATTAAGTTACCCTTGGCTCTAATCATTACTATGAGAGCAGAATTGTTTGGCCTCAATAGCCCATAGTTGTATTTTTATATTTAAACTAGAGGCCCAATGCACAGAATTCATGCAAGGGTCTTGGTCCTCACAGCTGCAATGGATTGCCTTGTTCATCCGGAAAGACATCTGGAAGGTCATTTGGCTGTCCAGTCTAATTAGCACATTACACTTTTATTATCCTATATAATAAAATGCCAGGGACTATAAGTGTAACAACCAGAACAACCACTCAACCAGTTGCCCTGAGATGCATTGACCACCTCTCGGTCCCTCTTTGGCCCGGCCCATGAGCAGCAGTGGGAGGCAACGGGACAAGACTGGGGACTGGAGAGCAGCCTGAACAGGTGACCTCTTGGTCCCTCCCCTCAGCCTGCAGGCTCCAATGGATCAGCGATGGTGAATGGGGAAACCAGGTGATGGTGAATGGAGGAATGCCAGGGTTCTTGTCCCAGTGTTACAAAGGGTTCTGCAATCTGGAGAAAGAGACTGTGCATAGATGATTAAAGAATCCAGAGACGAAAGATAATTTTGAAAGGCATTGAGGGTGGAAGGATCTTTAGCTAAAGGAACTGAAGACTACCCATTGTCTAAGGACCCCCATGCTATTTATTAACACAATTTGTCCTAAGGCAAGGTGGAGACATACACTTCAAAGGGTAGGGTATCAAAGGGTATTGTTGGGGAATAGCCTACAGCTGTTCAGGTATTTGGCCAATAGGAGGCAATAAAATGCTCTGAGCTGTCTGGCAGTTAACAATCCTATTCAGGTTTGGGGGAGATGCTTTTTAGCCATCCCAGATGATTCAGTCCTGCTGACATGCTGGAATTGGCTCTCAGCAAAGGAACAGTCCTATTACCTATTTAATCTAAACCAAAATCTCACACACCCCTCCCTAAGAACAGAGAGAACATCACCTACACCTTCCCATGTGATGGGTGTCCCCACCCCCATCTGGAAAACCATTGGGCCTAGAAGTGCAATAGTTGCTCTTTTACTTCTTTTTGTTTTTTCCCCAACAACCATTCTTAGAGTCATTTTTTTAAATCCTCTTTTTGAAGAATTATATTGGCTACCACCCTGCATTCTACCATATTACAGACATCCATAATTCTTCTGATCACTTCTCCATGTACATTAAAAATATTAGCACATCCCTTACTGCTTTTGACATGATTACATAAGACATAATAACCTGTCATCATTCTTGGTCATTTCTGTTTCCACATGACTGTTTCATCCCAAACCCTGAAATTTTAGTTCTTCCCTGGCCTCCTTCCCTCCTATGATCTTGTTCTTCATTCCACCCCATCAACCTGCTTCCATAGATTAAAATACTAACTGTTAAGGTCCTTAAAAATCTCACTGTTGCCAAATCTAAGAGTCAGTTCTTTTTAAAAATTTTTACTTAAAATTTTTTAATAAGAACTATGCAGAAGAGTTTAGTCTAGAAGAGCCTACCTATTTGGTGGAATCTATGACCAGCAGTATCTGTTTTACCTGGGATCCTATGAGAAAAGTAGAATCTCAAGTTCTATCCCAGACTTTAGGCAACCTCTGTTTATCTCTAAAATGGGTAATGGTCAGTTCTTGGTCCTTATTTTATTCAACCTCACTGCACAACTGATTAATTCAACCTTCTTCTTGAGTTACTTTCTTTACTTGACTTCTGGAATACCATATGGTCCTGCTTTCCTTCTTTCTACTTACAACTCTTTTTTTAAATCTCTTTTGCTAAATCCCTCTTCTATTTAATGATCTCTAGATGTTGATGTGACCATATATGCCCTTTTACTATAGTCTTAACCAGTTTATACAAATAGGTTTTAAATTTTTCCAAGATGTAATTTCAGGAAGCTCTGGGTCATCACCCCTAGCTTTAGACAACTTTATCTGTTTGCCTCTTCAAGAATACAAACATTGTAATTTTCTATGTGGGCCATGACATGAAAAAGATTGGAAAGGACTATCCTGGATGATCCTACCCAAATTCATGGTTTTAAAGACCAATTATATATTTATGATTTCCAAATTGGTATCTTCAGATCCAACTCTCCCATGAATTCCAAACTCCTGTATCCAGTTTCCTAAGTAATATCTTTACCTGTATGTTTAATAGGCATCCCAAACTAAAAATACTCAAAAGTTATCTCATGGCATCCAGAACAACTGGTCATTGTGATGTTCACTGACTACCAGGAGGCAGACACTCAATGCAGGCGAATGCAACAGCAGTGGTGGGAGCCTCTCCTGACTCCGCAGCAGTGCTTACGGAGCAGTGAGCCGAGCGGTAAGGAGCAGCAAGCAGGCAGGCAGTAAGGAGTGAGGGGACCTGAACTGCGAGAGGGTGGCCGTTCAACAGGGAGTTCAACCAGGAGACCAGGAGTTTGACCACTTGCTGTGACATGCGCTGACCACCAGGTGGCATTGACGATGTGGTGCTGGCAGCAGGTGGCAGTGGAGGCACTGCTGGCCCTGACGGGGCCCTGACAAGAGTGGGACCATGGCGGGATGGTGCAGCAGGTGAGTGGACAGTGTCAGGCCAAAGTGGGTGTGAGTGTGGGCCCAATCACCCTGCTGATAGCCTTGCAGATGGTGACCAGTGGTGAGGGGGGTGGGGCCTCCACCCAGCTCCCAGGCGCTAAAGGAGCCTGGCGGGGGACCTGGCCCTGATCGATCGCCCCACAGGCAGGATGGTGGAGCAAGTAAGGGGGCAGTGCCATGCCAAGGCAGGGTGCCAGGTGGGGCTGTGGGGCTGCAAGGCTGGGGGCATGAGCTGGGGCTGCGAGGCTGGGGGTGTGAGCTGAAGCAGGATCTCTGCAGGCCATCCATGCACAAATTCATGCACTGGGCCTCTAGTATTTATATAACAGCTTGATTAATGAATACATATAGCATGGGCATAGGAACTGTTGAGAATTGTTTCCTTAAAGAGGCCTAATTCTAAAGAATTTTTTATCCCCTTCTTAAATTGTTTTATTTATATTTATTTGTTTCCTAATTTAAATTTATTTATTTTTCCTTTCTATTGAATTTATAATAAAATTATATAGGTTTCAGGTACACAATTCCACAACACATCATCTGTAGACTGTATTTGTGTTTACCACCCCAAGTCAAGACTCTGTTCATCACTTTTCATCTCTCCTATATCTTCTTCAACCTTCCCTCTACCATCTTATCCCACACTGTTGTCCATACAGTATATTAGTTTGAGGTGTACAACATAGTGATTAGACATTTATATAACTTATGAAATGATCACCCCAATAAGTCCAATTCCTATCTGACACGATTCATAGTTGTTACAATATAATATTGATTATATTCCCTATACTGTACTATATAATCCTGTGACTGTTTTTATAGCTGACAATTTGTACTTATTCCCTTCACCATTTTCACCTATCACACCAAGTCCCCCCTAACTGGCAGCTACTGATTTGTTCTCTGTATCTATGAATTTTTTTGTTTTGTTTTTTCATTCATCAAAATGTCCATTCATAGACAAATGAATAAAGATGTTATTATATATATATATATATATATATATATATATATATATATATATAATAGAATATTACTCAGTCACATTAAAAAGAATGTAATTTTGCCATTTGCAATAACATAGATGGACCTAAAGGGTATTATGCTAAATGATAATAAGTGAAATAATGCTAAGTGGAATAAGTCAGAGAGAGAAAGACAAATCTACACTAATAAAAAAGAAATATAAATTGACCATACCTCTGTGACAGCCACCAGCC
Organism: Pipistrellus hanaki; assembly: GCF_964339955.1. Classification (NCBI taxonomy): domain Eukaryota; kingdom Metazoa; phylum Chordata; class Mammalia; order Chiroptera; family Vespertilionidae; genus Pipistrellus; species Pipistrellus hanaki. Next base: position 147,455,811 of record NC_140505.1, read on the forward strand.
AATCAGGAAGGAATATGCAAATTAGCAAGACAAAGATGGCAGTGGCCCTGCCCCTCAGCTGCTCCAGGCACCGAGTGGCCAGGTGGGGCAGGACGCCTGCTATGAGGGGGAGGGCAGGGGACAGAGGGAATTATCAGTTGGAGCGAAGCGAAGCCTGCAGACTCAGACCAGAGTCAGCAAGAAGCCTGCAGACTGAAGACTCTGCCTGGAGTGAAGGTGGAAGGCAGCAGCCAGAGTGAAGGCCTGGGTCCTGGGTGCCGGAGGAAAACTGGTGCCGGCAGCCAGGTGAAGGAAGGTCTACTGCACAAATCTTAATGCAACAGGCCTCTAGTAACATATGATTTCTAAATAGAATCTAAATAATAAAATAAATGAATGTCTCATAGTTTGATGTCTATTGTTCAGAGTCTTAAATACTTCTATACAACCACTGTCCTGACAGATGATTTAAATGATTCCAGATAAACACAACAAAATAATATCAATTAATGCTCAATCTAAAAATTAGATCTATATAAAACACATCTCTAAGGAAGAATCAACAACTATGGTAAGATCTGGAAAATCCTTGATTATCTCTTCTAAAGCTCTAGATGAATGAGAAACAAAAGGGAGAATTGAGAATTTTAAAGTTTTCATAAGCTTTTTTTTCCTAAAAGTGATTGTTCTATAACCATGGTAACAAGTAGTCACCTAAATAATTTTTAAACTGTTCAATAGATGAACAATAACTGCTCTCAGTGAATACACATTTGCAAGTCAACCAAACAGTATGAGCAACATGATACTAAAAGTCAGTAAGGGACAGATTCACTCTAAAAATGTAGTTTATCTATAGTGTCAACAAATCATCCATTGTTTTACCTGAGAAGTCATGTCTACAACCACAGATATCAACCCACTTATACCTATGAAAGTATGATTCCATATTGCCAAAAGCCTTAGGTATGATCAACATCTATTCTTCAAGTGACTGTGCCTCATCAGAAATAAATTCAGTTTTGTCTTTTTATATCTGATATTGAGCAATGGTTTCATCATGCTTTGACAAAGTGAGATCCTCATTTCATACCATACACAAAAAAGTATCCAGTTAATGTCATGAATAGGTTCTGTGACGTTGAGTAAAATTAAATATAATGAAACATGAAACCAATTACACTATATACTACTTGATATAAACAAGAGTTAAGTTCCTACTGCATTTCATCAGCATTAAGCGAAATGACATTACTTGAGGACCTGCTGTAATTTCAGGTGAATTAAATATTTACATGTGAAAAGCAAAATTGTCCATTGAGGGAAAATATGAGATAATATTAATAAATATCATAAAACAGGTTTAAGTCATTAAGGAAAATAATAATATTTTGGTCATATAAAAATTTAAAAATTATTCAGTAAAAGACATTTTAGAAGTAAAAATAATAGATATGACCTGGAAGAAGTTTTAAACATACACAACTGATTCAGGATCAACATCCTAATCCATCTAAAAACAATTAAGGAAGTTCTGGTCAAGATAGTGGTGTAGGTAAATGAGGTACTTGAATCTTCCATGATCACATCAAAATTATAACTAAACAACAGAACAACCATCATTTAGAACCATTTGAAATAAAATGAATGAAAGTCTTACAACTAGAGAATTAAAGAAGTAGCCACATTGAGATAGTTAGGAGGGGTAGGGACATGGAATGAGTTAGTTCCACACCCACATGTGGTGGTTAAAAATCAAGAGGGATATCTCAGCTGAGAAGATTCCTTCAAGAGGATTGAGGGGTCCAAGCCCCACACCAGGCCTCCCAGCCCAAGGTTCCAGTGCAGGGAAGAGAACTCGCCATAACTTCTGGCTGAAAAAAGAACAGTGGGGATAAAGGCGGAGGAAGATGGAGGCCGCTGGAGTCCTAAGCAGTTCCTCTTAATGGTCTTAAGCACAGACTAACTTGGACTTGCTCCCCCTGAACTCCAGTACCAGGCAACAGCTTGACAGGCTCTACAGAGTCTAAGACCATTGGAAAACACCAATGTTTACATTACGATTCATTAACAGTAGCAAAATTGCAATAATGAGGTAGCAATGAAAATAATTTTATGTTTGGGGTCAACGTAATATGAGGAACTGTATTAAAGGGTTGCAGCATTAAAAAGGTTGAGAACCACTGCACTAGAGTTATGTGGGGCGGAACTGAATTGTCCAGTATCAGGGTGAAAGCTGGGGCACAGCTTTCTCCCAAAGAGAGGCACCAGCAAAGGCATTTTGTTCCTTTGATGAGCTTTCCTTACACATAACTGGCAGAGACTCCATCAACTTGGCTCATACTGTTTGCCAGTGGCTTTTCCATATAAATGGCCTGAATTGGCTCATGATTCAGATTTTCCAAAAATCTCTCAAAAAAGCAACATCTGGCCTCAGTGTACAGTGTACCTCTCATTAAGCAGCTCCAGGCACAGCACTAGTAGCAGCCATCCTTGGTTCACAGCTTGGCCTTGCCTGTGCACCTCCAAGCCCAGCACATATGCAGATTACTTTGTAGCTCATGCCCAGTGGCCCCAGACAGAACACAGGTGGTGGTTGACCTTGGCCTTCCCTTCCCAGGAGGCCCCAGAGCCAGCGAACTCAGTGGACAGCTTCAGAAGACGTCAAAGCATCACCACCCAACCATCTCCACAAGAGACACACTTAAGAGGTGAACCCAGCAGGCACCAATAGCCCTGCTTAAGTAAGTCCTGCTCTGCGGGGTGGGCCCCAGCAAGTTGATCCTCCATGGTGGCCAGAGGTCAGTGGTCAGTAATTGAAGCAAGTCTTTGTAGCTGATCAAACTGGGAGTAATTCTCTCTCATTGACATGCCAACAGCAAACCAAGGCTCAACTGTAGTAAGTGGGTGTACACAGCCCACACTGGGGGTGGGGTGGGGTGGGTGGGTGTTGTATACACTTGGAGTGCCCAGCTCAGGTGAACAGGGAGGCTGTGCCACTGGATCCTACAGGACACCTATTCCATTAGGCTATTCCACCAAGCCTGGGAGACATATCTAACATTTAGAAACAAACACAGGGAGACTGCCAAAGTGAGGAATCAAAGATACATGCCCCAAATGAAAGAACAGAACAAAACTAGAAAAACAACTAAATAAAATGGAGACAAACAATCTACTAGATGCAGAGTTCAAAACACTGGTTATAAGGATACTCAATGAACTTAGTGATAACCTCAACAGCATAAAAAAGAACTAGTCAGAAATAAAGAATACACTAACAGAAATGAAGAATAATAATTTACAGGGAATCAACAGTAGAATAAATGAAGCTGAGAATTAAATCAGAGATTTGGAATATAAGGAAGCAAAAAACACCCAATTTGAACAGTAAAAAGAAAAAGAATCAAAAGAAAATGAGGAACCTTTGGGACAATTTGAAGTGTATCAATATTCACATCATGGGCTGGGGGATGAAGGCGGACAGAAGGAGAAGAGAGTGCACAAGAAATTGAAAGCTTATTTGACAAAAAAATGAAAGAAAACATGCCTAATCTGGTGAAGTAAATAGATATACAAATCTAGAAAGCACAGAGAGTCCCACACAAGATGAACCCAAAGGGGCCAACACCAACACACATCATAATTAAAATGCAAAAGGTTAAAGATAAATTTTAAAAGCAACAAGAGAAAAGCAGTCAGTTACCTACAAGGGAGCTCCCAAAAGACTGTCAGCTGATTTCTCAACAGAAACTTTGCAGGTGAAAAGGGAGTTGCAGGAAATATTCAAAATGATGAAAAGGATCTACAACTAAGATTACTCTACCCAGAAATTTTATCATTTAGAATCAAAGGAAAGAAAAAGAGCTTCCTACCGCTTGCCAGTGTGGTTAGTGGTTGAGCATCAACCTATGAGCCAGGAGGTCAAAGTTTGATTCCTGGTCAGGGCACATGCTCAGGTTGCAGGTTCAATCTCCAGTGTGGGGCATGCAGGAGGCAGCCAATAGATGTTTCTCTCTCATCATTAACGTTTCTATTTCTCTTTCCCTCTTTTTTCCTCTCTGAAATCAACACAAATATATATTTTTAAAAAGCGATAAACTCTCTGTCTTCATAAAATATAAATTAGAGCGTTTATTGCAGTAAAATCAACTAAAAATAATCAAGGCTTAGATTAGAGTGTTGTCAGATGGTGATAAAATGAAATCAACAGATTGGAGAAATTTTCAAAAGACAAAAATCAACAAAATGTAGTGAGTGATTGGATATGGCTGTGCGGAAGTGGGAAATGCCAAGTGTAACTTGAGGATTCTATTGTGAGTGTGGAAGGATGGTGGCACCATTTCCTCAAATGTGAAACACTCTTTGCCAACATATTGGGATTTATAAACTGTACTTAAGTCTAGCCTTAAATACTTACATTATAAAGAAAGAACAAAAATTAATTAGCTAAGCCCTTAATCACCAAATTTAGAAAAAAAGTATACTGGAATAAACACAAAGAAAATAAAAATTAGAAAAGATAAAAATATAACTAACAAAAATAGGAACAGCATAAAGTAAGATTAAAAAAAGCCAAATTGATATCTTGTGAAAATTAATAAAATCAACCAGCAACATTTAGCAAGATTATTCAAGAGAAAAGATTAAAAAAACAAACACTATTATGAATTAAAAAAAGAGATGTAATTAGAAATGCTGCAGAGAGTAGACAGAAACATTTATTTGAAATTAATAAATTTTTAGGAAATTTAACTTATTAAATTCAAGAAAGACATAGAAAACCAGAGTAATTCTTTTTTTTAAAATATATTTTATTGATTGATTTTATTTATTTATTTATTTATTTATTTTTTTTACAGAGAGGAAGGGAGTGAGATAAAGAGCTAGAAATGTCAATGAGAGAGAAACATCGACCAGCTGCCTCTTGCACACCCCCCACCGGGGATGTGCCCGCAACCAAGGTATATGCCCTTGACCAGAATCGAACCCGGGACCTTTCAGTCCGCAGGTTGACCCTCTATCCACTGAGCCAAACCAGCCTCAGCGAAAACCAGAGTAATTCTTAATCTTTAAAGAAATTGAATCAGTAGTTAAATCTCTCCTTCCCCCACCAAACACCTGATCTATTAAACATAATGCCAATTTCATATACTCTTCAGAAATGAGAGAAACTAAAAATGACAGCATAGGAATGCGAAATTATAGGCCAATCTGACTCATCTAAGTCATGTGCCATTTAACAAGTGCATTGCTGAGTGACTAGTCATGATGTTCAGGTTAAAGCACATGTGTCAAACACAAGGCCCGCGGGCCAAATCCAGCCCGCCAGGCCTTGCAATGTGGCCCGCACCGCGCTGTCATCACTGCACTCCGCTGTCAGTTTATGACATTGTCAGTTTATGACTGTTCAGTAAACCATTCGGCCCGCAATTTAGGCTGGATTTTAGATTTTGGCCCCTTCTCTGATTGAGTTCGACACCCCTAGGTTAAAGGAAGAAAGTGTAGCTAGAGCAGAGGTGTTGGAACAGGGCTGAGGGAGATTAGAAAGTAGACTGATAGAGTGAAATATACGTATAAACTTGAAAAAAAGGGATGGTATTTGAGTGACATAGAGAATGTCACTTGAGAATTACACAATTTAAATGGCTCTCTGTCAAGCAATACTTACTTCAGAAAAATGTGTAATATTACTCTCGTTTCCAAATAAAGCTGTAGCAGACTGGAGAACTAGAGAAAAATGTCTATGGGTTAATTTGTGTTTATTTGCCTAAAATGTTTATTATATTTTACATGAGATAAATTCTCACCAGAGAAATGACACCCCAAAGCAAGGCCACTAACATATCTAAATTTGCCACGCAGCGCCGAGCTCCGCAGGCTCTGTGTGTACCTCATGATTTTGGCAGTGGATGTTAAAAACCCAATGTTCATCTGAAGGGACTATTTTGGTGTAAACATTGGGGAATGTGACAAAATTCATAATGCCATGTGCATCCTCCCTTTTGTGCAACGCAGTCATTCAGGGCAAACCAAGAAAAACATTGTAGGATTTCAATATGAATGAGGGGCACCTGTGACTTTGAGGACACAGATAATGAGAAGCGGTTGAAAAGACTGCCGCTCAGCAGCATCCAGAATAATTTCCTCAAAATCTTTCCGTGGGCTCACATTTCACTTTGGGCCAAGCAGGACAAGTGGAAAAGTGGTTAGAAATGATCAATGAGCAAGTGATGCCAAAGAAACTGAATGGCCTGGAAAGAAACTGGGAAGTCTCCCGGTTACAGAAGAGTCAGTAAAATAGAGCTTGAAGGTAGAATGCAGGGCACGGAGACAAACAATGCCCGAGGCATGGCAAAATAATGCGCGAAGAGCCAACAGGGCCAGCCAGAAAAGACATGTGCAGGAAAAGTAGGACAATGAGAGCATGAGTCCTGCCAGATCAAAATCGAGAACATATTTATAAAAGTCTTTCAGAGGTAAGCCAAATTTTTAGGATTTATTTTGAAGGCCCGGGAGTATTTGGGGATGGGGTGGGCTGGAAGGAATGGGAAAATATTTAATCTTAGAATTGTATAGAATGTACTTGAATAATGATTACGGAAGTAGTTGAATGCACCTAACTCTTAACATATTCTTCTACGTGTCTTTAAAATATATTTTTCCCCCTCTAACTGGAGGATTAGAATATAATCTGTCCAAAGCTCTGAGTTGAGTGGGTGTTGGACCGTGGGGAGAATCTACAGTTAGCAGTTACTGGGAAATATTTGTTGCTTCCTGAGCAACCCTGCCCCAGCCAGATTTTCAGTGGTTACTAAAAAGGCTACAATGGTTCCCTTGAATCTTCTCCTTTCAGTTGAGAACAGAACCTAGCTCCTCCCAATCACATCTTCTTTTTAAAGATGTGTAACTGTTGGAGCAGGTGAAGAGGCTGCCAATGAGAGGTCAGTAGTTCATCCTGGAGTCCTCCATCCAGAGTCCATATTGCAGGGGCTTTGAGAAGGCTTCTCTCTCCACCAACCACAGAGATTCTCCTGCCCAAAGGGAAGACTTCAGCTGGTCAGGAGAGAACAGGGAAGAACTTCTTCAGACTCCATTACAGAAGTCCAATTCTGAGTGGAACTACTGTAAGCATGTGTGTTTAAAATAAAAAAGAACTTACTGTTTTTTGTTTTTTGTTTTTTTGTTTGTATTTATTACTTATAAGATAAGAGGAGGCACACTAAATGGGTACACATACAACAGAACATCAAAATAAACATAAAAGATCTAAAGTGAATTAAGGATAGCATAGGGATGAGAGAAATACAGGGCAAAAGAGTTAATGCAATCAAACTCTAAAATTAGCTCAACTTCTTACCATCACAATCACATCAGCAAACACAAAGAATTATATAGTTCTCATCAAGCACACTAGTTCCTCAGGAGAGAAAGAACTTTCTCGGATTCTAAATTCATAGAAGAATAGGTTCTGCCTTCTAGATATCTCTCAAGATATTCCTGTTTCTTTCCATTATCAAGCCATAAATCCAGCCGAAACTCACATCTTTCATCTAGATTGTTTTAATAGTCTCCGATCAGTCTTCTCCAGATCCTAGCATAGTTCCCATACCACAAGGTCTTTTAAAATGCAAATATAAGCACATCTCATTGCTTTAAGGACAAAGTCCCAAATCCTGAGTACTACATACAAGGCACTACCTGGTCCCAGCCTATTTCTCCAGCCTAATGACAACAAAGGTCTGGGCGTATGCTCTGCTTAGCAGGCTTTCTCCTCTCCTATCCACTCACCCTACCTTTTTTAATAGCTAGCTCACAGTCCCTATTACTTTACATGTGTCTGCGCAATAGGCTTTACCAATCTGACCCTAAAGGCATTTCAGTTTGTGAAGATGCTTTTTTTTTTTTTTTTTTTTTTTTTTTTTGACCAGATCTCGACACAGGACAAAATGGTTCTCAAGAAATGAAGACACTGCAGCAAAATGACTTGAGCCTCTTTGGTCATTCATAATTACTACATTCTTTTTTCTTAAATATTCGTACCTTCTAACAACTAATTAAGCAAATAAGCGATATAGAGCCATCCCAATAACTCCACTACCAGGTGTGAAAGCAAGTGTTAGACTGAACTCTACGACAGTTTTCACCACTTATATGCAAGCAGTTGCAGAGAGTTATTTATACTGTAAACTCAGTGATGCTTGTCTCTCAGCCCTTTCAAGTTCACACCATGCATGAAAGGCTCACCTGAAATGTGACTGTGATCCAGTCCCAAGATGTGCAATGAGTTCTCTAAGTCAGTGAGGGACAGAGGACAGGTTCAGAATTAGGCCAGAGGGCTCCACTCTGGAGAGTATAGATAGGCTTTCTCATAAAGGTGAGAATGCCTTCCTCCATACCTTAAATACCACTTATTTATGCTGTGAAAAGTAACTTACAGTGTCTACTCTGCTAACTAAAACACCATCTGGTGTTAACTGAGGATAAGGGAACTGCTGGGAAAGGCATTCTCCCATAGGTAGTCTTTCATCCTCAGGAGGCTGCAAAGGAATGGGCTTTGAACCTGGAGTAATGGCTTACCTAGAACAGTGGTCGGCAAACTGTGGCTTGCGAGCCATATGCGGCTCTTTGGCCCCTTGAGTGTGGCTCTTCCACAAAATACCACAGGTTGGGCGAGTCTATTTTGAAGAAGTAGCGTTAGAAGAAGTTCAAGTGTAAAAAATTTGGCTCTCAAAAGAAATTTCAATCGTTGTACTGTTGATATTTGGCTCTGTTGACTAACGAGTTTGCAGACCACTGACCTAGAAGTAGATCCCCACAAAACCTGAACTGCTAATCTCCTCTCTTTGCTCTGTCCAATATCCCCATCTCTCTTTCCCCTTCTGCCTCCTGTCTGTAGTACTACAAGGTCTTTTCTCTCATCTTACAAGCATATTCATGTCTTCTCTTAACTTCTGACTCCCTTTAACCTGTTTCTTCAACCTCTACTTTCCCATTCCCTTATCTCCTATGGATCATCCATCATCCAAACTGATTTCTGTCTCCTTTGTTTCCAATGAAAAGGCTCTTGCCCAAGTCACTAAGAATCAATTTACTATTTTGGTTTGAGGCATTTACAGAGTCAGTATACAGGGGCTAGCAAAAGTAGGTTACCAGTTGTGAGTAAATGAACCAGAGTTTATTCTTGTACTGTTACTTATTGTATAGTTAATTATTGTATTATTTATTTATATTACAACTGGAAACCTACTTTTGCCCACCCCTGAATTAATTAAGGCAGGTGAGGACACACTGTGGAAACCCACTCCTAGTCTTAACGGCCTTGCTTAACGAATGTTTATTTTTCGTGTATGTCATCACCTACTCATGTAAATATTCATCTTGGTTGGCCTTCCAGGTGGTTATTAGGGGACTTTGGCTCCTTCCATCTGTGGTTCCGCCATCTCCTCGGCTGGACCTCTCGGTCAGGCAGCTGAAGAGCAGAGTGTGGAGGGTTGGGTGGGGCATGTGGCAGAACTGGAGAAATATACAACTTCCACTCTTATTCCAGTGGCCATACACACCCTGAAAGGGAGGCTGGGAAAGGCACTGTAGATGCTTGTTCAGTTGGTAAAAGAAAACTCCAAGCATATAGCCCTTCTTTACCAGAGTGTGGCAGGCATTCCTACTTTCTGAAACTCTCCCTCCTTTCTTTTTCATGACACAATTCTCTTGTTTCCTATCTTCCAATCCGGACTGCTTGTTTTCAGGTTCCTCCTCAGCTTCTCTTTCTTTTATCCCCTAATGTTGGTTTCCCCCAGCATTCGTCTCAACTCGTTTCTCTTCTGACTACATGATTCTCCCTGAAAGATTTCATAAATAAGCAGATGTTCATATTCAATGCAAAACCTGCTTCTGGTTTTATAAGTCCCCCATCTAGATAAATGAGCGTCTGCTCAGTCACTAAACTAGAAACCTGGAAGTGATCCTACATCCTTCCCTTGGCCTCTGCAACCGAGGTTTCTCAACCACCACACTAATGACATTTAAGGCTGGATAATTCTTTGCGGTGAGAGAGTTCTGTGCAGAATAGATGTTTAGCAGCATTCCCGGCTTGTAGCTGCTTGAACCTAGTAGCTAAGTCCTCCATCTCCATCAAACTGTGATAACCAACTCTATCTCCAGACATTGCCAAATGTCCCCTGGGGAGGGAGGAAGTCACCCCCAATGGAGAACTTCACCCTTCAGTCCTATAGATTCAACCATTGCAATATTTATTCCCTCTAATCCATTTTCCTTCCATTAATTTTATTAAATTCCACACCATTTTTGTGTCTGGATTTCTCCAATTGACTCCTGTCTGGCTGTGGCAAGTTGGCTGACCCAACAGTTAACTCCTGACTCAAATCTTCACTGTCTTCCTTCTGCTAAAGAAAAGTGAAATACTTGTTTTTCAGCCTCCCTTGCAGGGTCAGGTGGCACCATTTTGCATGGCAAATCAGGTGAAGAGGGTGACAGTTGAACTTAAAGGTTCCAAGGCTTTGGAATTATCCAGCCTTGGATGGTATCTCCGTCTCGTCATTCTGAAAGTTGTGTAGCTTTAGGAAAGTTATTTAAATTCTCTGTGCTTTGTCAGTAACACTGGCATAATAACATTACTGACCTTATAGGATTATTGTGAAGATTAACGAGTTAATATTTATGAAGTGCTTAGTACTATACCTGGCAGACCATAAACACTGGATAAATGGTGGCTATGAATGGGAATGGCAGTGATGGGATAATACCTCTTTTCCTTGCTAATCACAAAGGTGACTACTACACATCCTATCACAGACCACTGATCACATTGGAAGGCACAGTTTAGGGGAGATTGCCTCTGGAAGTTGTCTCACACTGTTCCTTCCACATTATAAGCCCCTTTTCAGGTGTTACTTGTTTTTCTCCCTCACGAGGCTCTGAATGTCTGCCTACAAGGCAAGGACCAGACCTTTCTACTCTCTATATCTTCCCAGATCACAAGTGCTCGCTATACTCAGTAAAGGTCTATTGATTAAATCAATAAGTGAATTAACATGATTAATTCACTTATTGATTTAAGTGATTTAAGTGGGAGGGCCTTGCAAACAACATCCCTCCCACTTAGCAGCACAGGTAGAGGGTGGATCTTTCAAAAGCTTTGGATATAACTAAGGCCAATAAAACACATATCAGCCAGGTGAGTTTTTAAAAGGAAATTTATCTTTGGCCTCACAACTCTAGCTAGCTTTTAAGTAAATTGAAGCTATGGACCCAATTATTCTTAGGGTAAAGAGAAAAGTTGTGTGGGTGACCCCAAACATTCCAGATAGATTTTCAATGGGGGACATTTGCAATCCTGACAATAAAAATCTTCTTCTTAATAAATTTGTCTAAATTTGCACAGGAGAGTGGCAATGGAAAGTGCCAGTTTTAACACTCAGTTGACAGAGACACATTCCAAAATTAAGAGCTCTAAAAGTTGAAAAGTCAAACACTTTTCCAACCTGTCCAGTCTCTATTTAGCAGGCAGTTAATAATGGAAATATAATCATAAGATGACCAGATCGTCCGATTTCTAACAATTTTTCCCGTGTCCCGGGCGTTTTAATAAAGTCCCGATTTTTGGAAAGAATCTTTTCAATCTTTCCAAAAATTCGGACTTTTTTAAAACACCGCGGGACACGGGAAAAATTGTTAGAAATCGGGGTTGTCCCGCCAAAAGCGGGACGATCTGGTCACCTAATTCTAGGGGGAGGGGAAGTAACTCTAATCATCAGTAATTCAGTGCTCCCGTGCATGTCTCTCTGCGGAGGAGGACCCAACCATGTTTGCCTAGGAGAATTTGGTGGTGGCTTTTCTTCCCAGGTTTTGGACCCAACCATCTACCATTTGCCACTTAACCAATTCCAACTAAGATCCCATTCTTTAGATCAAGATATGTTAGATCATCTCTTCTGGATTGATTCCCAAATCAATTTTTTTTTTTAAATGGAGGAAGACATTTTTATATTGCTAAGTACTTAAAAATACTCTGTATTTTTGAGTGCTTGGGTAGGATTTCTCTTGGAAGAGTCCTTCATGTAAGCATACTCCATCCCAATTATTCCTGAGCTGGCTCCTATGGGGCTGAAGGCAGAGATGAAACTACCACACATACACAGACTATCCATTCTGGAAGCCCAGGGACACCTGAGTGATAGAACTGGAGCAGGGGAGCACAGGGTGGAAGGCTCTGATGCCTTCAGGGCCTGGCAGGTATGGTCAAAGGGTAAACAGGTTAAGGCCATCCACGTGTAAGAAAATGACCAGAGGAGTGTGAGAGGAGCAGCGGTGAAAGCACTTGAATTCAATTTGTAAAAAAAAAAAAAACTCTAAGGTTTTTATTTTTTTATTTTTATTTTTTATTATTTAGCATGGCCAGCTGACCAATTTAATTATCTGCCTTTTTTTCTCAGATTCTTTGAAATGACAGTAAAGAAATAAAAAAAAAAAGGCAAGAAGCTATGAAGAAATCCTAAGAAGACACTGCCAGAGAACAATTTTAAGACAAAGCTAGGAAAAACAACAGAAAGTAGAAGAAAGTAACTGAGTTCCAGTGGAGGAAGTTACCACCTTTGGAAGGTAGGGGTTGGGTGTGTAAACAATGAATGGTGGAAACCACCAGTATTTCCCTTCCCCACAGCCAGGACTCTGTGTGGCCTCAGCCTTCAAAGTGTCCCCTGTGAAACTTATCCGGAGAGGCCGAAGCTATAAGAGAATATTGGCACAGCTCAGATGGTCATGAGGCTGACAGTGACTTGAAAACAGCTGTTGGGTCTCAGTATAAACTCTAAAATGAAAGGTCCCTCCCTCTCTATCCCAATCCAGATCAATCAATCAAATCATTAAAAAGTAATGAAATGAAATACTGGCAACTGAGAAATTTCTTATACGGTCTCTTAAAAAAGTTATTTCCTTTACCCTTGTCAACCAATGGTGCTTGGTGCCAATTCAACACCAACTTACTCCCCAGTTTGAGGTGTGACAAAGAAGGAAACTTAATTCAATGCACACAACGCAACTGTGATACATACAGCACAGCTCTCAGAACAGCACTGCTTTGGAACAGTTCAATAGCATTACAGCTCAGCCATGAAGCAGCATGGCTGTAAAACAGAAGGCTGTGCAGGCCTCGGGGTGAGGTCCCTCTCCAGCTACACAGCTCCCCTCGGCTCTGGCCAGACATCTTTGGCATTTCAGCTCCAGCCAGTGGAAAGCAATTCTTAGTGGAAAGGGAAAACAGACTCCTCAAGCCACAGGAGAGCTGACTTAGACAGAAGCCCCCACCCCTGGTTTCTGATTGGTCTGTCTTCATGCAAAAGAGGTTTCCAAATCCTCTCAATTTGATTGGTCCAAAAGGCACTGTCCTGATTAGTCAGAATGGAGCCATTCTAATTGATCAGTGAAAACTCTGGGTGGGAACATAACTGCACAGCTCTGATTGGACAGAGCATGCCTCAGTCCTATTGGTTGAAATACATTCCCAGGAACTCCTTTATAAGGGTTGGCTCTGGTGGCAAGAACCCATTGCAGGCAGTGCTGACTTTCCCCTACCTAACACGTGGTTTTGGTGAGAGGCTCCTGTTTAGAATTGGCTGCTAAACTGCTTTTGTTTTGTATATGTGTGTGTGTGTATATATATATATATATATATATATATATATATATATATATATATATATTTTGATTTTTTACAGAGAGGAAGAGAGAGGGATAGAGAGTTAGAAACATCAATGAGAGAGAGTCATCGATCAGCTGCCTCCTGCACATCCCCTACTGGGGATTGCCCGCAACCAACGTACATGCCCTTGACCGGAATTGAACTCGGGACCCTTCAGTCCACAGGCCTACGCTCTATCCACTGAGCCAAACCGGTTTCAGTTTATTTTATATTTTTTTAAAATAAGCTAGACAACCAATGGACATAAAACTCTGGGGAGGGAGGGAGGCAAAAAAAATTAATAAAATATATTTAAAAAAAAAATAAGCTAGAGCTCATCTAAGTTACTGAGAGTCCTTCTTAGTAGATGATTCTCCCCCCCCCCTTCCCCTCAGAGTTCACACCTTAAAACAAGGAGGGGCCACATTTAATATGCAAACAACCCATTCTTTAAAGGTAACTTTTCAAATGTGCTGCCACAGCAGTCTCAGCAACACTTGTGACTTGGAAAACTACTGCCCTTCTAGACTCTGACAGCTCCGTGTACTTTCCGGGGATGCCTCTTGGTTCCTGAAGTGGCACCACTGGAGAGCTAGAAGTCGCCCAACAGGTGGCACACGGATCCGCCACAGACCACAGGGGCTCCTTGCCAGCGCGCCCCAGGGGCTATTCCGGCTCGAGAGCCGCTCCCAGAGCAGGGCCCCAGAGGGGGCCAAGCGCGCCCCGTCCACGCCGCCTCCACGCCCACCTCCTCCCAGCTAGCCGCCCCCTCCCCTCGCCAGAGCTCGGACTCTGGGGGCTGCCCTTATTGTTGGCCGCGTCTGTCACTTTGTGGGCCGGGTGACGTGAATGGATGAGCTGGACACACCTTCCAGCTTTCTTTAAAAAAAAAAAAAAAAAAAAATCCCGTCCGGATCCCCATAGAAAGCGGGAGGGACGCCCCCCCCCCCCGCCCCCGCGCCCCTGGAGCCCACACCGAGGGCCAGGAAAACGCACAGCCTCCCCCTCCCACGCTCACTCCTCCCCTCCTTTAAAGAAACGCCCGATCCAAATAAATAATACCGTCCCAAGTCCACCGCGTCCTCCGCGGCCTCTCCTCCTGCCTGCCTTCCCCGGGGTGCGCCAGCCGCAGGCGGGCGTGCGGCCGGCCCGGGGCGCCACCATGCTCCCCAGCGCCCTGGCGGCCCCCGCCGGCGCCTACTGGGACGTGGTGGCCTCCTCCGCGCTCCTCCACTGGCCCGCCGCGCCCGGCTTCGGCAGCTTGGGCAAGAGCTTCCTCATCGAGAACTTGCTGCGGGCCGGGGGCGCCCCGCCGCCGCCGGGGCTGCAGCCGCCCCCGCCCCACGGCCCCGCGGCCGCGCTGGCCACGGCCACGGCCACGGCCACGGCCACCGCCACGGCCGGCGCGCAGGTCCGGCCGCTGCCCGCCAGCCCGGTGCCCCTGAAGCTGTGCCCGGCGGCCGAGCCCGCCAGCCCCGGCGGCGGCGGGGCGCCCTATGGCACGCGGTGGGCGTTTCAGGTGCTCAGCCCCCCTGCGGACGGCGCCAGGCTGCCGGGCCGGGCCCCCGGGGACCGAGATGGCACCTTCCACCCTCCCGCCCCAGGTGAGTGAGGCGCCGGGGGGGCCCGGGCCCGGGGCGCGCCCGCCCGCCCGCCCGCGGGGAGCAAAGCGCGGAGGGCGCTGCGATCCCCGGTGCGCCCGAGCCCGCTCTGGCCCGGAACCTGCTAGAGCATCTCCCCTAGGGGACATCTCCCCTAGAACATCTCCCCTAGCCACTTTGGGGGTGGTTGGGGGTAAGGAGAGGGACCACCACGTATTGTGATTCTTCCCCCCTCCCTCCACATCCCAGGCCACCAGCTTCCACTCCCTCCTCTTCTTTCTGCAGCTTGTTGGGCTACCCGGACTTTCGGGCCATTGGGAGAAACCCTGAAGGCACCCCGGGGTTAGCCCTGGGTCGCCGGGCTCCAGTTTCACGGGATTCTCTAAGTTCAGTTAAGTTTTTGCCTGACCGCTCCTTTCCTGGAGGCCGCGAAGACGCTCGCTGGAAGGTTCCTGGGTGCGAGCGCTTCGCGTGGTGCGCGCTTTGGGGGGCATCTGCCACTTACATTGGTGCGACAGTTTGGGGGCCAGCAAGAGCCTTAGCAAAGATCTGGGGAAGGAGCGTTGGGCAGAGTTTAGCTTTGACTCACTTTTAGTGAGGAAGTCAGGTCGACTTTTTCTTCGTGCTGAGTTTGAAACAATGAATTGGCACCTGGAGTAGGAAGTTCACCGATAAATGAAATCTTGCCAAAAGAAGGGCATTTTGGGTTTGTCTTTATTCCCGCATGAAACGTTAAGTGGTGTGAGTAGGAAGAAGGTGGACAATTTAGTCAACTATTTGCTAAAGCGTATGGAGGGGCTGCCGAAATTGGCAGTATAAGAGGGGAAAGCCTTTTTGAGACTCAGAAGCTGAATTAATTTTTTTTTTTTTTTTTTTTTTTTTTTGTCTCTGTCCTTAGATGATCTTAACTCATTCTTTTAATCCCGGTGGGTTTGTCCAGAATGACTAAAAGATGCTTTTTCGGCAGATTGCATCGTCCCAGTAAACTGCCAGATCAAATTGATCGCTAATGACTTTATAGACGTTAACATGTTTAGAACCTGCCCTGGTCTTCCAGTTTGAAATGGTTGCTAAAGGTCTCATTCACATCGTGTAAAAACCTAAATTCTAGGAGGCCTTTTTGCACTTTGGGAGAGAAACAAGTATAGTTAAGGCAAAGTTTATAAGCCTTGGAAATTTGGGTCACTTTGTTCTTTTTGAAGTAGTAGGAAAATTAGAAACATATAAAACAGGTTCAGGTAGGCAAAGTCAGTAAATAATGTCTCATAAAAAGAACATTTTCAAGAAAATGTAATAATTGCATAACTTTTGGTGATTTGGCATTATGTTCATAAAAGTTATTTTCCAAGGACCCTTATATTGCTCCTGATGATGATTTGCTACTCAGCAATGGAAAATTACTTAATTGTAACCTTTGTAGATTTTATAGATTAAATTTAAATAGACCAAATGCTAATCAAATGCAGGTATGTCAATAACTCTGAAAAATAACTTTATATGCCCTTTATGTTTCATTCAAAATATTGCAATTTATTGGGAAAAGGGTTTCCTAGCTACATTCTTTCAATTTTCAAGAACATATTCATTCTTGTATGCTTTTAAAAGTGTCAAAATGCAAAAATATTTTTTGGAATAATTAAGAGCATAAGAATTTATATTTTCCTTTGAAGTATTCTAATGTAGTTTAAGCATATCTTTTTTTCCCTAATATTTTATCTAGTTCTCATTGAAGATTTTATGTTCTCTTAGGTTAATTTTCATTTGAACAAGTAATCTTTTATTTCCAAAAATTATACTAGTAAAAAGTGCATTTAATTTTTGAAACTAGAAAAAATATCTCAAGAAGAAAATTAAAGCCCTGTAAATTTGTGCCCACAAATGTGTTGCTTAAAAGGAGCATTTGTGTTAATTTATTTTCATAATTTGACAAAGGATGTAGGTTTTTTTTTGTTTTTTTTTTAACATTGTCCAGTTTTATTTAAATGACAGATTCTGGCCTTATCAAATATTATAGGAATTATTTTATACTGTGTAGGATTATGGAGTCACAATGAGCACCAACAGTGTTACTTTGCACCTGAAAATTAGATGAGGATGAAAGTGATTATGCTCTATAGAGAGTAGAGAGCACATAGAAAAACTACTGTTTTCAGAAAGAACAGTCTTTCTGAAGGCAGTGAGCAACCAGTTCTGATCCATTAGCCACTAACTTAGGAGTGGATTGCAAAATGCGATTTTTAATCATTTCAGCATATTGACTACTCATTTTTTCCTCAACCTTAATTTTGGAATCACCCATCTGAATGTTGAATAAGAAAACCACCAAGTTCTTTTTAAATGCATTGGTGAAAAGCAATACTGTTTACCTACGGGATTCATCTCTGCTTCATTATTTTTGTTACCCACTATTAATCATACCATCTATTTCATTCATTCAGCAAATACTGTCTTCCATGTGTCAGGCTCGTTCTAGGCCATTGGGATAATCAGTGAATAAAACAGGTAACTGTCTGCCCTGTGAAGCTTTTACTCCATGTTCTTACTGCTTTATGGTTCACCAAGCATTTTTTTTTTTTAATTGTTAGCTGCTTTAATCCTCACAAGAAGCCAATTATTTTTCTAGAATGATTACTTCACTTCCTAGTATTGTTTTGGTCTGAAGTATCAATTTAAACATCTGTGAACATGTGGGGGGAAAATTGCCCCAAACCTTCACATTCCCTAGATTAGTCTTTCACTGAACATGAGAAGCTAATGAGGGATAATGAGATAAGCAATTACTTGTATCACAACAATAAATCAGTTGTGATTTCATATCTGAGCCTATAAAAGGAATGGGGTTAGGCTAAACAGTAACGCTGATTTATTTACAGTCATGGACAAAGGTGTAGCTGTCAGTGCCTTGTCTCTAAAAATTTGCAAGCCTGAGTATTCAGTGCAAGAGAAGGAATATGTAATAGCTATATGTTGCCAAGTTGTTCATATAGAGTAGTTTAAAAACTTTAAAAATCAAAGGACAGTCCTCAAGGGTTGATAAGAACATATTTAGTACACTAGTAGCGAGAAGGGTCACCTCCAGGGGTTGGATCTGGGGGAAAAACAAAAAAGTTTTGGATCTGTTATAGTTCATTAATGGGCGCCAGGAGGGTTTGCAAGAAAATCCTAATCATCAGAGACCCTTCCCCAGAAATTTATTAATGTTATTATTTGGTGAATCTTGTGCTAGACGAAAATATTCATCTCTTGCATATAAAAGATAGAATTGAAATGTAAAAAGCTGAAAGATATAAATTTATTTTGGTTATTCCACCAGCTATCTTCAAAAGAGAAAAAGTGGCCTTGCTTTTTAATAACATTTGTTATTTTAAGCATTTCAGAAAATGTTTGACATAAGATAATTCCTTGAATATAATCTATTCATTATTAAGCCTACTTCTTATGCTGTATATAAAAGAATTAAAAAGCAAATGTTTATTCTGGATAGGTGAACTGAACGGTTCTTTCCTTTTTTTCCCCCCAAGCAATTTTGTTAAGTAAATTGTACTGTATCGTACAGAAATGGAGCCAGGTGCCTAGTTTTTTTTGTCTGGCGCCATTAGGATTGTTTCTTACCATTAGTACTTAATGTGCACTCTAGTTTTTCCGTGCCCCCCCCCCCCCCAGTTACTATTTATTAATCCTTGATTCTGTCTTAAACCTATGTTTTGTACTCCAGTTGGTAGTTATTCCAATTTCACTGAGATACATTGCAAGTGTGAAGTGAAATAGCTTCTCTTACAGTTTAGGCTCTTGGGGAAAGAAGAAGATGGATTTGTGCTCCAAGTGGAGGTTCCAGTTCAAAGGAAGACTTATGATCTGATTATTTGAAGCAGAGCATGTCCCTTATTTTTTGTTAACATTGTTGTGCTATAGATTTGTTTTGACAAACTAAAATCATAGCATCTTGAATGTTGATAATGCTGACTTACGACAAAGAGAATGAGGAACCCAAATAGTGATGGCACCCATTCTAGTGGTTCCTTGCTCAGGTTACCATTCCAACCATTTTTTGTTGGAATTTGTAGATAATATTGAACCGTTTCTTACTAAATTTGAATATTTGTGTAATCTGATTAACATATATTTGGAGTTATATTAACATATTAATAATTTCTACATGGATCATGAAGTAAACTCCTTCAGGTTCAAGCAGGAGTTCTTACAGTGAAGAGAATCAGTAGGGTTAATAATCCCTTTATTTCTGGTCCTGATTGAGTAAGCCACAGCCCTTACAGAATAATGTCTAAGTTGAAACTACAGCACGGTAATTTATGAGCATTTAATTTGCCTCTGACTTTAGCACCTAGCCCTTTCCCAACCCCTAATCTATGCTTCTCTACCTCACCTGAACAACAAGGGATCTCAGTTTGTTCACATGTTTTGAAGCTACTGAGGTTTAATAATAAAACAGGAGTGAATCCAGAAGGCAAGTTTAAGAATGATTTCAATGCCTAGAA
Organism: Pipistrellus hanaki; assembly: GCF_964339955.1. Classification (NCBI taxonomy): domain Eukaryota; kingdom Metazoa; phylum Chordata; class Mammalia; order Chiroptera; family Vespertilionidae; genus Pipistrellus; species Pipistrellus hanaki. The sequence goes on from NC_140505.1 coordinate 147,475,586, forward strand.
AATTGCATATGGAATTATGCAGAAATAAACTTAGGATTCAGAGAGTTCAAGGTGACATGCAGGAGGCCAAAGGATGCCATATGTTCTGGTCAATTTAAAAGGATTTGTCAACAGTGATTTTATCTACATTTGTTTGCTGTAAATGTAGCTCAGATGTTGGAAGCAGAACTGTCTGTTGGACTCCATTAAATTCCTTTATGTGCTTGTCACCTCCTTCCTGTTCTTGTTCCCAAGAAAAAGTTCTCTTTTTGCTCCAAGAAGACAGGTTATGGCTAGGTTTGCTGCTGAATAGTGATAGAAATGGTAGCAACTTGAAAGTAAGAGAGTAACATAGATGTGTTCATATAATGCTTTGAGATTCTTTGCTATGAAAGTATTAATAGAAGTGAAGGTCATCTTTAAAATACATAAGCAAATGTGCCCTTGTGTTAGGGTGAGAGGGGTGTAAATGTTCATTAGCTCTCCATTCAACCTACTTTCCTCCACCTGTTTCTGTTGTTGATATAGTCCATAATTTTGGAATCCTTCTTACTGTGTCTTTTGAGGGGACTTGATTTGTAGCTCTTAATACAGTATTTGTCCACTTAATCTTGGATTAACAGATTCTCAAAGATTTTCTTAATTAATAGTGATTTTTTTGTAGTGAATGTACACAATTTTTAAATCAGTAAATAATATCATATTTTTATTCATATACACATGGAGTTTGTCAGGAATAAAAAGGCAGCTTGTACAAAGAAACAATATGATTTTTATCTAGGACTACTAGTACTTGTTAGCATCCCTATTTAAGACTTCATTAGATCATACTTCTGTTTAATACTCTCTTAGTGAAAAAAATTGGATTTTTGCCTTAATGTATAATATGCTTACCAGACCCTTGTATATTTTATTCCAAAATATTTTATTTTACTATCAGTAATGTTTTCACTTTTAATGAAATCTCTCCCTTTTATTCTTTTTAGCCTCCAGTCAATACTTGATTTGGCAATGCTGAGCAGTTCATCACTTCACTGATTTTATACTTAATAGCATTATTCATTTTGTCAACCAGCTATTAGTTGGGAATATTTCAGGGGCACATTTTTTTTTGTGAGTTATGTGAACAGTAAACTTATGGTATTAAAATTCTCTCTGAAGTCAAAGATCAAAAGGCTTCTATAAGTTTTTAGACTTTTGTTTCAGAAACAAAGCATCCATGAAAGGAAAAGAAAGAAATATTTAAGTCTTTTTCTATATGTTGCTCAATATTGAATTGCCTTCTTGTTTATAAATATTCTAAACATGAACTGTTTCACTTACTTTTTACATGTTCAGGCACTGTGCGATAACAAAATTAATTTTGTTAAAGCTGGTTCTTTAAAACGTTAAGTCTCTGACATTTTCTTTTTAATCCTCATCTAAGGATATGTTTCCACTGATTGTGAAAGAGGAAGGGTGAAGGAGAGAGAGAGGGAAAAAAACAACATTGATTGGCTACCTCCATACATGCCCTGACCAGGGATTGAACCCCAAACCAGGGTATATGTTCTGATTGGGGATCAAACCAATGACACAGGATGATGCTCCAACCAACTGAGCCATACCAGTCAGGGCTAATCTCTGGCACTTTAGATACAGATATGTGAAAGAGTTAGTAAGCTATTCTTTGAGTGAAGATCATGACTGCTGGCAAGATTTTTAATAGACTAACCTCAAGCTGGATTGAGTTTAGGTGTGTTGAACCAATTCTACAGTTACATTGGATGTGAAGCCAAAAGACAGTCTGATTCTTCAAAGCAGGAATGATAACTCCTATTTGCCTATATACTTTCTATAGGTGCTTTTGCATTACACACTGATCATTGCAACAAACACTGTATGGCCTGCAGAGCCTAAAGTATTTGCTATCTGATCCTTTATGGTAAAAGTTTGCCAGTACTTTCTCCAAAGCATAATGGTAAATTTCAACATCTATATGTTTTCTAAGTTGGTTTTAGCAGCACTTGTTTTTTTTTTGTTTTTTGTTTTTGTTTTTTAGTTCTGAGGATTATTATTTTATTTTATTTTTAAAATATATTTTATTGATTTTTTTTGCCCCCCTCCCTCCCTCCCATATAGCAGCACTTCTTTAATCTTATAGCCTAGATTCACATCTAAGGTCTTTATATAACTGATTATGCAATCCCAAGCAATTCATGTAATCTCCTTGAACCTCTGCTTCTTCATTTTAAAATGAGAACTGATGTTAGGGTTAACATTTGACTTTCAAATACACATACAAAAAATTACACATATCAAAAGCCCATATATAACATGCAGGGGAATATGTGGAAGACTCCTTCCCATCATTTCACCATCAGTACAACATTGGTAAAGGGTATTGCTGTGTAAGAAACAATCTCCAAACTTAGAGGTTTAAAGGAACAATTTATCATTTTCTCCCTCATTTTTGTGGGTTGGGCTCAGCAGGATGGTTCTCCCTCTGATTCCCATTGCAGTCAGATGCAGCTGGGGCTGCAGTCATCTAAAGGTTCCATTGGCTGGATGTCTGAGGTGGCTGCTCATGCAGCTGACAGAGGTGCTGGCTGTTAACTGAGTGCTCTCCTGGGGCTGTTCCAACACCCACACTCAGACTTTCCCAGTGTGTTGAGATTCTTCTAGCATGGCTCCTGGATTCTGAAAGTGAGATTTATGAGAGCACATTTCTAGAAACCCAGGCTGTAACTCAAGGCTTCTTATGACAGCCTTAGAAGTTGACTGTCACTTCTCTTATATCCCTTGGTCAGGCAAGGCAGCAAGACCACCTCCAATATAAGAGAATGGGAAATAGTCCCCACCTCTCAGTGGGAGGAGTGCCAAATGATGTGTGGCCCTTTAAGACCTGCTACAGGGTGAAATCAGGATAACCACTTTTAAACACAATTCCTGCTGGGACTGGGATAGCTGGGAGCTCAAGGAGTCTTCATGAAGGCTTTTAGAGTTTTGAGAGCTACATAACTATTCTGTTATGGTATTCTCTTCAGTGACATCAACTTTATAATAAAAAGAACAAAAGATTTTTTCAAAGTTAGTTCATTTATTGATCTTTAGAGAGAGAGGAAGTGAGAGGGATAGAGAGATAGAAACATTGATGGGAGAGAAGCATCATTAATAGGCTGCCTTCTGTACCCCTCCTACTGGGGATTAAGCCCTCAATACCAATATGTGCCCTGACCAGGAATCGAACCATTGACTTCTTGGTTCATGGGTCATGCTCAACCACTGAGCCACACCAGCCTGGCAAGCTCATTTTTTTCAAGAGGTCTTATGGAGATTCCTTGCAGGGAGAGCAGCAGAGGTAGTGACTATCTTGGATTACTGCAATGAGCTAGGGCTTCACAGGTGGAGGCGATCCAGACCCAACCCACCTGTTGGTGTAAGGATATAGGAGAAGATGGTAGTGGGCATGCCGTTGCCTATTGCTACAGCAAATTGTTAGGGCAGTGGGGTCCTCCTATTTAGTTCCTCCTTATTCCACCACATGCATTCACTACTACCAGGTGAAATTTTCTAAAATACAGCTTTCATCATATTACCAAGCTTCCCACAAAAGCTTAATCATCCCCATCTAACTTCCAGATCAAATGAAAATATTTAATCTGTTCTTGAAGGCCTTAATTCCAACATCTGCATTTAGCTCCTCCAACCACATTGCTTAATGTTCACGCCTTAACCTGCCCCATGTGGCACCACTATCCTTGCCCTCTTTCCTCTTATCCTTACCACATTTCCTTCCTGAAATTCATTCTTCTTTTCTTTTGCTATTCTAAATACCTTCCAAATCAAGGTCCAGATTAAGAGTTTTTTTCTGTTTAAAGCCTTCTTTGACAAAGCCTTCCTAACAATATTCTTTTCTTTTTTAAAAAACTTGTGCTGTATTTCAGTGGCAGTCTGGACCATGCTGCTTTTTATATGTTCTCTTTCTCTCTCTTTTTTGGAATTGACCTCATACTATGTAATAATGGTAGGAGTAAAGGCATTGTTTTGTGTTCTTTCCAGGGGTCTCATCCTGGCTATATATTATAATCATTATGCAGCTTTTGAAAAAACTGCTCTTCTAGGGGTCCACTCCTGGCCAGCTTGACTTAATCCAATTGGTCTGGGGCGTGGGTATCTGTGGCTTCGGAAAGTGCTCCCGATTCTAACGTGTATCAGGGTTGAAAACCACTGGTTAGGAAAGCACATAGTATGAATTTTTTTAGATCTCATCTTCTTGGTGAATGCCTCATAGTTGACAAAACAACATTAAATTTGGAGAAATGTAAATGTTATTTACTTGACCAGTGGATTTAAAATCTGTAAGGTAAAGAACCTTAAACAATAGAAATTCTTCCAGGGAGGGAAACTATCCACCTTTTAGTCCCAACACACAGTGAATTACATGGCACTTGATAGATTTGCAATAAACATTATTTGCACTGAATTAAAAGTCCGAATCAAACAAGTAGACACTGCATGTGATTTAACTTCTCATGACCTTTATGTTTCTATTTCTGAAATACTCGAGGGGAAAAATGCTGATTTCTGTTGTTTTCTGATAAGCAGAAAGGTCAAGGATGAATTTAATTAACTTGCTTTTTCTTGCGGTTAAAAGCAAGTTTGCGTTTAATCATAAATGAATTATTTACAGGTTGTGTGATAAAATAAATAACACATCATTGGGTAACTGATATTTCTTAGGTCTTACTATTCAAGACAGATGGTTGCCATTCATCAGCCTCAATTTTGGATTCATTTTACTCCAGTTAGACTGTTCAATTATGTATTATTTTTAGGTCAGAAGTTTAGATTTTTTTTTCATTCCTAGTGCCTATGTGCCCAATACTTGAAGGAGGTCCTTAAAACCTTTTGAAATTATTTAATTCCCTATTCTTTCCCGGAGGTATTTTTGACCCTTTGGTTGCCTTAGACATCTCAGGACCTTTGCACACTTTTCCTCATCCTTTTTAAAATGTCTGCCCAAATGACTGCAGTGGGCTCCTGAAATTTATTTGAAGGTTTTATTAGTGGTCTTTAGAATGCTTTCTTTGAAATGTCAGCTCAAGTCAGTATCACGGTTTGCTTTGACAATAAAAAGAATGGTGTTTCACCCCCATGTAGATACCTGTTGTTCTTCATCAGAAAAGAAGAATGAAAATTACAAAAACAATTTATTGCTTGCTTTCTAGTCAACTGGATTTTGAAAATAATTTCTCTGTAGCTAGGATTATAACCCTTAGTGGCTGTGGGATATTTAGATCACAGAACCATCTAGTTGGTTAAGTTAAAAAACAAACAAACAGGCCAGTTTATCATTAAGTTGACTCTAAGTCCCCATCTTAATTGAACATTCAAAATCATTGCTAGAGATTTGGATTCTTTGTCTTCAGAAAGGTCAGAATATCTAATTAAGAAGAGAAAAGTTCATGAAGTTTTCTGTGAACAAGTGGTTTAGTCACTTGGCTTTAGACAATTTAGTTCCAACATTTTTAAGTCATTTGTTTGTAAGTAACAGTTTCCTAGAGTTAGATTTGTTGGCAGTATCCTGAAAATTTGGAATATCCCGAAGTAATGCACCAAGAGAACCCAATACCATGCTGTAGGACCTGACCGCTTGCATCCTTTCCATGGGAAAAGCCACGTGTTTTCCTCTTAGGGCGAGCTTGGGAGATGTGTCTGTTTTCTGGGCCCCAGTTCTAACTGAGTAACTGGCAGTCGCTGTGCATGAAATCATTATCCTTCATGGCTAATAGCTAAATATTATGCTAAAATATGAATGTTTCCATTGTACTTAAAAAAAAATTGCCGAGAAAAGCCAGCATTACATTCCAGATGCAGGTCCATTTGAGGTTGAATATTAATGAATTCATGAGATAGAAAGTATCAAATTCTTAGCCAGTTCAGTACCTATCGAATGGTAGGTATTCCTTAAATATTATCATAAATAGTGTTCAGTAAGCCTATGATGAATTTTCCTAACATGATAAATGATACAGTGACTGCATCTAGAAGGCATTGATGGGCTTCGAGATGCATATCATCCAGGATGAAATTGCTTTGTTTTCTGCCCTTTTCAGAGCATCTTCAAAGCAGTTCCTAATGGCTTACAAAGTTTTAACACATCTGTCAACTTGTCACTTGGTTTTTATCACACTTGAGTTTCTTAATTTTGCTCATTGCTTTAAAAAAATATGTGACTTGCGACTATTTTAAATCATAATATATATTTTCCAATGCATTGCATTACTTTAAATGGTTATTTCCTAACACCATTCAGCACGCCTGCAATGGCACGCTTGGCTGGATTGGCAATGTCAAAGTCAGAGCATGTACAAAAAATGGAGCACTTAATTGGAATTTCACAGTGATTTCCGAGTAAGCCAGCTTAAACAAGGTGTATTAATGCATCGAAACCAGGAATTGACTAATCTCCTGTGTAAATATTTCTGTTAAAGAGGTTATTTAAAATGGTGAAGAAATTCTTCACAATAGGACTTTAAGCCTGCCTATGTAACAGGTGGTTCCTAAGCCACTAGCATTGTCACTGTAGAGAGCATGTCATGTCGATTACAGCTTTACCTTACCAAGAGGGTAATATATTGCAATGAAACAAACTGCTCAATTACAACTCTTTTTCTGACCAAATTTAGCACTAAGAAATAGATCTCAGAATTCCATTGATCACAAATGAATTTAATTGATCCTTTGTCTGAAATTTACCATCCATTTTTTTACCCTTTATTTTTCCAGTGTTAGGGCTCTAGGGTTAGCCTGAGAAAGGTGTTGGCTAGAATAATATGATTTGTAATTCGTACATATCCCGCATCATTATTTCAGTGGTATCAATAGTACTTACTTTATATCCAGCAAAAATACCTTTATGTATTTCTAGCTGTCATGATAAATGTTAATTGTGTATATACATGTAAGTGCAACGTTGCTGAATCTTTTCCTTTTATCTCAGTTTTTTAAGTGGCAAATAACACAATAGCGGCAACTTAATTATCCATAGAATGTTTAATTTGGAGATGGAATAACTTAGCTAACTGACAAAATAACTTAGCTAACTGAAATGCTTGAAAATAAACACAATGAGGCAAGTTTTTATGCACAGAATATATTTCTGCTTTTCTAAGCACTTCATATATTCATAGAAACTCTGCCTAAATAATGTCATGCTCTTGTAATATAATTTAAGATGTTAGATTTAAATAAAATGATTTATCATTACTATGATGGTGTTATCAATATTAGAACGTTTTTGTTTTGTTGTGTTGTGTTTTTTTGTTTTGTTAATCCTCATATGAAGATATTTTTTCCATTCCTTTTCAGAGGTAGTTGGAGGGAGAGAGGGGGAAGGTGGGGAGAAAGAGAAAAAATAATTTTAGAGAGACACATCGACTGGTTGCCTCTTGCATGTGCCCTGACTGGGGATGGGAGATGACCCAGCAACCCAGGTATGTGTCCTTAACTGGGAATTGAACCTGAGACCCTGTGGTGTGCAGATTCTCTAACCACTGAGTACACTGGCCAGGGCTGAACAACTTTTGATAATAATGAAATTTAAAGATCCTTCCTGCTGTGGCTCAGTAAGCATGTCCTTAAGTGAGGATTACACTTTTTTTTTTTTTTAAGTTTTATTGAATTTTTTGCACACCCAAAATAGGTATTTTTTTCTTTTTTAGGTATTTGTTATACTTTGCATAGTTGTCATATTTTCAAAACAACATTAAGACATTTTCTTATTTGAAAATCCAGATTTTGAAAAATAAAAATATTAATATTGACTGATTTCCATTATATTATTGAAAAAATCTGAATTTGTGATTAAATTGCAAGACTTAAATTCTGAGACTAAAATTTCTACTGGGAAAGAGACTTATTCTGATACTAGTGGCCCAGTATACGGATTCATGCACATTGAAAGGAAATTAATTAGAAGAAATATTTAAATATCATTATTTGCCTTTTCTCTATAATAGAAGTGTCAACCAAATTCACAATTGACAATGATAGATCAAAGTGTTTGGCACCAGCAAGAGCTTTATAGGTATTGTGCATGTGCGAGTCAACTTAGCCTTTTATAAATATAGAATAACTTTGCTTAATTAGAACTGCTTTCTGATGTAGCTCAACTTTTTCCAGCCCAGTGAAGCACCCCAACGTCTCTCTCAGGTAATTGTCAGTAACACAGCAATAAATATCAACACAAAGCAGATTATTATTGTAGATCACACAGGGAGAACAAAGGGTAAAATATTTAACTACAGCAGTGTTTGACTTTATTCTGCACAGTGGGAAAATCTTAACTCATTTTCAAGGACCAGCATTTCTTACTTCTTTTCAGTCAGGTCAAGTTTCTAAGCTTTCTAAATCTCCATTTTCCAGCTAATAAAAATAAAATAGGATTCCACCAAGTCTCCTATCTACCTACTCTTAAGACTTTTGTGAGGATCAAATAAGATGAGGCATGGGAAATGCTTCACAGACATTTGGTTAAAGTGTAAAATGTTAGCACCTGGCTATAAAGCAAGTAGAGTTCCTGGGCTTAAGAAACTCCAAGGAGGCTAGTCACTAGGGAGAGGAAGCTGGGGTTGTTATGTGACATCATTAACCAGCGCCCACAGTAATGGTTTCTGGGCTGGGCTGGGTTGTGGGCCACATTTTGCAGTGTTGGTTGCGATTTGGTGGGCTGTTGCTCCAAATGGTGATGGCAGGGTCTATGTCCCACTTAGGGGAAGCCAAATGTTGCTTTGTTTGTGCCAGGTTTATGGGGCTGTTTATCTATAAAATGGCCAGTGTGCGTCATGGCAGCTCCTGCATTGAGTGTCTGCCCCCGGTGGTCAGTGTGCATCATAGCAACTGGTCAGATGTTTGGACACTTAGCATATTAGTGTCTTCAAAGGCATTGGCTAAAATAAACACATACTCATCAATTAATTAAAATACAAGTCTGAAATTTCTGTGTTCTTAAAGGAAGATATGTATTTGTATCAAAATAATTTTTACTATAATTGAGAAAAGAGGTGCCTGTGGAGAGTGTCTACAGTGTTTGGACAGGTTGAAGCCTTGGACAAATGAGAGGACAAGATCCTCTCATGGCAAAGCCACATGCAGGTCCCAGCTTGGAGGGCAAAATCCTCCCAGCACAATTATAGCCAAGGGGTATGGTGATAAGCTTGACCTTATGGTCCGAACCTGTGGTCCCAGGTGGCTGAGTGATGTTGCTGCAGGAGGTGCAGCAAGTGCTGCCAAAACAAAGCTTGATAGAGTTCTCAGGTGCATGTAAATAAATAGATTCGAAACTCATGAGAACATTGTAAACATCTTGACTGTGCCTTTTCTTTGCCTCGTGGGATCTGACTATAAAATGACAGGCTGGGGCACTGTCTCTCCATCTGAGAACAGTGTCCTACTGGGCCCCAACTGCATTCTTTTGTATGTCTTCTTAATCCTTCACCACCCCTCCTCAGGTTCACCACTAGCTGTGAATGGATGTGGTTAGGTGCCATTGGGTATGAAGGGAGAGTAAAATAATTATTTTGAAATCATGTGTTAAATTTCAAGGTCATCTGTTATAGAAGATATTGTATTTCAGGGGGTGTCAGGGGAACAGGGATTCAGTTAATTCCTGATACTCATTCTTTTTTTTAAGTCCCCAACAGCCCATTGTCCATGTCCATTGTTTTGCTAATGTGAATGCATACAAGTCCTTTGGTTGATCTTTTACATCCCCTTCTCTGCTCTCCCCTGCCTCCTCTCTGAGGTTGGACAGTCCATTTGGTGCTTCTCTGCCTCTGGATCCATTTTTGTTCATCAGTCTATGTTATTCATCATATTCCACAAATGAGTGAGATCATATGATATTTATATTTCTCCAACTGGCTTATTTTGCTTAGCACAATGCTCTTCAGGTCCATCTATGCTGTTGCAAACGGTAAAAGTTCCTTCTTTTTTGCATCAGTGTAGTATTCCATTGTGTAGATGTACCACAGTTTATTGTTTTGTACCACAATTCTTTAATCCACTCATCTGCTGATGGGTACTTAGGCTATTTCCAAATCTTAGCTATTTGTAAATTGTGCTGCTGTGAACATAGGGGTGCATCTGATCTTCATTCTTTATGTAAGACAATAGGAAGTTTCCTATTTCTTAGATTTGCAAATCATTTATTCACTTGATGAAAATGTATTGACTATTTAGAGTATGCCAGGCATTCTGCTGGGTGTGCCCTAGTAAAAGAAAATTGTCCACCTTCAGGAAATCTCATACATATTTACATTTAAACTAAAGCCTATTTCATATTTAAGGTACTTAACCAAAAGCTGGCATATAATAAGTGCTCAGCAAAAAATAGCTATTAATGTTTTATGATATCCTTTATAGGTATTTTTCATCTACTGAGAAACAGAATTTAAAATTTCTTTATTTATAAGTATAATGACAACTTACCCATGTATATGTATTGAATATATTAGGAACAACATAGTTTAATAAAATGAGCAGAACAGAGTTATATGGCAACTCCCTATACTATAAACATGAATGCTTTCAAGTTAACTAGATTTCTCTTGTGATTAAACGTTATGACTCTTCTCAAACACTTTTAAACATGAAAAAGCAATCAGGAAAAAAACCACTTTTTTTGTTGTTGTGGAATTGCTCAGATTCTATAATTTATTATTTATAAATTAACTATTATAAACTTTGAATCTGACTACATATTTCACAGAACCTTCTGAAATTAAGTTACGGTAGTATAATCTCTTTTAAAAATGAAACTCAACATTCAGATTGTTTCTTGGCAAGTATTATATCTACTAGTAGAGCTGTGCTATTCAATATGATAGCCCCTAGCCAAATGAGCCTACTTAACCCTAATATAGTTTAGTGAAGACTTCCCAGGCATACTTGCTGCATTTCCAGTACTCAGTCGCCCTCTGTGACAAGTGCATATCGGACAGTGATGCCACAGGACATTTCCATCACCACAGAGAGTTCTCTCGGATGGTGTTGCTCTAGAATCTTTTAAGTAAGGGGATATTTGCTGCCTGATATATACTGCTTACAATCATGACTACACAGAAATATATACTGCTTACAATCATGACTACACAGAGTGGTTTTGACCACTCCAGTCTTTTCACCACATCTTCCAAATCTTGACTAAATTAGTTGGCAGGGTCTTTGACAGATAAGCGCTACTTTAAATTCAGTAAGAGGAATAACTAAGTAAAAGCTCGGGAAATGAAGGGCTTTTACTCAGTGACTTTTGGGAAACTGGAATTTTGAATTTTGTCTAAAAGAAATGGCTAATGAGCGATATCCATGCTTTCTCTGCAGCGCCTTCCAAGCCTTTTTTCCTGACTGCCCCGCCGTTCTACTCAGCGTGCTGCGGTGGGTCCTGTCGGCGCCCCGCATCCCCCACTGTTTTTCCAAGTAAGTTTTTATGCCTCATCAGCAATGCCTCAGTTATTCTGTAAACCGAAGCAGCAGGATTTAATGTGCTCTGGAAAACCAATTGGTAATGCAATGGCAAGGAGCTAATTCCTCACTAAAAATCACAGCGATCCCATTCAGGAGGCTCCCGGAGATTTATCAAACCTCAGCACACTGAGCAATTGTGAGCAGTTTCTAACGGCATTGAAACCCAGGGCTGACACTCCGAGGAGAGGGACTTGTTTTCCATTTGATATAAAAGATCTCAGAGGAACCAGTTTGGCTCATTCTGAAATGTGTAGCAATACCCATTTAAAGAGGGGGAAAAAAGGAAGGCTAAGAAACTGTGCTGTGCAAATTCCCATTCAGCTTAAAATGTGGCACAGAAAGTCACTGGGTGTCCATAGAAAATAATTTGAAATCGTTAAGATTGTAAAAAAGAAATAAATTCCTCTTCTTCGTAATCTTGAAGAAAACCAACCAGTCTCTTGGGACATACTTGCAAGAGAACTTGTCTTCAAACATCACAGAATTTCAATCAATTTCAGGGGTGGGAGGAGAATGCCAGCTTTCAAAAACTTACAGAGTGCGCGTGCGCGCACACGCACACACACACACACACACACACACACACACACACACACAAAGGAAAAAACGACTCGCTGAAAGTCCATCAAGTTCACCTTGGTCTTAGATTGCTAGCTAAACTAGGTGGGAATCTGGAGGTAGAGAATTCGAGTTTATGACAGAGAAGTCCCGTGGAGGAGTGCATGTATGTCAGCTGCCCAAGATAAACCTTTATGCAGGTTAACCGCTCTGTGGGGTGAAAAGTGAAATAAGAGTTGAGTCAGGCCCAAGTCAGAGCTCCATCGTGGTTGAATTCAGATCCCCACCACCTCTCTGCGTGTGTTTTATGAATGTTTCAGCAGAGCCCTTGCTCCACAGAATGATTGCTGACAAGTGAGGCAGCAAATGCTGGCCGTTTAATGAGCTGCAAGCTTCTGAGCAGCCCTTTAGGGGGCCGACACTTTCCCACAGAGCACTTCACACGGCGGCGACCCAGCCACAATGGGCGACAGACCCGTGACCAATCGTCACTTTCACTTGACTCATCCACACGCGACCTCACCACGATTTTTCACTGTGCGGATGAACTTTAGGAGCCATTTCACATGGAAAAGGCTCGGGCAAGGGTCAGTTGCCCTTTTGTATGGTCACAAAGCCAGGCTCTGTGGGCCAGTCTTTTCTCCTGTCTCGCATTCCAAGTGAATTTCTGGACACCATTTAAGGCGCTTGACTGGAAAAATAAAGCAGTGAATGGAACTGACTTTTATAGACTCATTCTAGCTCATCTTCCCATATCCCCCTGTCCACCTGAAAGGGGATTTAGTGGATGAGCTGAGTGCAGGCAGGGCTCGCTGAATACATAGGGCCCATTATCCTCTGTGGGGATTGTTTATGAACCAGGACTGATACACTACTATTTTGGAAGTGACCTATTAATTGTCCATTTAGCTAGAGTGTATTGATTCCAATAGGAAAATAGAAACCATGACTAAACCTTTTACTCGCTCCTTCAAGGTGGTCTCCCGTGAAGCCAATTGAAAGCTGTTGTGCAAATTAAGGAGACATTTATCACCATATATCTGAGTATCAGGAAAAGACCATAGGAGCAGAGACTCAAAACCCAAAGAGCTGATACCCTAGCGCAGTGGCATCTCCGTGGAATTAAATCTTTGGTGTTGTATTCCCGGGCAAGAGATTAAAAAAAGGTCCCCTACCTAGTTTCAGTTACTAGCCTCTGGCCATGGGGTTTCAGTGAGTGGAAATGGACAGAAAAATCCTGTGCCACAGGTGGACATTCGTGTATGTGTCCGTGGATGTTTGCTTTCATTCTCGAAGAGCATTTTTATTAATAAGAGTCTTTAAATCATGAAAGTGCTCTCGTGCCCAGGCCTGTTTAATGAACAGAGCAGGCAAAAACGGTTCTAAAGACGGTTCCTAGATCACTTCATCTTCTCAGTGGCTTAAACATTTACTCCCAGCGAGTTTCATTTTCTTCCATCGGCTTCTCAGCGCTCCTCACTTTATGCTTTTGGTGTAATGGTTGTAGATTGTGTCGATCTCTGGAGGCTCATCAGCCTCTTGTTTATCTTTTTGTTACTTAATAAAGCAGCTGAGATTGAGGATAGAGAATCCTGCACTGGGTTTGTTTTTATTTCTAAAGTTGCATTTTAAAGCAGTTCAGAGATGCCATGAGTGTTTTTAAATAACCTTTGGTGTCTCATTAGTTATAAATCTGAAACGAACTCCTTGTTTTCTTGCTTGTAATGTTCATTGTATTGGCAGCAAATAATAATGAAATGGTGGGTTTATGTCGTCAATAAAGACTTTTACATAAATAATCATGATGCCAAGGAGCAGTTAATAAGGCTTATGTCTGCACAGCAATCATTTTTATTTAAGGCATTTACTAGGTTCCCTCCACCACCACCATTTTCCCCCTCTTTTTAATAATAAGAACGCTTTTTAAGCCCAAGCATTTAAATTTTTTCCATTGTTCCAAAGGAGGAAAATGAACTGTCCAAATAATCTCATAATATTATGTTTCAGGTTGGACATCCAAAATGAAGGTTTATCCTAAAATGTTTAGTAAGCGATGAAATCAGCAGCCCTCATTACCGTTTCACAGTATTAACTTCCCTGTTTCCCAAAGTGTAGGATCAGATCAACACGCCCATAACTAGCAAGTTGAAATATCAATTGTGACTCTTTTAACATGACTCGGTTGTTTATAGCTGATTTGGTTTTTCTTGTTAACTTTTAGATTTATGATCAGCTCGCAGCAATGTGGAAACAATCATTCATCCAGTGCCCTTCCCACATACAATAAATAGTTTAATAGGCTATTTAAGCACAACCCTTACAGTGGGGGAAAATTAAAAGGCAGCAGTAAAAGCTCTCCCCGCCCTCAAAGTGGTGTAAGGAAAATCTTTGATATTACATCCATAAGGTTCTTTTCAAAATAACACATTTCTCAGCTAAAAGGAAATGGAAAGTTTGGGAAATTAGGCAGAGAATGACCTTCAGAAAAACTACCTGAAAAAAAAAGTTCAGGGAGTCTTAATTAGGTTGGATAGCTAATTGAATTCATCAGATAATTATTTCGTTTTGTCTTTGAGTACCCAACTTGAACTTGACCTTTTGAGGATTTTTTTGCCTTAAAAGACGAAGTTTCAATGTGGAGCGGCAGTGTAAAAATATGCGCAGGGAAATACTCTGGGACTAGCTGCTCTGCCTTTTTATTGGGAGATGATCTTCAATGTCTCCCTTTGCCATCATTTTACTCCCTTTCCTTCTTTGTTAAAACTTAAAAGAACATAGTACACTCTACAGGTTTGAATTCAGGACTTTGTGGAAGGCAGCGGGGAAGGGACATTGCTCTAGCACATGAAGATAGGTCTGTGAGTGCTGCTGTCAAAGGGGTTAATGCTCTGGTTAGTATTCTTTTTTTCTAACTTTCTCTCTCTTTCTAAGAAAGAGAGAGAGAGAGAGAGAGAGAGAGAGAGAGAGAGAGAGAGAGAGAGAGAGAGATAGTACACTCTACAGGTTTGAATTCAGGACTTTGTGGAAGGCAGCGGGGAAGGGACATTGCTCTAGCACATGAAGATAGGTCTGTGAGTGCTGCTGTCAAAGGGGTTAATGCTCTGGTTAGTATTCTTTTTTTTTTTTTTTCTCTCTCTCTCTCTTTCTAAGAAAGAGAGAGAGAGAGAGAGAGAGAGAGAGAGAGAGAGAGAGAGAGAGAGAGAGAGAGATTGGTGCAAGAAAGAAACATGTACCAGCTGCCTCCCTTATGTGTTCTGACCGGGGATCCAACCCACAACCTAGATACGGGCCCAGATGGGGAATCGAACCACAAGCTTTTGGTGTAGGAGACCACGCTTCAATCAACTGGGCCACCTGGCCAGGCTCTGGTTAGTATTCTTGCCACCTGACTTGGCTGTGCTCAAAGCTGGAGCTGCGGTGGAAACTGACAAGACATGTGGACGTCCATTCAAGGCTGCATAAAAATCTCTTTTGTAAAGATTTCTCTTCAGCACTCCGATATCTTCAGAAGGATGCAGCATTGTGTTCAAACAGAGAAGTAAGCCTAATTATTTTTGTTGAGAGCACAATTGAGTTTGTGCAATAAGTCGAATGTAGGTTTTGACTTCTCGGTAGTGAGGGGAGGGGTGCTCCATAGATAAATGACACTCGGTCAACCAAGAAGAATGTTTAAAGGAGACAGAGACTCAAAGACAATAGATTTTCCAAGTTGATGGCTCTATTCAGTGTTTCTACAGAGGCAGTGAGAGTATATGAGTAATGTTCCTGAAATGGAGTTCTCTTCTTCCTAAATGTTCATAAGTACTGGGGGGTCAGGGATGCGGGAGGGGAACTAGTTAGTAGTATAGCATGCTTGTTCCTGACCTTGTCTATAGTCGTTGCCTGAACATAATATCTAACAGGGCAGTGAATAAAAGTCCTGATTTTAGATTTCCCCAACTAATGCACAAATACAGAACAGGGGAGGAGATAAATGGGCGAATAGAACAAAGTAGGGGAGGGTTTACCTACAGCTCAGTGTGTGTCTACAGAATGGTGTGGGGATGTTGGATTGTGCTTTTGGAAGTAGACTGTCCAAAACAAAGGGAGAAAATAGTCCTGTTGGACTCTGTAATGGTCACATTGCCTACACCTATTCAGCTCTACAGGTCCACATTAAAAGGCACATGCAACAGATTTGCATATAAAAACCAGATCAAGAGGAAGTTAGCAACTAAAATGGTGAAGGAGATTTGTGCCTGGTCAGGAATTTTTTTTTTTTAAGCAATTGACTTTGTTTGGCCTGGAGAAGAGAAATAATTGGAAGAACATGAGGTTATCTTTAAGTTAGATATCGGTATTTATTACAGATCTAAAGGAAAGATTTGGGGCCAAGTGAGTAGAGTTTAATGGAAATTGAATTTGGGTTGAATATAAGGGAACAATTTTTAGAAAATCAAAGTGTGTGATAATGAAGTATTATTATATAGCATTCCCAAATACTAGGTATATAGAGATTGGAAGATAACTTCCAGTTTAAATAGGGTGGGCTAGGAAAATGCTGTATCTTTTCTCTCCAGACATCAAATCCACTTGAATTACATAAAATGCACATGCACACTCCACAGTTGAAAATAAGAAGGGCCAGGAAGCTCTTCATTGGAGAGAAAATGAGGAAACCCTGACAGATAGGCGACAGGAGCTACAACTGTTTGAGTGTTGTTGCAAACAAAGATGAGTCCACAGAGAGGCACCACAACACTTTGGAGGAAAGAGACATGCAGACTCCTGGTTCAAAATAACTTACTTTTGAAGAGATGGTTAATGGGCCATAGGCATCCTAGCTGCCCTGGGGGAGAGGCCTGCATTCAACGAATGATCTGTCTCTTGGAGCTCTGAGAAGCTGCTATTGAACCTGTAAAAAGGATGAAGGGATGTGCTTCTGAAAGGTTGGTTGGTAATCTCTGACCAGCTATCCTGAAATACACACACACACACACACACACACACAATCCTCACTGGAGACATTTTTTCTATTGATTTTTAGAGAGAGTGGAAGTGAGGAAAGAGGGAAAGAGGGGAGGGGAGGGAGAAACATTGACATGAGAATCAGACCCACGGCCCCTTGTTTCATAGGCTGGTGCACTTAATTACTGAGGCACAGGCCGGAGTTTATATATATGTTTCACTAAAAGCCTCCAGAAGTGTAGATTCATTGCTGCTTCATAGATGTGTGCAATAACTTCCCTTAAAGTCACAAGGATATTGGGCCATCACTGAGTCTTTAATACAGAAAGCCGGGTAAACTCTGAAAGAAAACCTGAAGCAGCATAGCTTATTAGGAGTGGCCATCATATAGCGCTTCTTGGATGGCTGTGATCCCGAGGTAGCCCGGACTGGGAGGAGAACAGGAAACAAGGCCAGTGCCATGGCATGGCCCAGGAGCTTAGAATGGAGCAAAGACATGAGTGGTCCAAAGCCCTTCACAGGACTTCCTGAAGCAATAAGGTGAAAGGATATAGGACCAAGGAGGCTGCCCCACCCAGGATCAACAATCCAGAGATGTCACTGAGTCTCAACAGCACACCGAGTCTCGGGACACTGTTCCTGGGAGAGTTGTGCTGGGTTGCAGGGGTAACAGTCAGGGCAGAGCTGCACTTCTGTGCCCTTGGGCTGATGTCTAGAAAGCAACCTACCAGGTGCCCTCTTGGTCCCTCAGCTTGTTGGCTGTTATAAACAGCAGTGCCTGACTTCAGAGTTCAGACATGTTTGCTGGAGGTTAAAGCAAAGGGAGAGGCAGTGGTTTCCACTAGCTTATCTAATGCTGTGTCTCTCTATTGCTCCCCGCCCTTCACCCCCAGGCAGTATCACTCACCACAGCGCACCTCCATTTGCAATGCCTTTCACTAGGCACATTACACATGGGGAGTCCCGGGGGATGGTGTGGGGAGGTCATCTCAGGAACTAGGGAATCATGTCTTTGAAAACTTTTCCAACAGGTCATTCTGCCATGTTAATTTGACTCTTCCCCACCTCCCGACTTCCTTCCCTGCCCATTCATAACATCCACAGTCTTTGGTATAATTTTAAAGAGCACCATGGGCCTCGCTCTGCATTGATGTGTGACCACAATTGCCTGAGTTTTTTCCTGTGGAAAAAACCCCTGGTGATTGTTGTAAAGATTACATGACATGTTGCATGTAGTTAGCACATATATCAGCACATGTTGAGCTCCAAATGTATATGGAAGCTGCATTAGAAAATAATCATCATAATGATATATCCCCGATTTGGCAGAGCCTTGTATGTGGCACCTTGAATTGGTGGCCCTGGCTTTTAATGCCTCTTTTCTACTCCATGCCTTAAGCTCTGCATCTGTTTATTTTTATATTATCCATTTGCATGTTTATTTTTTGTCACCTGGAAGTTTCCATACCAATCAGACATTTGCCATGAACTTGGGAATAGCTTGTAAGTTTTCAGTATTTTCTGAGAGATTTTGGGGTCACCAAGTTCTTGAAGCCCATGCTTGTTTAGCAGGTGTAAATATGAGCACATATGCGTAGTTTAAGAAGGTTTGAAAACGGTGTGGGTGCATCAGAGTGGTGAATGCTTAGATCCAGAGAGAGGCTATACAATCCTCGTAGGTCCGACAGGGGAAGGAGCATCGGTGGTAACACAACTTCGTGTGGGACCCCAGGCATATTACTGTGTGAACAGAGGCATGAGACGTGGATTAACCAGGCAACTAGCAACGAAAGGAAGAGTGTGATCATCTTTATCTTTACCGTAGCTTTGCTTGTTCATTGGCTGTATTGGTGTTTGTTATGGACACTGAAAGCTAAGGGCTGCACCCAGAAGCTAGCCCTTTGGCCCTCAAACCACTCCAGGTCTTTTTTTTTTTTTTTAGAGAATGAGATCTGGTTTGGGCTCATGACCCCCCAAAATGTCAGTACGTGTAGCTTATTTGTAGATTCCCTTGATGGGGATTTTCTTTCTATTGGCTTAAAAGTAATTCATTAAGAAAAACCTATGGGTTTCTGTTTGGGGGCATTTAAATGTGTTACTCCATTATTTTATTTAAACAGATAGATTTTGGTGAGGAAGGGGCTAAATGAGTAGAATCATGACTTCTACTTATAAAAGCATCTACTTAAAAAACAAATTATATATATATATATATATATATATATATATATATATATATATATATATATATATATTAACTAGCCATATAGGTCCATACATTTGTTTTGCATTTCTACATAGGTATAAAAAGTTTTATAAAGTCAGGAAATATTGGCCTTTGTAAAATGCTAAGTTGGTCAGGTCCTCCTTGAAAGGCTCTCCCTGTGTAAGTTATAACCTGGCCCTAAGCTACATTCTCAGTATATTCCCTGTGTCTCCCCAGTTATACCCTGCAATCTGGAGATACCAGGCTGGGTGAGATGCCTAGATCCACCATACTTCACACTTGTTCTCCACCCACTCGTGTGTCTGTGCTGCCTTCTTTGTCTAGACCAGTGGTTGGCAAACTTACTGGTCAACATAGCCAAATATTAACAGTACAACAATTGAAATTTCTTTTGAGAGCCAAATTTTTTAAACTTAAACTTCTTCTAATGTCACTTCTTCAAAATAGACTTGTCCAGGCCATGGTATTTTGTGGAAGAGCCACACCCAAGGGGCCAAAGAGCTGCATGTGGCTCTCGAGCTGCAGTTTGCCGACCATGGGTCTAGATGGCCAGCAAGGGGAAATTCTGTTCTGGCTGCTTTTCTCACAGGACTTACTCTGTTGGCCTCTGAGACTCAGCGGCTTCTTATCTGGCTGTCTGAATGCTGTCACAGCTGTGGTCTGTGGGCGATTATCTCACAGTGCTGCGACTGCCTGTGTTCTCCTTGGACCTCTTCTTATCAACTGTGAGCACCCGAAGGACGGAGTGGATTCATCTTCAGTTGCCACTCAGCAGCAACTCCACCACTCTGCCAGATTATTCCCCCAGAGATTGCTTGATCATTTGCTGTTTTCTTTAGAAAATAGAACCAGACTCCAAATGCAGAGTGGAGATGAATTATTTGTCCACAACTCTCCAACCATAGCCTGTCTTAGTGTTTATTTTTTCCTTCTCAGTATTTTTCCTCTGCATTTTGCTTAGTAATAAGCATAGTATATATCTTTGCTGCCACCTGATCTTCAAAGTCCTCATCTTTAATGATTGCTTAACAGTTCACCTAGTGGATATAGTATAATGTACTTTCCCTTTGAATATGTAGGTTCCTGTCTTTAAGTTTTAATATGTGTGATGATCATAATGATAGAATGGATATATTTATAAGCCAAGAATGCCAGAATCAAAATATCATGCGAGCAGGGCACTCAGTGAGCAGGCTACACAGACATGTCCTGTAGTCAGGCTCACAGTCCGATCCCGGACAGGGCGCAGAGCCTGTGGCCACAGACAGGAGCGCTGGCTGTGTCTATACATGTTCTTTTCTTCCAAGTTTTGACCCATCATGCCTGAGGAGAGAAGAGGGGTGGGCAGAGGAAGGATCTGAGCATTGGGATTCTGAAAGCCTTGTTACCAGCTGAGCTCTGTGTCCTCAGGCCTCAACTGCTCTGAACACTTCATCTGTACAGAGGATGTCTGTGGCATGCGATTCTTATAAGAATCAAAAGAAACCCAACAAGGGGGGAAATAGATTTGTGGGGTTTTTACTGTGGGATTGGCACTGAAATCTTGTGCTGTTTCATCAAATCCTATAAGAGGTACTGGAAGAGATTAACTTGCTCCAAGTCACACTTGCTAAGTGCTGAGATCCAAATCCAGTTTGGAGTTCTGTCCTCCCAGGTCCTTTGTCCTGAGGCTTCCTAGGGAGACATCTTCCCACCAGATACCTCTGTGCTCTGAAGTAACGCACAAGGGCCAATCCCAGCATCTCTGTACCGAGGCAAGTTCTGGGGAAAAAAGCACTTAGAAAAAGATGGACATATTGAGATATTTAGACTATTTTTTATTATTGACCAAACTCATTAAACCTCTGATAAAGAAATAGTGAATATAGTTGTTAAAACCTGACTTCAAGATTTGACCTTGGCATGAGACAGGCCATAATAGGTGATTCTATAAATGGAGAGTTGACTAAGACCCTATGAGAGGATGCACAGATGGGGTGGATATCACTAAAAGTAGACTTTGTAAGGAATCGGGTGTGATTATATCCCAGGGCTGTGGCATTCCTAATGAGATGTGAATGTTATGGAGCTGGAAGGAAAGGGAAAGAGGCCAGTGGTTCTTCTTACAACATGAGGATGAGGGGTAACCCAGGGTTGAGGGTGTGCTGGGCAATGTTTGCAGCCTTTTAGACAAATAGGAAAGGGAGCTATCTTATTACAGATGCAGAATTAACCAGGTTTATTTATTTATGGGCATTCTGTTTCTAAAACACATATCAGAATGAGTGAGTATTGTGTAGGGTTAGGGGCCTTTGTGTCGGAATTGGTCTTTCTGTGTTTGAAGCCCTAGCCCATGTGACCTCAGATAAAGTTACTTAAGTTACCTAAGCTTCGTTTTATTTATTTATAAAATGGGGAGAATGATGGTATCACTCATAGCATTAATATAATAAAAGGCTAATATGCAAATTGTCCCCTTGGGAGTTCGATGGACTGGGAGTGCAACTGCTCGCTGTGACATGCGCTGACCACCAGGGGGCGGCATAGAACGAAGGAAGGCCCTGATCAGTCCTGATGGCCGGCCAGGCCTAGCGACTTTACCCGTGCATGAATTTCATGCACCAGGCCTCTAGTAAATGAAATAATACTTACAAACAGAGTAAGTATTAGATCTTCCACTACCTATTGGGTAATGGCCCAGACTCTTGTAGTCCTCTATGATCTGATCCAATCCACTCCATAGTTCCTATGCCAGAGGTCCAAATGTCTTCCAGAGCCTGGCAGGCAAAATGTAATCTAGGTGAGGCTATGGCACACTGGGGGCCGTGAGCTCCATCTAAGGAGCACCTGCGACTCACTCTGGTAGCCATTAGCTTTGTGGGAGAGGGAGCCCAGGGTGATGCCCTTTGAAGATCCTGGAACCTGGAATTTACCTGAAACCTCCCGGTTATTACATGTGGACAATTACATCAGAATCCTTAACACTGTAAAACCGAGCAGTGCCCGCTTGCAGGCAGATCTGGTTGTCAGCTTGCACTCCCTGCTTCAGGCCCTTCCCCAGCCTTGCTGCCTGCTTACTTGTCCTTGGACAGACTTGACTCCCTTGTGCCATAGTGCTTTCAGATGTGCCAGCCACTCTGCCTGGATCGGCCTTGGTACTTTCTCTTTTGAACTGGTTCGTTCTTTCAGACTTGGCTCAGCCTAACTATTTTCTCTGAACTCACCATTCCCTCCTTTGTGATGCCGTAGCTCTTACAGATCATTCTGTTCTAGTACTTACATCTGTATGCAATGTCTATTCATTCGCTTGTTTATTTAGAAAAAAAAAATTATTAAGCACCAAAATGTGTCCCAGCTATAGCTGTAAACTAGAGTCCTGCTTCCCTGGTGCTTGTTTCTGGAGTGATTGATGGTCAGGTGTCCGTCCTCCCACAAGAGGGTGAGTGAGTTCCTTGAGGGCAGGGACCCTGTGGTGGTTGTCTGGTGTCCTTAGCAATTATCCCAGTGCGTCTGATACCCAGTGTATTAGTGTCTTCCTGCTACTGCAACAAATTTTCACAAACCTAGCATCTTATAGCGATACAAACACATTATCTTACAGGTTTGGAAGTTTGGAGCCTGAAATGGTCTCACTGGACTAAGATCACGGGGCCGGCAGGGCTGCATTCCTCTGGAGGCTCTAGGGCAGGGGTCTTCAAACTACGGCCCGCGGGCCACATGCGGCCCGCAGAGAAGTCTGATCCGGCCCGCCAGGTTTTTTGGGCAGTGAGCGCAGCCGAGGTGTTACAGTAGGAATTAGTAGTTCATATAGTCCGGCCCTCCAGCTCTCTGAGGGACCGTGATCTGGCCCCCACTTTAAAAAGTTTGAGGACCCCTGCCTAGGGGATAAAGAGCATGTTCCCTTGCCTTTCCCCGATCCCAGTGGCCGCCTGCATTTCTTGAATGTGGCCGCATCCTCCTCCATCTTCAAAGCAAGAAGTGTAGCACCTTCAAATCTGTCTTCATTATTATTATTATTTTTTGTCTTCCTCTTCTTGTAATTATCTTGGGCCCACCTGGATATTCCAGGATACTCTTCCAATCTCAAAGTCATCTGATTAGCAACTG
The DNA here is from genome assembly GCF_964339955.1 of Pipistrellus hanaki. Lineage (NCBI taxonomy): Eukaryota > Metazoa > Chordata > Mammalia > Chiroptera > Vespertilionidae > Pipistrellus > Pipistrellus hanaki. Next base: position 147,498,891 of record NC_140505.1, read on the forward strand.
TATTTCTATCTGTAACATTCATCCGCCCTTGCCATGTCACGTAACATATTCACAAGTTATGGGGGTTAGAACATGGGCATTTTGGGGGAGATCATTCTGCCTACCACAGCTAGGAAGATGAATGAATGAATGAAGGATGAATGAATGAAACTCTCATGGGTGGGAACGAGTGTTATGCTAGCCACAGGAAGGCAGAAAGAGTAGTAAAAGTCTCAGACTTGAAGGAGTTGGTGATCAACTGAATTGCGACGTGTGGTGCCGGCTATGATTGGGAGTTTTCCAAACCTCCCTTCTCAGATAAACTGAGATAAGCTGACTCTTATAAGCTTTCTCTGACATCCGGGAGTAAGATCAGACCCCCTTTTTTTTTTTGCTCTTAAGATACCCTCCCTCCAAATACTTTATACTTGTGATGCTAGTTCAGTCAATGCCTTTCACTGGATTTCACATGTAATGAGTGAGGTAAGACATATCTGTCTTCTTTCTCAGTGGAGATAGCATTGAACAGAGTGCCTGGCATATGGTCGTGTTGAAAAGTTTCTGGAGAGGGTAAATGAATGAGTAAATGAAGAAGTGGAGGAAAATGAAGTGTTTAAACCACCTGCTTCTTGTTCTGCATGAGAGCTTTGTTATCTGGGACCGTGGACTTCCTGACGTGGCACACAAAGTCGGGAGGGAAAGCATAGGTACTTTTTCCCCAGAGCGGGGCAAAGACATAGATTCTCAACCGAGTCTGGGACCAAACCTGGGGAAAGAAGCCCTGCTCTAAGCTAACTGGGCTTTGCATCTTTTTCCATCTCTAGATGAGGAAAGTGTGCTGCCTCTCCTGGCACAGGACTCTAACTCCAAAGCTCGGAGGGGCATTTTAAGAAGAGCCGTCTTTTCTGAGGACCAGAGAAAGGCTCTGGAGAAAATGTTTCAGAAGCAGAAATATATCAGCAAAATAGACCGGAAGAAACTCGCCATCAACCTGGGACTGAAGGAATCACAGGTACTGAGGAGCAGGAAGATGGCCTCTGCTCCTGATTTCTGAATGAATACAATGGGAGCCATCTGTTTGGCAAATACTTGTTGTACCAGGCGGGACCCTGAGTATTACTGAAATGACTTTCTTAAGTTTTTCAGTGGGTGGAAATGTAGGTCACAGTTCCTATTTGGAAATGGGTCCATTTGTTGAGAGTTCTAGGTTTTTGCCTCATTAATTCTTTCCAAATAAATGTAAATGCTATGGATTTACATCATTAAATGGTTTGCTCTGCTTTTAGAAAAGTAGACTGCTTAATTCCCTACAAGAACAGGAACCAAGTTTCCTGTCTTTTTCTTAATATTTAACCTAAAACCAAGGTATGAATGAGTGACTGATAAATCACTCAATAGATTTCATTATTTTGTACTTTGGGTTTATGTCAAGTATAATTAAGCAATTTCAAATTCGCAACACTTGCAAACGGTTCTTGTACATCAATGTTTCGTATAATTTTGGATAAGACTTGGTGGCCTTTTGGGAGGCACAGAAGACTCCATTTAAAGATTGGCCTGCTAATTATAAATACGCCACTAGCATTTACCATTTTGTCCTTGTTGCCATATGAAATTAAGCACTATAATCATCCACATTTGATAGGCGAGGAAATGTGGAGAAGTAAATAAAGCCAATGCCCCATCAAAGGCCACCAGACTCTGGAGTTTGCATTCTCCTTAACCTAGAGCCACCATATGCAGCTGTGAAGGATATTCACTGCACAGGGCACTTGGCTAAGAGGGATGGCAGCGACTGGTACTCTGCTGGCTTTGCTGGTGCAGGGCCACATCCACCTGAAATTTTTAAACCAGCTTAAAGGCATTGAAGAGCTAGCAGAGGTTCTACTCCGTTCTTCCTCTGATACAAATGACCTGGTTGCTAACTTTGGCTTTTATTTCAGCCAGTTATCTTTGGATGAAACTCCCCACAGCTCTGCTTGCTTTCCTTAGGGAAGCGATCTGTTTGTTTCCCCCTCCCCACCCCAATTCCTTCTAGTCCTAGGAAGCAGTATGTGGTGTGGTAGAGGGTCATTGGCTTACATCAGCCAGTCTGTGTTTTGCTCATTGTGTGGGACTGATGAGCTCATTAACCTTAACTAACTGCTCTGTACCTCAGGCTCTAACTTAAAAAACAGGGGGCAATGCAGAAATTCTATGTCACAGGAATTTTGGGTACATGACAGATAAATCAGTAGCTATGTCTTGATGGTCTACTGTGTGCAGGACATTGTGCTAGGTAAGCAGTAAGAGGGAATATCCATAAGTACTGAGTTAGATACACCACTCCCACCCTCCCCGCCCCCAAACAGGATTTCATACAACCAACTGGGGGAAACAAAGCAGAAGCTCATTAACAGTGTAAGACGATAGGGTGGGAGACATCATCTGGTAGGTTAGATATACCGCCAAATAAAGGAGCGCAATCAGTGGTCCTCCGATCAGTGGTCCTCTGGATTGTAAATCTAGAGCCTCAGGGTAATTCCCATCCTTGGAAAGGACAGCTGGTCTGCATCCATGTGGGGAGTTAGTGATGGAACTGTCTGATCCTCAGAGGAATTGTGGGGTCTGAGTGAGGAACACAGAGGGCTGAATAGGCTGGCCTGCAGCCCATTAATATAGATAAGAAGCTCCAGAATCAGAGGAGAGAAAATGTGCAGGTTTTAGAGTTCAGGGATGTCTGGTTAAATTGGAACTTGAAGTAGTATTAAAAGTAGCTAGGTTTGCCCTAGCTGGTTTGGCTCAGTGGATAGAGCGTCAGCCTGCAGACTGAAGGGTCCCAGGTTGGATTCCAGTCAAGGGCACATGCCAGGGATGTGGGCTCAATCCCCAGTAGAGGGCATGCAGGAGGCAGTCAGTCAATGATTCTCTCTCATCATTGATGTTTCTATGTATCTCTCCCTTCCTCTTGGAAATTAATAATGATATATTTTTTTAAAGTGCTTGGTTTTATCTGATGGTGCTCTGAGAAGGGGAGAAAATCTCTGACAATACATATGGTCTTTTAAAAAATTGACTTGGAAAAAAGAATGCAGAAGCATAGCAAAGAATATTTATGAGGGATGAGCATGGTCTCTCCAAGAAGACAAACTGTTATCTTCCAGTTCCCATCCATAAGCACAGAGTTTTACACAATTGATTACATTGTTTTTAAAATTCAAGTGCCTCAGGGATGAATGCTTTTTATTTTACTGAATTTGGTGAACATCTCAGAAGTAATTTAACATTTTGTTATTTGCATATACATCTAATTACACATTTAATACATGGCATTTCTTATGGTAAATTCAAACAAAAGAGAAATTGGAAAAGTTAGAATGAAAACTCATCTACTCCCCTAACAATCCAACTCCTTGGTTACTATTGTCATTTCCAAATGGCTCTTGTTTGAGTTTATTGACATGTTATATATATATTTCAGAAAGGAAGGAAGAAGGAGAGAGAGAGAAACATCAATGATGAGAGAGAATCATTGATCGGCTGCCACCTCCATGCCACCCACTGAGGATTGAGCCCACAACCCAGGTATGTGGTCTTGACCAGAATCAAACCTGGGACCCTTCAGTCTGCAGGCTGATGCTCTATCCACTGAGCCAAACCAGCTAGGGTGTGACATGTCATGTGTTTTTTTTTTTAAAGAAATTTGTATGTGTGTTGTATATGCACTAACATTGCGTAATGACTACCATGTGCTTTTACATTTGATGTTGTTATCCTGCCAATGACTTTTATTATTGCTATTTTACAAAGGAATGAGCTGACACCTAGAATGGTGTATCTATATTTTTAAATAAAAATGGGATGATACTATGCATATAATTTGACTTTTTCTGAAGGACAGTACAAACCACCTATATAACCAGCACACACATCTCACAGTAGAACATTACCGGGGCCACTAGTCTCTGACCTATCCCCTCCCAGTCACTACCAGTTCCTTCCACCAGCCTAACATCTAACTGCACAGATCAAATTTGCCTGTAAATAGAATCATTCAGCACATAGACTTTGGTACACGGCTGCTTTTGTGTAACATGTTTGTGAGATCCATTCGTGTTGTGGTGTGTAGCAGTAGCTCATTAGTTTTCATTGCTGTGCATCCTCACATGACATACCAGTTCATTCATTCTAATGGCGGGCACTTGGATAGCTCGAAATTTCTGGCTATTATAAAAGTGCTGCTGACAATGCCTGTTGTTTTGCACTTTGCTTTTTCTTCCCATTCAATGTCATGGATGCATCCTTCCAATGTCATACGTACAGATTTTCTTCATTATTTTTTAGTATCTCATACTAACATTTGCATAGATATACCATAATTCAGTTAGTCATTCTCAACCTTTGTTTTATTTTATTTATCTTTATTATTGAAAGTACTACAGACATCTCCTCTCCCCCACCTCCATTAGCCATTCTCAACTTTAAGTTACTTCCAAGTTTCACTATTGCATATCTTCATGGGCTTTTAAAATATTTTTGTAAGATAGGGAACTAAGATTGGAATTTATATGTTAAAGTGTATGTACATTTTAAATTGTGATAGATTAAAAAAATCCTTTCCAAATATATTATTGTATCAAAATACTGAATTATATCATATTTGCACTCTTGATAACAGTTTCTTTTTGCAAACCTTCCGCTATTTATAATTTTTAAAACATTGCAAACTTTATTGGGAATGATTTTTTAAAAATTTTCCTAATTACCTGAACTTGAGGGTCTTTTAATCATTTTACTGGCTATTTTAAATCTTTGAATTGGCCTTTTCATGGCCAAACCATTTTTTTCTATCATATTTTCTTTTCATTGATATGCAGCAATTATTCTGGCTGTTAATTAAAATTTTGGAATATTATGGTTAGTAACATTTTTCTGTTATAGCTGTTGCAAAAATCCTTCCAACTTTGTATTGTTGTTTTTTTGTGGTTAAAATATACATAACATAAAGTTTACCACTTAAACTTTTTTAAATGTAAAATTCAGTGGCATTAAGAACATTCACACTGTTGTGCAACCATCACTTACATTCACCTCTAGAACTTTTTTCATTTTGCAAAACTGAAACTCTGTACCCATTAAACAATGCTTCCCCATTCCTTCCTCCCCCACATCTCTGACAACCACCATTTTACTTGCTGTCTCTATGAATTTGATTACGCTAGGTAAGTTGTATGAGTGGTATCATACTATATTTGTCCTTTTGTGACTGGCTTATTTCATGTAGCATAATGTCTTCAAGGTCCATTCATATTGTAATATATTTCAGAATTTTCTTATTTTTTGTACATACAGTAATATTTTATTGTATGAATATATTACATTTTATTAATCCATTCATCAATGGATACCTGGATTTCTTCCATATATATTATTTTGCTTTTGCGAATAATACTGCTAAGAATGTAAGTATATAAATATCTCTTTGAGTCCATGTTTGTTTGTTTTTAATTATAGGTGGCATATAATTTAGTTTCAGGGGTACAACATAGTGATTTGACACATATATTTTACTATGTGTTCACTGCAATAAGTCTAGTAACCATTTGCTACCTTGCAAAGTTAATATAACATTATTGATTATATTCCCTGTGCTGTACTCTCAAATGGCTTATTTACTTTATAGTTGTAAGTTTATACCTCTTATTCCCCTTCACCATATTCCGCAGTTGTGATTTTTTTTTTCCTCAGGCACAATTGACTACCCTATAAGTAAAGAGGGAGGTTAATAGAAAAAGGAGTCTCCCATAGGGTGATGGGAAGGTATGGCTCAAATTAGAAACCACAATCATAAGTTAATTTTGAGTTAATTACAACAATTGTTATCTATGGAGCCTAATTATTCCAGTTTGATAAATTCTGGGAGTAATCAAACTTAGAAACTGTATAAAGCCCGCAATTAATCAATATATTGTAAAATGTATTCTTAATTTAGTCTACAAAAGTTCCTGATAAGATCTAAATGCTTATGAATCTGGGCATTAGGACAGGACAGTCTTGTATTCTAGTCAAAGCACCATGTGACCTGGAACCATTTCTCGCTCTGAGCCTCAGTGTTCTTGCATGCTAATGAGGACTTGAGACATTCTGAGGATCAAATTCCGTAACCCAGGTAGAGTGCATAGACTGACCCTAGTACAAAACAAACACTCAGATGCTATTACCAATAGATAACATTTCCTTTGAATAAATAATTTAGCACAGACTAAATGATTTAAAATATTGAAGAGAGTTAAATCAGTCTTGAAAGATGTGAGACTCATAGGATGTAACTGATTTACCACAGTTGTCTTGCTTCTTAAATATATGTGGGGATATTGTATTAAAGTACTTTCTCAGTTATTTTAAAAAAAATATTTTATTGATTTTTTACAGAGAGGAAGGGAAAGAGGGAATGAGAGAGAAACATCGACCAGCTGCCTCCTGCACACCCCCCACTAGGGATGTGCCCACAACCAATGTGCATGCCCCTGACCAGAATCAAACCTGGAACCCTCTGGTCCGCAGACCGACACTCTATCCTCTGAGCCAAACCGGTTTTGGCTTCTCAGTTATTTTTGAAGGAGCCCAAGTAAAAAGCCACAAGGACTTTGCTAGACTGGCTGTCACAATAAGGTAGTCTGTAGAAGGCCCAAAAGGAGAAACAAACAGTGTCAAATGCTGAAGTGAATGAATGTCGAATAAGTGAACATTTTATCCAATTGTCTTATCAACAGGTGAAAATCTGGTTTCAGAACAGAAGGATGAAGTGGCGGAATTCCAAAGAAAAGGAAGTGCTTTCCAACAGGTGTGTCCAGGAAGCAGGCCTTCCGGAGGACCCCCTCTCGCGCTCCGCTCTGGGCTTCCCTTCGCCGTGTCCTTCCCTCTGGGACGCCTCCCAACAGCACTCCAGTCCTAGGTATAGGGAGAATTTGCCAGAACCTCCAGAAAGACTAATCCAGGAGAGTTCGGGGCCACAGCCCCCAGAAGCCAATTCACTGAGAGGTGCCTTATATTTGTGTTCTGAAGAAGAAGCTGGAGACAAGGGTGTACTTGTCTGAATGGAAGCGTTCCTCCACGTTAATTTAAAAGAACACTTAACTCATAATGTTTGGACCCTAAAGCCAACTAGCTTGTGCCTCATCAGTGCCTAAAACCTAACAGTGTCGGAGTGATGCAGGAACTAATGCTTTAGGAAACTTTTCCCCAGTGTTCTGTTATTTGGGACTTAGACTCAGACTTAATTTGTAAGTGGAATAGAATCTCCCAGAAAGTGTGATGGAAGTGAAAAAAAATGAGAGTGGTAGTTGGCTCAGTCTAAATATGTGTGCATATATATATATATGATGTGTCTCTATGTGTATATGTATATAAATATTCATTAAAATACATTAGTAGAAACACCAGCTTCTCTTTAAATACTGCATTGAGCAAATTCATCTCCTTTTACAATACATGAAGAACAACCAACCATTGGCCAAATGTTATTAATTTTAAAAAAATACTATAAAAGTTGGATTTTAGTCCAAATTTGTATATCATCAGAACATGTTTTTAAAAATTTTCTATTTTCTGGTTTCATTCAGGAACCAGCTGTAAATGAGTTTTTAACAACTCAGCAATCCCAATGAAATGAGCCAGTGTTAGATACATACATTGAAAGTATATGCTTAAAGTTAATCCAACAAGCAAACTAGAAGAATTTCTGGATGTAACTATTAGTATTCTTAATTTCCAAGTCTCTAGATTTTATCAGGCCATTGGTGAGGGAGGTACCCATTTAACCAATGATTATCTTTTGAGCTCTTTCCTGTAAGGATGGACCTTAATCAGGGTTTGCAAAGTAAAAATGCCTGTAAGGGCCTGTCAGATAAAAAAAAAAAAAGGCGGGGGGAAGTGGTGGGTATGACCCACCTAACGATATTTTTAAAATAGTGTGCTGGCCAAACAAAATATCTGTGCCAAGCTATTTGTGACCTCCAGCTAAGACTTCAAGAAGTGTCACAGTTTTTTAAATGTTCCCATTGGACCTCAGAACACAATACCGAAGGAATCTATAGTGATTTCTCTTTGCACATCTAGGTAGAGACTTGATTTTCCATGTAGGTGGTATACACTATGTATGTTAGGTTATTTTATGTATTAACAAACACCATACAGATGTTTTATGTTTTGAATACCCTGAAATAGTATTATTATAAAATTGCCTTTCTGGTAATGATTTGCTTAGTTAATCTAGAATTTTTATTCCAGGTCCAACAAAAAATTATGTTTTCCTTTGAAGGAAATGAGGCAGAGAAAAGGAAATGATATGGCTTGAACTAGGTTATTATTAATCTGCAGACAAGAAACGGTATTAGAAGTTCGTGATGTGGCATCTTGTTAGCGGGAAAGCTACATAAAGAGAGTGGCTTCCAACGTGCTTATGTTCTTAACTGTAGGCTTGGAAGGTTTAGAAAAAGAGCATTTCACCACTATGCTGTACACCTGAAACTAATATAATGTTGAATGCCGCTGTAATTGAAAAAATAAAACAGTATAAGAAAAGAAAAGGTAATATTTCAGAAGATAATAGTTTTAGTCAGCACCAGGAAATTATTTTCTATGAATGGCATTTGGATTGTGTCTTTATCACAAGATCTTTTATTGAAAAGACATCTCAGCAGAAGCTTCTCAGTGCCTCCTTGTAAGAAATAGAGGCAGAAATCTTCTGACAATAAAACGAAATTTTAAATTAAAATGTTCTTTATTTTTAAGTTATTAGTTTCAGGTGTACGACATAGTGATCAGACAGTTATATAACTTATGAAGCAATCACCCTGAAAAATGATTTATAGTGGGGTTTCTTTTCTTTATATGATGTTAACCTCATTTACAGTTAATGGGTCCATTCTATGTGCTATGCCTTTAGGGTGGGTTAACTTATGACAATAACCTTCTGAGTAGGCACTATTGCTATCAGGATTCCTGTTACCCAGACAGGGAGCCTGAGGCAATGTGGTTAGGGTGATTGGCCCATGAATAAGTGAAATTTGGACCCTGGCAGTCAAGTTTCAAATCTTGAAATCTTACCAGCTATGTGGGGGTGCATATGGGATGTATTGTAAGATGTTGTTACACTTTGAGAACTGCAGTGAAATTTATCTGAAAAGTTCAGGACCATATTATATTTTACAATTTCTTATTTGGGGAATGGTTTCCTTCAGTATTCTCTTCTCTGTTCACTTTAAAGATTAGGGAAAATAAAGAATTGCAAAAGCCTTAGTCATTTTTGCTCAGTGGAGAGAGCATCGGCCCGAGAACTGAAGAGTCCCGGGTTTGATTCACATCTAGGGTACATATCTTGATTGCAGGTTCCCTGGCCCTTGTCAAGGTGCATGCACAGAAGTCACCCAATCAATGTGCCTCTCTCACATAGATGTTTCTCTCTGCCTCTCCCTCTCCCTTCCACTCTCTCTAAAAATCAATGGAAAAATATCCTTGGGTGAGGATTAACAAAATAAAATTTAAAAAAAATTGCAAAAGCCTTTCACTATGAAGCCTCTAGAGATTAACTCCACAGGAGTGTAAAATTGAATTTTTTTAATCACTCATTGCTAATAAGTACTTACCTAAAGTCCATTTCTATTGAGAATACCTGGAAAATCAAGAGAGAAACTGTCATGGCCATTGATTACCCAGGTATTAGAAGGGGGCTAATGGTACTTAAGTCATCTTCCCCCAGAGTTTTACCCATGCTCAGACTCAGCAGAGGTTTCTCTTTGTAGGATTGGCTTGATATTTGAATATACAAATAAATCTTCTAATTGGTTTCCACTTTGGAATATGGTAGGCTTAGGAAAAGCACTCTTTGGATGAATATATCAGGAGTACCTATTATAGGAAACACAAGCACATACACACAGCACACATATATATGCCTGCTACACCCTTAACTTGGCCTTCACATACCTGAGGTGTGGGTAAGAACTGGAGAGCTTGATATTCTAATTGACAAGGGTCTCCCTTCTCTCTTACTTTGTGCTCTGCTAGACCTCCATTCACCTACCGTGTATTACAGGTGTATTTTCCTCTGTTATCTACATGCTCTCTCCTTTTCTCCATGTGATCACACATTAGTGTATTTGTTGTTTCCCAGACAAATACTTCTCTAGTGAGCACCAGGACCATAGAATTCTGGAGTCAAAAGTACTTAAAAAAACTTTTTTTAAAAGGAAATCGTCAAATGGATCTTACGCAGATGAGAAGGACAAAATGGTGAGCACCATCCTCTAGCATCTATCAAGATGACTACTTTATAAAGCTAAATAGAAAGGGCTGGAAGTCTGTAATCAGGTAAGAAAAAAGTCACTGGATGTGAAGACAGAGAACATCACAATTACTGGCAACTCTTTTCTCAGAAATGAGGTGGTTTGAGTGGGGAAACTAGTTATTTAGGCCAATGACTCTTAAGCTTTAAAAATCCACATACATGAACAGGCCATACCTTCCAATCAATTTTGAGTACATGCTCAGATTTGAACATATATTTCATACGTACTCTTCAACATCCATACTTTCCTCTCTACCCCTGAGGATCATGATACATATATATTTTTTTCACTTGTAAAGTATAAAATCACAGTGAAATATGCTTGTCCAAACCATACATATTCCTTCTGGCTCCCTTCATTCCCTATTCTGATACATCCTTTTATTTATTTTTTTAAGTTGCATTTATTGGGGATAACATTGGTTAATAACACTATATAAGTTTTAGGTATACAATTCTATAATACATCATCTGTATATTGATGCATCCTTTAAAAATGTACATACTTCCCAAAGTGCTCCACCACTCTTCCCTTGATGAGTAATGATTTCATCAAGGTCTGCTAGCCTTTTTTTTAAAATGGAATTTATCGGAGTGACATTGGTTAATAACATTATATAGGTTTCGGGTACACAATTATAAAATATGTCATCTGGGTCCACTGGCCTTTTAATGCAACAAAGCTCATTACAGTTTGTTCATAAGCCTTGTGTTAGATATTGCCTCTACAGTCATCTGAAATCAACAAATACATTTTTTCTTTCTGGACTTCAACACTTACTGGGCATTGTCTGAGGTTATCTGTACACAAACCAGGGAGAGCATGGTTTTTGCCCTCAGGGAATTCATAACCCAGTCTTCTTGTCAAATAACATTTGAAATGTTCCATGCTACAGGTGATTGGAGCCAGTAAGTTTGGGGCAAAAAATAATCTAATAACATCCTCTAAAACACCCATTTCCTCATTTGCAGTGGTGGTGGTGGTTGTGATAGGGTTAAATATTAAGTAAGCCACTATTCAGAAAAATACAAGCTACTTTGCATTGCTGGAGTTCTATGCTATCATTCAGCTACATTGGTCAAAAGAGGAGTCGGAAAGAGTCCAAGGGAAAAATTCAGTAACTTAATTTTGCTCACTCTACTGTCTACTTTCTTCCTTCTCTCTTCTCAGCCTCAGATCAGCCTGTACTCATGGTGGGTGGGAAGAGTGAAGTAAAGGTAAATAACACAAGTCGTGGGATATAAGGACGATGAGTGTTCTTTAATACACAGGGAAAATTTTACAGAATTTATATATTTTTATAAACAATTTCTGAAATAAACAACCTTTTTTAATAACTACCTACCTTAAGGACATAGCACTAGACCCACAAAGATGGTTGTTAGCTTCCAGCTGTTAGTTGTGCTCCATTACATTATTATTTTGGTTATAAAAATTATACATGCCCATTATAAAGAAATACACCTGAACATAGCTAACAAAGAAAGATGTACGTATGTGTAATTCTACCATTGGGGGAGATAACCAATTTAGCTCTATTGTGAAAATTTTTCACCATTGAATGTATGCATATGTAAATATGTGTGTCTAAACAAATTATCCTGCTTTTTTTAAACTTAACTTTATACAGAGAACATTTTCCCATGTCATTAAAAATTTTCACTGTTTATGATGGTTGTGTAATATTTCATTAATTCCTTCACTTCTTGAGGTGGACCAGGGGATGAGGCCGGGAGGTGGTAGGTCATGGAAAGAATGACCATGGGATCCTGTACCATAAAATGTACTGAAGAATAACAATCCGATGCTTATTATTTCTTTTAACTCCAGTAAAATATCAGCAAACACAAAACAATGAAAATTGAGGGAATTTGGGCTTATACCTGCTTTCAGTGGCGTTGAATGTCAAGGAGTACCAAACATACCAAATGGAGAGCCTCTTCCAAAAAGCCACTGTGAAGTTGGTCAAAACAGCCCATTAATTAAAATCCAAGGGAGCGGACACACTTGGATTTCAGTACATAGCCAGCAGCAAACATACTAATGTAGGGTAATATTCTACCTCTCTTCAATTGTGCTTTCAAGTCATATTTTTAAAATTTATCTTCATTGTCGAGAGTATAATATTTCAGGTATCCCCCTTCTTCCCTGCCCCCATTGACTCCATTCACAGGATCCCACTCTCCCACCCTCAGGCCTTCACTACAGAACTTTAGTTTGTTTAAGGATGATGCATATATGTATATAAGTTCTTTGATTATTCTCTGCCTGTCCCCTTGATTTAGCTTTTCCAAGTATGTATTTTTGTCCACAACATGTGCAGAAGTCAAGCAAACAAATGGGCATGCTGCCATTTGAAGATGGAGATGGTAAGGCTGCTTTGCCTTTTTAGTCTAGACTCGCTCAGATTCACATCTCCATGGATATTCTCTCAAAGTTGCTTGAACAACTTTGAACAACTCTTGAAATTACAGGGAGAGTCTTTGGGGATCAGAACATTCCAACATTAAAAAGTGAGCCTTTAATGTTATTTAAACACAAAGCAGAACCAACAAGTGCTTGATTCTAATCAAAAGCAGAAAAATCAACATGTCAGAGTGTAATAAAACATAGTGATATAATTAATTTGTGATATATATCTAATTCTATTAGTATGAGTTTTCATTGTAGTTTTCTAGGGCTGACATAACAGATTACCACAAACTGTGTGGCTTGAAACTACAGAAATGTATTTTGTCATATTTATGGAGGTCAAGATATTAGCCCAGCCATGGCCCCTCAGCAGGCTTTAAGAAGCTGTCTCTTCCAGGTTTTGGAAGTTCTTTGGCTTGGGCTGTGTGACTCCAATCTCTACCTTTGACTTTATATTGTTTTCTTCCATATGTATCTTGTCACACATTTCCCTTTTCCTTTCTCTAAGATCACCTATCATTGGATTTAAAGCCAACTCTAAGTCCATTCAAAATCCTTAACTTACTTGCAACTGCAAAGACCCTTTTTTTCAAATAAAGTCACAGTCAGAGGTTCTGGGAGTTAGGATATGCACATACCAGTACTTTTTTTGGTAACCACTTTTCAACCCACTATCACTGTATTCTACAATATCATAGCTAAATATCATCATCATCATCATCATCATCATCATAATAATAATAAAACACTTCTGTTTGCATTCCCTGAAATAGAATTTGACTTATATTGCTTTGGCTTAAGCTTTTGTATAACCAAGGGATGCACTACTTGTAAGACTATTTGGAGCAGAGAAAGTTTTGTAAAAACTACCTCCTTTTAGGATTTCTTTCTACACTGGGAAAATTTAAGAAAATACAGGACTAATTTTTTAAAGCTTTCACATGGATTCCAGATGTTGAACATTTAATCCAAGAAGGTGTTTCCTTATTATACAAATGTGGTGCACATCAAAAAATTGGCATTGTTTAATTTATGACTCACACGTGAACCATTGTTTTTTGTGATATAGTTATTTTAACTGATTCATAAACTAAACAATGTCAATATTTTGGACACATACCATATTTGTATAATGAGGAAACACCTTCTTACATCAAATGGTCCACATCTGGGATCCATGTGGGAATTTCTTTGAAATTTTAAATAAAGACAAATTAGCATGGTATACATTTTCTCAGAGATGCAGTTAGTTGGTAATCAAAAGGCCCACTGAACTTGGTACTACATTGTGGTTAAGCAAATAGGGATATTGTTGGTAGAAACATTTAATAATGCTTTTACAGCACTATTTTGGAGATGGGGTGTAATGAAACACAATATGAACAATTTTGTATCAGGGATAAAAAAAATCAACTCAATTAATTGGAGTGTAAGTTATCAAAGACTTTCTGGAGGGAAATTGATGGCACAAATAAGGTGGTCAACGAGCATACTCCTTAACCAGACAATTCTGTTTACTGGAATTACCTTAAGGAAATAGAAATGTGCCAATAGTTTTATATAATAGGATGGTCATCATAACCTACTAGGCTTTACTTTCTTAAAGCAGTTTTAGGTTCGCAGCAAAATTTATATGCTCTCTGCTCCACATACACATAACCTCCCCCTCTAGCAACGTCTAGCACCAAAGTGATATGTTTGTTAGAGCTGAAGAACTTACATTGGTAAATCATTGCCACCTAAAGTTCATAGTTTACATTAGGGTTCACTTTTGCTGTTGTACATTCTATGGTCTTTGAAAAATGTATAATGACCTGTATCCACCATTATAGTATCAGACAGAGTAATTTCAATGCCCTAAAAGTTCTCTCATATTTTGTTTTTGGTAACAAGAGGAGATTGATTAAATCAATTTTTAGCAAATTTATATAATGAAGTCCTATGCAGCTGTTGAAAATAACTTCATAGATGAGTGGTGAACTATAAAAATGGCCATAATTCATTGTTAGAGGTAAAATTAGATGATAAAACAATATGTTAATAGCTTAAAATTGTGTTTTTGTGTGTGTGCTCGCGTGTGTGTGTGTGTGTGTGTGTGTGTGTGTGTGTGTGTACAGGTTTAGACACAGGACTATACACCCCTATATTAACTATAGCTGTCTCTGAGTTAGGGTGAAAGATGATGTTTGCTTTCTTTTCCTTGTTCTTTATTTTCCAAATAATCTGTAAATCATATTACTTTTAAAATTAAAAACCAGACATTTTGACGTGGCTGTCTCACAGCTAACTTAAATTCAAATGAGCTCTTCTATCTTCTTTTTTTCTTTTTCCCCAGGCTTATAAATATCACCTCAGAATACAATAACTGTGCTTGGTGGCCTTTTATGTAGCCTCTTAACAACTTGGTTCCTCATACGTGATATGATTTTTGTTAGATTACTCCTAAGATCCCTTTCAGAATAAATTCTTAATTATAACAGTGAACTCTCCTAGAGCTTATATAGGACAGCTATTCCTATTTTTAGACCACAGGGCCTTTAGAGCTTAACTCCTTAGGTGAGCAATTGCTAGGAGGGAAAGAATGCCTTAACCCTTGGAGCCATTTTGTTTAGAATCTAGAAGACCATGTGGTTCCAAGACCGATTGCAGGGAGGTGGGACTCATGTTTAAATCACTATCAGTTTAGGTATTGTTTTTCTTGTTACCAATTCACATTGTATTTTGAATTCTTCCTGAATTTATTATATTGTCTTTTCTTCCTTTTTAATGTAAATCTAAAATCCCTTCCATTTTTCTGTTTTCCTTCTAATAAACAGTTCATATACAACATAATATTCAGAGGATGTATTATAGAATTGTAAACTGAAACCTATGCAATTGTATTAACTAATGTCACCCTAATAAATTCAATAAAAATCTCGCAATAGAAATTGGGTACAAGAAGTTAAGTATGAGCTCTTCTTTCACCTCAAATATTCATTAGTAGTTCCTTCATTCAGTAAATAGCAAAATAGTTGGACAACATGGGAGTCAGCTGGACACTTTCCTCTTTGCTCCCTTCTTGTATAATTATAGCAGGTCCTTGAATAACTAATTTCATTCAATATATTTTTGTGTTGTAACATTGAAAAGAAAAAAAAATTGCTTCCTGGCCAAACCCAGGGCCACTGTTTGTGTGGAATTTGCAGGTTATCCCACATCTGTGGGTTTCCTCCAGGGATTCCAGGTTTCTCCCACATCCCCAAAATGTGCTCTATTAGATGAATTGAGGTGTCTATATTGTCTCATTCTGAGTGTGTGTGGGCAATGAAGGGATAATGAAGATTCTGAGACTTGTAGGCTAAACAATGAGATGAAAAATGAAGGCATCGCTAAAGTGGTGCAGTGAGAGTAAGGAGTTTGAATGAGAAATATAATTTTGGACTCAAACTGGTCTGTCACTCAACTGCACATTGGTGAAAAATGGTTAAGGATATCTGGGCTTGAGAGGAGACATCCATATTAGAGGTATCAGTTTAGGAGTCATCTCAAACTATTTTAAAATTATTGAGTGGGACTGAATAATAAAATGTGTAGAGAGAAAAAAGGAGAAGAGGGCCCTGGGGTAACTCTGAGGAGCACCAACAAACTGAGTTTGAAAAAGAGATAGCAAAAGAGAGTGGGAAGTAATAAGCAGTGAGGTAAGAGGGAAAGCAATGTGTTATATCAGGAAGAGAAGAGAAGATTATTATAAGAACTAGTAGCCTGGTGCACCCTGTCCAATCTGGAATAGGGGATGTCCTTAGCCCGGCCTGCACCCTCTCCAATCTGGGACCCCTCAGACATCCCACTCGCAATCCAGGATTACTGTCTTCTAACCACTCACCTGCCTGCCTGATCACCCCTAACCACTCTGCCCACTGGCATGCTAGCCCTGCAACTGCCCACCCCTCCTTTCTGGCCTGCTCACCCCCAACTTCCCCTCCCTGCAGCCTGATTGCCTCCAACTGCCCCAACTTCCAGCCTACTTGCCCCCGACTGGCCCCCCTGCTGACATGCTCACCCCCAACTGCCCTCCCCTCCTGGCCTGATTGCCCCTAACCACCTCTGCCTTGGCCCCACCACCATGGCTTTGTCTGGAAGGACTTTCAGAAGGTCTCCTGGTCTATTTACCATACTACCCTTTCATTAGTATAGATGAGAAGGTTAAACACCCCCTGGGATGCTGCTGAGAGGTAAGCTAGAATTTGTCAACAGAGATATTGGTAATAATGTTGACAAAAACAGCCTTAACTGGAATAGTAGGGAGTGAAAACCAGACTGGAAAGTGTTGACGAGAAAATAAAAACTGTGAAAGTGGACAGGGTTAAGTATAGAAAAAGTCTGAAGCAGTTTTGTTGTGGAGGGAAGTGGAGAGAGATTGTGAACCTGGAGGGGTTTATCCAATGAAGTGAGTTTGTGTGGTTTTTTTTTTTTTTTTTTTTTTAAGTTGGGGCTACTAGAAAATAAGAGGATAACAGTGGAGTGACTTAATTGGGAGGGAATGATGACAATATAGAAAATGAGAGGAACCAGCCTTAATTACAAAGAGGGATCGGATGAGGAGATAGATGTGGAGGGGGTGCCTTCTTTTAGGAGGTGCAGACACTTTCTCTGCTGGACTCTTAGAGGATGGCAGTGCAGAAGCAAGTCTGTTTGTAGGTAGAGACAAAGATGAATCCCCATTTATGGCTTTTCATTGAAGTATGAGGCAAAGTCATAGGCTGAGAATGAAAGTGAAGGATGAGAAAGAGTGTGGAAGGTTAGAGAGAAAAGAAGAGAAAATGAAAGAGGGATGGGAAAGTGAATCTATCAGACTAAGATTTCTGGGTCTTTTGGAATACCCATTTGTGATCTGTGATATGAATTTAAAGTGAAATAAGTAAGTTCACATATATAATTTTTCTCTACCAATTTTCAGATGCCAGATTAATAATCATGGGTTAGCCAGGAGAGTGGTATGGAGGGATAAAAGAGTAAGGGAGCTCAGGGTCTTTGGAAAGAGTGTGATTCTGATGGTGGACCATGGGATTTGGCTAGATGAGGAAAGGGAGGAGGCAGGCAAGGGCTGATTGTAAGAAAGTGCTGGGGTCAGTGTAGTGGGAGTTTTGATGAAGGTGAAGGTTTTTAGCTGTGGGGCTACATGAACAAGTGACCTGGTGATTGGAAAGTGTAATATTTGCAATTAAGGTTTTAGAAGTGATGTTGTTACTAGTACTGATGAAGTCTAGGATCAGACCATTGGGATGGATGGCTGACAGGATGGAGAGAATGGTCACTGGTGATAAAGGGGTGAAGGAACTGGAAGATTTCCCATTGCTTTCAAGATGAGATTGAAATTCTTTATTAGGGATCTTTGTGAAATGGTTCTATTAATTCTCAGCCCAGCCTTATCATTCACCACCATCTCTTCACTCAAGACTTTTAAAAAAATTTTTTAATTTTATTATTATTTTTTTTATTGCATCTTGCTCTTCATACTCCCACTGTTGCCTTAGGTCTTACTTTGCTCCTGTTCTTTCACTCTGCCTAGAACACTCAAACCTCATTGGACTCCACTTTCAGTCCTCAGCTATAGGCATTTTAAAATTTTTCTACATATTATTTCACTCACTAATATGTACCTGAACATGAAATTCTTCGTGAGACAGTCCTTTTTTTTTGCTTTCAGATAGACTGTACTTCTTTTATAATTACAGGTATATTTCCACACAAATCTGTACAATAGTGATGTGTGACAATCCTCAATGGAGGATATGTTTTTATTGATTTCAGAGAGAGAGAGGAAGAGAGAGAGAGAGAGAGAGAGAGAGAGAGAGAGAGAGAGAGAGAGAGAGAGAGAGAGAGAGGAGAGAGACATCTTAGACATCCCAATCCAGGATTGAACATGCAACCTAGGTATGTGACCTGTCTGGGAATTGAACCCACAACCTTTTGGTGCACAGAATGATGCTCCAACTAAGTGAGCCCCCAGCCAGAGCTACAATAGTATTTTTAATATTTGTTTAGACTTGTTTATATCATAGTTCATGCTAAAATATCGAAATTCTTTAAGGCACTTGAGATATATCAGTGAACAAAACAGTCAGAAATATCTGCCCTAAGTTCTTACATTTTGGGAAAGGAAGGCAGATAATAAATAATGAGTATAGCATGCAAGTGAATTAGAAGTATGTAAGACTCTGATAAAGGCTAAGGGGAAAAAGTAATACAGGAGGACTTGGGGAGATTTTCTTCCATTGTAATAAAAGGGTCATTGGAAGGATTCACTAAGTAAATAACATTTGAGCAAACACTTGAAGAAGGTGAGGAAATTAGTCAAGTAGGTATTAGGCGAGTATTTCAGGTGGTGGGGACAGGAAGTACAAGGGATCTAAGTGGGAAGACAGACTACAGAGATGAAGATACTGGTAACTGAGAGCTTGTATGCTACGTTCAAAGAACAGCAAGGAGGCAGTGGGATTGAAGGGGTGCGGACAACAAAGAAAATAATAAGAGATGAAGTCAGATAGCAAGAGGTGCACTTCATTATCAGATTTTTGGCTTTTACTTTGAATGAGATGAGCAGGGGAACAAGGAAGTGACATGATGTGATTTACATTTTCAAAGGGGCACTGGTGGCTATTGGGTTGAGAATACTCTAAAAGGGAAAGGACAGGATCAGGAAAGTCAGAAAGCTAGTATAACAATCCTTGGGGGAATAATGATGGCTTGGACAATGGTAGTAGCAGGGTAGTACAGAGAAGTTGTTGAATTCTGGATGTAGTTTGAAGATAGAGCTAAATTAATTTCTTGACAGAATGAAGGTGGTATTAAACAGAGGGGATAAAGACAACTTGACGTTTTTATGCCTGGGCTCCTGAAGGAATGAAATTAAGACAGGGAAGTCTATGGGCGAGTTAGGTTCTTGGGAGGAAGGTCAGAAATCTTAAACATGTTGAGGCTTTTTTTTAAAAAAAAATATTAAAACATCATTTGTTTCTGTTTTATCCATATACCTTATTGTCCAGGAAACAGTGTTACATATATATCTGAAATAATGCACAGTTATACTCTGATTAAAGGCAAAGAAGCACAGGTAAAGCTGATCAGTTGTCCAGAGTTCTCAATCTTTAGGATCTTGCTTTCTAATTTTACACCAATTCTTGAAAGTCAGGAATGTCATCTCCAACAACTGTTAAGTGGTTTGAAAAAAAATAATCACTCTGTTAAGTGTTATATTTGTATAAATGGAATATATTTTCTTTAATACATAAAAAACCGAGAAGAGAATGCCACTTAACATCGTTGGTATGACAGCATAGGACCAGGAAAAAATACTGTGATAAACTTGTCTCTATGATATCAAGGAGATATTCTAGTCTGAGCTTTGTTTTCTACTAGATGCTTCTTTTCTGCTACTTTTCATCCTCTTCCATCTTTCAAGTCAGAGGTTTGGTACAACTTTTAAAACTTTATTATAGGTGCAAATCCACAGATTTCATCTCAAAAGGCACTCTAATTCATCAGATAGCCCAGCAGTTTCATTCTCATGAACACTCTAACCATGAGAAGACTCACTAGGGCACAGATGAATCCAGTGAGTAGAAGAAGAAATCTATTGAATTTTGGAATGTTTGGTGCATTTGATCAGTCTAGGATTATGAAACCCAAACTCCCCTTGAAACAGAAAATTAGATGTGAGTCCTTCCATAATATATTGTCCATTTATTCTCTAGGCCCAAAAAGCCACTGGTCTCAAGAGGTTCAACAATAACATCAGAAATTATTCCCCCAGAGATGAGAAAGTAAGACACCACCAGTAGAGCATGCACCATCATGGCGGAGGGCATGTGCACCAGAATGGCTTCTTCAGCTTCAGGTTGGGCCATCTGAGCACTAAGAATGGGACTTGGTACAAAGTCTCCATATTGGTGGGGGCAAGGTGAGTTCATGTTGTTAATGAGTTCAAGTGAAGATGTTCAGTAGGTAACTGGATATACAAATTTATACTTCAGGAGAGAGGCCTGGCTAGAGACATACATTTAGGAGTCATTTTCATATAGACAGCAACTAAGCCCAGAGACTGGACGAGCTTGTCAAGAGAGTGAGTATGGGAAAAGAAGAGAAGAGAACCAAGGGCTAAGCCCTGAGGTCTGAGAGAAGATGAATAACCAGGAAGAAATGGAAAAGGACCAAACATTGAGGTAGGAGGAAAACCAAGTGCATGGGTGTCCTAGAGGCTAATGAAGAAGGAAAGAGTGATAATCTGGATTGGTGCTAACACCAGCATAGTAAAATGGGAAATCATAAAGGACCATTGGGCCCTAACCTGTTTGGCTCAGTGAATAGAGCTTTGGCCTGCGGACTGAAGGGTCCCAGGTTTGATTCTGGTCAAGGGCATGTACCTTGGTTGCGGACACCTCCCCAGTAGAGGGTGTGCAAGAGGCAGCTGGTCGATGTTTCTCTCTCATCGACATTTCTAGCTCTCTATCCCTCTCCTTTCCTCTCTGTAAAAATCAATAATATATATATATATATATATATATTTTTTTTTTAAAAAAGACCATTGGATTTAGCCATGGAAATCTCGACAAGAACAGTTTTAGTAGAATGATGGATATGAAAGCTGGACTAGAGTAGGTTGAGAGCATCATATTAGAGGTATTGGGAGACTTTAGTTACAAGCATAGAGGAGTATTTGCAGGATAGGAAGGGTCATGATAATTGGAATGTGAATAGAATGAAACAGGAAAGAACTGTTAGCAAAAAGAGACAAGGGGAGGATGGGGTCCAGGGCACAAGGACACAGACTGGCTTTACATCGAAGCACAGAGAGTCCATCAATAGTAAACATGAGAATGCAGAGTATGGGTGCAGAGGTCAAGTGGGTAAATGTGGTAGAGGGAGTCTGGAGAAATTCATACTCCTTACAATTTTTCAGTGAAGTAGGAAGGAAATCAATTGAGAGAGTAGATAAGAAGGAGCTAGAAGTTTACATAGAGGAGTTGGTATAAGATATTTTATTAGAGAGTGTTTTGGATGAACAGAGTTTGAAATATATACTATATACATTAGATAGAGCTTGATATATTATTACTAAACTAGAGGCCCAGTGCACAAACTTTGTACACTTGGGAGGGATGGTCCCTCAGTCTGGCCTGTGCCCTCTCACAGTCAGGGATCCCTAGGGGTTTGTCTGACAGGCTAAGCCATCAGTAGGACATCTTTAGCACTGCTGTGGAGGTGGGAGAGGCTCCTGCCACCACTGTGTTTGCCAGCATGAGCCTGGCTTTTGGGCTTCTGGCTGAGCAGCACTCCCTCTGTGGGAGCACATTGAGTGGCTCCTGCATTGAGTGGCTGCCCCCTGCTGGTCAATGTGAATCATAGCAACCAGTCATTCCACCATTCAGTCCATTTGCATATTAGCCTTTTATTATATAGGATCTTTGTGTACTTATTAATTTAGGGTTTGTTTGATCCAATTACTGAGAACATTATGACAAAAAATCTCACTGCAACAGGATTTGTCAAGTTGCTTATATAGTTCTGTCAAATTTTTCTTCTTCACATATTTTGAAGTTATTTTATTAGCACATGTAAATTTATATTTGTATTCCCAATGAATCAAATCTTTTGTCATGTAGCAAACCTCTCTTGCTCTGGTGTTGCTATTGTACTTGGAGTCCCTTTTGTTATATTAACTTTTTTTTTATAGTAGTATTTCAGACTTTTATTTTTAACCTTTTTATGTCCTTAGGTTTTAGGGATCTCCTGAAATAGCATGTAGTAAATTTTTGTTTTAATACAGTCTGCATGGGGTAGACAAGAAAGGTGTGTGTGTGTGTGTGTGTGTGTGTGTGTGTGTGTGTAGGGCATTAGAGAGATTTTATTTCACTTCAGAATTAAATTTGGAAAAGAAAAAGGAAAAGAATATCAAGGACAGTGGGTGGTGGGTTTTGAAAAGAAGAGGAAAGTAGGTTAAATTCATGGGTTAGTTGGCTAAAGGAAAGCAGAGCATGAGAACTATCCCACAGTCCAAAAGGATTCTAGTGAAGGTGATAAAGATACTTGAGATATTATATGCCTTCAGGAATACCTGTGACTTTTACATGGGGCTGAACCTACAGGGAGCAGAGAATGAACCGACTGCCAATGAGTCCAAATTAATGGTGTGGAATAGACTGGTTGGGCTCTGTTCTTCTTGGGATGGATCTCAGGCAACAGGCTTCTAGAAGACAGACAGAGTAAATGAGAACTTTGGGAGGGAGTGATTGCAGGAATATTTCACACTATGGGTCTTTTAATTAAGAATAAGCCCTCACAGATGCTGTTGGTTTCACAGTTCAGTTACCCAATCATCAACCAAATATATATTAATTATACAAGTCAGGCACTGGTTGGAAATCAAAACAAGATGAGCAACAAACCTTAACAACCTAGAAAGTTTACAACTCCCTGACTTTAAACATAATCCTTAGACTTTCTGAAACCATCAACAATTGGGAGATCTTAGTCAAAGATTTTTGCAAAAACAGATCTTTAGGCTATTGCAATTCTCAGAGGGAGAATGATGTGGGGACACCCATGGGTCTGCCTGCACAAGAATAACAACAATGGGTTTCATTCTGGGGGAAATCCCAAAGGCCAGACCAGTGTGCTTATCTATGAGGCACAATGGGGAGGTGACTAAGATTCTTATTCTACACACTAAAGTTGTAGCTTTTAAGCTGTTTGTTAATCTGATAAAAACAGTGGAACCTCTCTCTACATTAGTGGTTTTTCAGGAACATTTGTAATATTTGGAGACATTTTTGATAGTCATGGTTGGGCTATGCTAGTGGTATGTCATGGGTGGAGGTCAGAGTTAATGCCAAATACCCTACATTACATAGGACAGCTCCCATAATGAAGAACCATCTGGCCCAAAATGTCAATACTGCCAAGATTGAGACATTGTTCTCTGGAAAAATACACATCTGTCCATACAAAACTTCAAGCACAGTTCCAGGGCTTTCAGGGACTTCCTGAATCCCATTAATAGACCTACTCTGAGTCAGTTGACTTCAGGACAAAACTATCTGCTGGAAAGTTCTATGGACAGTTGACCCTTGAGGAACATGGGTTTGAAATCCACTTATATGCAGATTTTTTTCAACAAATATGTACAGTACTACAAATGTATTTTTTGCTTTCTTATGATTTTTAAATTAGATTTTTATCTTATCTGGCTTACTTTATTGTAAGGATACAGTATATAATACATATAACATGCAAAATATGTGTTAACCGACTGTTCATGTTATCAGTAAGCTTCTGGTTGGCAATAGTTCTGTAAGTAGCTAGGTTTTTGTGGAGTCAAAAGTTACATGCACATTTTCAAGGGTCACCTGCAGCCCCATATCGGAAAGAAAAGTAGACTTCTCTGAACTTTATTTCAGACAACTGAATTAAATTTTAGAACCGTATCAAAAATGTGTTTCATGGTTTACATTCTTTGAAATAAAGCACACATTTTTACAAAAACTTTCCACTTTATTTTCAAATCAATGTACATTTTAAGTCAAACATGATGCAGATGTTTTTTATTCATATATTAGTACATCAAGATGTTATTTTGTATGGTTAGCCAGAGTAGGGTAAGCCTTCTTTTTAGTTAACTCTCCAAAGGGTCATTTAATTTTTAAAGGTGGGAGATCATATTTTTCCATTAGGAAACTGACTAACAGGGTTCAAATCTTGTTCAAATACACAGTCCCATTAGGATTTGGAGAAAACAAGTAATCTCTTCCTTATTTTATCATGCTTATCCAATATGTAAGTGCTTGGGGGATGACTTAAGTGATGGCTAAATGGATTTTTGTTCTATATATTTCCAATAAAGTTTAGGCTTTAAGCTTCTTTGCAATTTTTGCCTCATTATAACAGTTAAAAAATCCCAGAAAATGGTATAAAGTTCTTTGGTGAACAAGTATGCTAATAATTTTAATAAAAATCACACTATTTGAGATTTATAAAACTTTCTGCTGTAGTCTAGGGATTCATTAAAAAGCTGATTATATCAGCCTGTAGATAAGTTAAAAGGCACATTTTATTGATAATTCAATAATATGCTCTGACTTCAGAAATGTTTTATTAAATATATGCTTTACTACTCATTGTATGGGATTGAAAAGCAGACAAGTTTAAGAAAAAAAGCACTCCAAATCATTGAGCAACCTTTAAATTTTTAATGCCATTGAACAACATAAAAGCCATTCCTTATGCTTTTAACTTTAATTTGTATGAGTTTTTGGTTGAACATGAAGGCATATTATTTGTAGCATTTCCCCTTCTGAATATGGAGCTTAAAATGCTGGGAATGATGATTATGAATGCAGTTAAAATGTTCATTGACTATATTAGTGCTTGAGAAGTGAAAATGGGATACTTGAGAAGGCAATTGTTGGGAATTTCATTCATTCAACAAATATTTATTTACTCTAAATGCTAAACTAAGAATCTGGGGTAGTATAAAATGAATTGAACAGGGATCTTCTCCTCAGTGAATGATCTACTTGAGCTGGGAGATAAGATAGGCAATTAATTTATTCATTAATTTGACACATACTTATTGAGCACTTACTATGGTACAGTTCTAAGTCCCAGGAAGCTATCAGTGGATAAAACAGCCAGGATCCCTGCCTTTTTCAAACTTACACTTAGTGAAGACAGTATTGGGAAGATCAGACAAGAGAATACTATAAAGAAGGCTGTGAAGGAATATGAGCAATAATGCTAAGAACAACTCTTGTTAAGCACCTGCTATGTGCCAGATGCTGTGATAGGCTCATTTAATTCTTCAACATCCACTAAAACAGGCATTATATTTAATTTTACAAGTGAGTAAGCTGAGGCTTAAAGGGACTAGGGACTTCATTCAGGGTCGTAAACTGAAGGTATTATTGACTGAATTAAAGATAATTCTATCTGATTATCTTCAGATAAGATGCCTCTGCCTTATCACATAACAATTGAGGAGCTACCCGGCAGTGCTTTAGGAAGTTCATATAATATAAATAGCAAAAAGGGATGCAAGACAGTTGTAACCTCACTGCCTCCAAATGTTTTTCTTAATAATGCTCTACAAGACAGTGTCTGATATCTTGGCACAAATACAATTTACCTTCTGCATGTTGGCACATGAGTATAAATTTAACTTTACACTCTTTTTTTTTTTTTTATAATACCTTGTAGATACTTCTTTGAGAACATTGTCATCTTGAAAATTATAGAAAAGATCTGTGATCTTATCTGCCTAGCATTTTTCATCATATCTGTTAACAAACCCCATCTGTTCCTGGGGAGAACTCATTTCAAGTGACTTTAGCATAGACTCTACCTTCCAGATGCGGAAGAGGACACATGTCCCAGGCTTGACTAATGAGAGCACCCCTGGGCCTTGGCCATAGTGCTTAGTTTAGGGAGAGTTGTCCCTGATAATCATCTGCCAGAACTTCTGGGAAAGTTGCTTTATTTTTTTGTGGGTGTTTTAGACAGCGTGATGTGGCTCTTGTGGGCTAATCCTTCTACTAATAGTAGAAGAGCTTCCAACATAGGAAGAGTGAGAGCCATATATGAGCATGCTGTGCCTGAAGATAGAAACCTTTAAACATTTCATTTGTGGAACTAATGAAATCTCTATCTTGTTGGACTTAGTTTGAGATAGGGTCTTATTACTAGAAGTTGAAAGAGTCCCCACAAATAGAATGGCATGACGTTGATTTCCTTTCTATCATTTACTGTGCCGTTGACTATAAAATACTTTTAATTTGGTGAGACTGAAACTTACTGAACTCAAACAGTTAATAATACATATAAATAAATGCAAAAGACTTGAGTAGCTTGAACAACTAACAGTCTTAGTTAAGTACTTACTTCATAGTTCAGGGGGAGATATTATATCTGAAAGTTCCCAAGTAATGCAGGACATGCTCATAGAATGTTGTTGCTTCTAAATAAAATGCTAGTGTTTGGGTAATTGAGGCAACTCTAATACAGTTTTCCCAGGGAAATGCAACAATTCAGCTACAATAGAAGCTTGATAGAAACAGTAAAACTTAGGTTTATTATAAGCAGCTTAGGGTGTTCCGATTTTGAATCACAGAACAACATTTTCATTCAAGGCAAAGCAAAAAATAATATCTAAAGAACTGGAAATTATGTTGAATTATAGAAATCATGATGCCTGGTGAGGGGTCAAGCTATGATAATGTATTAACACATGGATGATACTCTGGGATGAAGTAATAGAACACTACTTTGAGAACTGAGCATGTTTACATAAAACCATTGTGTTTTAATAAGCACAGCAAGGTAAGCATTGGGTAAAACCTAGTAGAGAACCTGTAAGAAATTGAACAAATATCCTAGGGTCCTATTAGGACTGAATGATCTCCAACAAGAAGTTCAAGAATGTTTCCATGAACTTAGAGACCATGGCTTTGTAATTAAGAGTGAAATGCCACCAATGGAAGGATCTTCATTTTCTTGGACAAAGAGCAGAACTTAACTACTATAATAAGTGGACAAAGATCTCCACTTATTATAGTAGTTAAGGAGTTGGCAATATTTTCATGTAATTCATTTTTCTGTCATCTATTCTAGCCCCAAACTATGCTACAAGTCAATGACATATTATTCTTAAAAGAATCATGATAGCTAGTGGTGTTCTATACTTTAAACACCTTAAAATTATTCCCTATTCCAAGTTTATATCCAATAGAGCCATTAGAAACTTCTCTCTAAGAATGGCCTTTCCATTGTATTTATTTTATATTTCAATTGATAGACGATCCATCTTTGTTATGTAGTTCCCTAATTTAACCAGACCTTACAATTTCTCTTCAGATGTTTCAGAGTTAGGCCTATATTTAGGGAGTTTCTGGTGGGGTTATACAATAGAGTTGACATTCTTTATCTACTTCCAGAGTGATAATTCTAGACCTGAATTTATTCATTGTTTGCAGTGTCTTTAAAAATTATTTTTAAGTTTTATTGAGGCATTATTGACATAAAAACTACTAAAATGATAAGTTTTGACATATTTATATACTCATGAAAACATAACCACAATCAAGATGATTAAAATATCTACCACTTCTATCAGAGGTTCTTGAAGACTTGGATAAAATAAACACACAAATAAATTGAAAGTTATTTTATGTTCATGGATCAGAATTAATATTGTTAAAAATGTCAACACTACCCAATGCCATCTATAGATTCAATCCAATCCCTATAAAAATTCCAATGGCATTTTTTTTTTTACAGAAAATAGACACAACAAACCTAAAATGTGCATGGGCCCCACAAGACTCCATATAGCCAAAGCAATCTCAAAAAAGAAGATGAAAGCTGGTAGCATCATGCTTCCTGATTTCAAACTGTATTACAAAGCTACAATAATCAAAACAGTATGCTACCAGCATAAAAACAGATAAATAGACCAATGAAACAGAATTGAAAACCCAGAACTATTGATAGAATATATATATATATATATATATATATATATATATATATAGTAAACTATATATACAGTGGGGGGAAAGTAATATCTTAAACAAATGGTATGGAAAACTGGATATTCATATGCAAAAAAATCTGGACTATATCTTAAAACACAAAAATTAAAAATTGATTAAAGGCTTAAACATAATAAATGAAATCACAAAATTTCTAGGAGAAAACATCCTAATGGTCAACAGGTACATGAAAACAGGCTCAACAACACTAATTATCATGGAAATGCAGATTAAAACCACGAGATATCATCTCACCCATTAGAATGGATATTATGAAAAAAGACAAGAGCTAAATGCTAGGAGGATGTGCAGAAACGAGAACCCCTAAGCACTGTTGTTGGGAATGGAAATTGGTATAGCCTATATGGAAACCAGCATGGAGGTTCTTCAAAAAGCTAAAAATACAATTACCATATGATCCAGCATTTTGTTTCTGGGCATATCTGTGAGGGAAAGGAAATCACTATCTCAAGGAGTATCTGCAGCCCCATGTTGACAAAGCTTTCTTAGGCACATCAAAAACACAATCCAACCTGGAGAGCATTATGCTAAGCGAAATAAGTCTGTTGGAGAAAGATAAATATTACATTATCTCACTCATTGGTGGAATATAACGAACAACATAAATTGATGAACAAAAACAGAGTCAGAGACAGAGAATCATTGATCAGGCCGTCAAACCACAGAGGAAAGGCAGGGGAGGGTGGCAACTAGTATGCATGCATATAAGCATGCAATGTCTTAACATTGAATGCTGTTAAGAAAATGAAAGATAAACCACAGGCTGGGAGAAAGAATTGAAAAGCATATATCTGATGAAAAATACTTGTATCTAGAATACATAAAGAAACTCTAAGCCTTAAAACACAAATAATCCAAAAGAATTTTTAAAGGTGAAAGGATGCTTATCCAAAGAAGATACGTGTTGGGAAATAAGCACATATAAGAAGATGCTCAACATCATTAGTCATTAGTCACTAAAACCACAATGATATACCACTATATATACGGCTTTCTTATGACCCAGCCTTGTCACTCCTAGACATTTACCCAGAGAAATGCAAGTAAATGTCTACACAAAGACTTGGAAATGAGTATTTATGGCAGCTTTATTTATAATAGCCCCAAACAGGAAACAACTGAGATGTTCACCAATAGATGATGAACTAATTGTGTCATATCCTTTCAATGGAATACAACTCAACAATAATAAAGAATGAATTCTTGGTTTTCCACAACATGGATGAATATAAAAATAATTATGCTGAGTAAAAGAAATCAGCTCCTCCAAAATATATGTTGTATAAAATGTAACTAATATTTAGTGGTGAAAGCAAAACATGACTTTTTTTGGATATTGAAGCAAAGGTGGGGGGGGGGGGCAAAACGCGTTATAAAGCCGTGTCAGAAAACTTTTGGGGGATGGGTATTTTTACTCTTCATTATATTGATACATATCTCAAAACTTATCATCAAGTTGTGTGTTTCAAACTTGTGCTAGTATGGCTCAGTGATTGAGCATTGACCTATGAACCAGGAGGTCAGGGCACATGCCCAGGGGACATGCAAGAGGCAGCCAATCAATGATTCTCTCTAATCATAGATGCTTCTATCTCTCTCTCTCAAATCAATTAAAAAGTATAAAAAAATTGTTCTATCTTGTATCCTGTATAGGCTTGGTCTATAGCTACTAGGATTGTTTTCTCTAACTCCTTACTTTATTCTATATACTACACTAAAATGATAAACACCCATCAGCCAAGTAACAAGAGATTATCTCAAGGTCTTTGCAAACATCAAGAGTCTAGCACAGTTGTTGTTTTTTTTATAAAATATGAGAGGTGTATTCATTAGGTTAGACCTGTTGTGCTGTAATAACTAATGTACAACTCCCAAACCTCAGTGGCTTAGCACTACAGCTTATTCCTGGTGGCAATCCGATCATGGACAATTTGAGGGTTCTCATCTGCGGGGTCCTCTCTCAGGACTCAGGATGAAGAAGTTGCTTCAGCTGAGGTTGTGGTCATTGTGGCAGAAAGAAAGACAGTTGGGCACTCTATTACTATGCATTGGCTCATGAAGTAGCTGCTTGGCTCTTATGCCCACATTTCATTGGCCAAAACAAGTCACATGGTCAATGTAACTCAAACATGCCCCAAAGCATATCCTATTACTACCAGTAGTAGGTGCCCAAATATTTTGTGGACAGCACCCATGGTGGCCACAAAAGGAAGGGTATATCTAGATGAAACCAGATTATTGTGATTTTGAAGCCATGGGATATTACCATCTTGAATATTTGTCTGAAACTGTGGACCATTTGTATTATGGCTGGGAGTGATGTAGAGATATTATTTTTCTTGAAACAGTGCTTGTAGGTTAATATTTTGTAAGGAAGTTTATGATTAAGCTTTCTTGGATAACATATTCTAGAGGACCAAGGAACTTTTGCTGTGATAAATTAGAAAAACTGTGACCACGTGGGAAAATGTTCTATTTTCCTAGTTCAGTGATCTATATAATACATTTTAAATTAATCCTTGATGATCTTTAGGTTTTTAAAACTCAGCACAGTGGCTACTACTCTGAGTTATGTTGGGGGGAAAAATACAAATTCAAAGGGGGTTTGATTAAATAACCATTTCTTCCTTTTAAAAAAGTCTAGCATTCATTTAGCACTTTATAAATTACATCATGAAGAATTATTGGGTCACTCTAGATTTAAGTAGATACTTCATAGAAGTATCATATATTTAAACATCTTGGAAAATGTCCATCATGTGAAGAACTATGGAAATTATTATAAGACCATATACAGCAATAGAGCAAACCTAGCTGTCAGACGTATTTTGAAATCACACAATAAAACAGAAATCCAATAATGATTATGAGAATTCCAGTGTGGGGAAAAAATAGATCTTGTGTTTTTCCACTGTTCAGAGGAGTTTAAAGAATAAAGGATTGAAATTATATTCTTCTATTTTCAAACAGAGTTCATTATCATAAAAGAAATCATGACTTAAGTAATAAACGTGCCTTGTATCTTTCTCAGGTCCTTCACTAATTACAGTCCTCTTTACCGGGTGTGCCAGATGTCGTTGGATGTGGCCACACTGGCATCATAATGTTTTATACTAAACATTTCTTGGCACGACCTCAGTCCTTTCTTGTACAGGAGAACTGTAGGGAGAAAATAACAGAAATCAATTTCTGAAGACTATAAATCTTCAGTATTTTCTGCTTAATGCTTTTTATACAAATTACCCCCTCTTACCTAGTTGCTATAGAGATCACAAAAATTTTTTTTGGAACTTTAATCCTTATAAAAAGCCACAGGAATATTATGGTTAAACATTTCAAAGCTATTCCGTTAATACGGGAAACTGTTAGAGTGCTTTGAACATTCACTGTTTAGTTTCCTAATTATTTCAGCTTGAAAATTTGACCAAGGTTTACTTCAGCTTTGAAAGTTCACAGAAAAGTTAAAGGACACAATTTGCCTTAGGATTTATGAAAGCCAGAAATGGTGTTGGATATTTCCATGCCATTTACAAAAACTTTTGTGTTGATGATAATTCAACAAATAGATATCTCTGTTAATGTCAGTCTGGTTATATTTTTAAAGTTACTCATATAGATCTGTGAGTGGCTCCCTACTGTTATAGAATAATGACAAACTTTTAAAAAAAAACACTTTTATTTTGAAAAATCTCAGTGTTGAATGAACACTTGTAGTACATTGCCTAGGTGTGTCAGTTGTTAGCACTGCTGCTTTTATTTTCTCTTTCACCTTATATAAGTTGGTTTATTTTGCAGAATGGGTTATATCTGCTTGGCCATATAAGAGGGCAGATTCCTTTCTCTTTGCAAACTCTTAGTGCATTGCCCATTGAACACCAGATTCTGTTTTGTTTTGTTTTTTTTGTTTGTTTGTTTGTTTTGTTTTTAATATACGTATTTTATTGATTTTTTTACAGAGAGGAAGAGAGAGGGACAGAGAGTTAGAAACATTGATGAGAGAGAATCATTGATCAGCTGCCTCTTGCACACGCCCTACTGGGGATGTGCCCGCAAGCAAGGTACATGCCCTTGACCGGAATCAAACCTGGGACCTTTCAGTCCCCAGGCCAACACTCTATCCACTTTTTGGCCAGATTCTGTTTTAATGCTTATTAAAAGATAAAAGTATTTTCTTTCTCAACCATCTGAGTGGAGAGGATTTTGGATTGTGAGAAGGTTGTGTTTTAAATTATTTTGTTCACATAAATATATGTTTGTGCAATTATCTATACTACTAAAAGGGCAATATGCTAGTTAGGGCAGATGTCTTCCCAACATCCATCCGGATAAAACCACAGCGGCCAGGAGCCCCAGCAGTTGAGAGGCTCGGGGCTTAGGCAGCTGTAGACTCAGGAGGCCATGAACCCCAGCAGCTGCGAGGCCTGGGCTCAGACTTCACAGCCACCACAGCAGCAGTGGCAGCAGCAGTGGGGTGATGGGGGTGGTGCATTCCCCTGATCAGCCCGGTTGCCTCCTGCAGAGGGAGGCCAGACTGTGGGACATCCCCTGAGGAGGCAGGCTGGGTTAAGAGACCTCCCCCTAGTGCATGAATTTTTGTGCATTGGGCCTCTAGTCTATAGATATAAAAGCCTAAGTGACCAGTGACCTGCCAACCAGTTGGCTGGTAGTTATGAGGTGCACTGACCACCAGGGGGCAGATACTCAATGCAAGAGTGGAAGCCAAAGGCATGGAAACATGGAACAGACTGATGAATCTCAGAGGGAAGTGGGGAGGGGGTAGGGTGGGAAGAAATAAACCAAAGATCTTATATGCATAGTAGAGGCCTGCTGCACAGACTCTCTGTGGGTCCCTCACCAACTCTCTGACATCCCCCAATGGGTTATGGATTGCAGGAGGGCGCAAGCCAAACCGAGGGACCCCACTGGTACACTGGGTCTCTAGTATGTATATAATATATATATAAAAGATAAGTGCTGAAAAATGTCTTAGATGGAAGATGATATGATGAGTGGCTTGGTAAGATATTATCTTCCTTATATTTCTTATTAATATTTTCTAATAAATAAACTCAGATTATCCAATTTAGGATTTAAAGAAACACAAAATAATTCTTTGTTTTCCTTGAGATCTATCTAAAATAATAATTACATTATCTATGCATTTCTAACTTTCTAAAGAGGCTGTCTCTTGATTTAACTGACAATAACATCTTTGAAAAGTGGAAGATAATCCAAAGCAACTTGAAGACCAAATTAATTTTCTCATAAAAAATAAAGAAAATGAGATTTGTTGTACTAGATTTAAAAAGCGAATTCTAACACCTTTTCTGCCATATTGTATTAATATAAAAAGTATTAAAATTAGTTCTGGCTCTATAACAAAATACCACAGACTGAGTGGTCTGAGCAACAAATATTAATTTCTCACAATTCTGGAGGCTGGAAGTCCAAGGTCAGAGTACCAGCATAGTCAGGTTCTTGGTGAGGACCCCTTTCCTGGTTAGACCCACAGAAGGCCTCTATATAAACAGAGATCTGTGTCTCTTCCTCTTTTTATAAAGTCACTAATTCCATCAACTCCAAAAGCCCTACCTCCAAATATCATCACATTGGTGATTAAGGCTTTAATATATGGGTTTTAGTGGGACAACTAAATTTAGTTCTTAGTACTCATCCGAGGCAAGAAGAGTAAAAAGACCAAGATGTGGATAATAATGTGGACCCACAATAGTTCAGTCCCCACACTTCTTTCTTCTTCCCTTCAATAGCCTTCCTATCTCTCTCCTTCTCTTTTCCTGTGTCCTCTGCTTAGGGATTTGGGCCACATGCTGTATTGCTTAAAGGAGAATGACTAAGCCATCATTAGGTCTCCATTTTTTTCCCCCCTGACATGGAGTGTGTCTTAGGGACAACCATTGTGAAATTCAGCATGAGGGTTTGAACAGTGGCCATTTGTGAATTGTTTGGAACTTGATCCTGGTGGATTGGCAGGTAACCAGGTGAGCCTGCACTGGCTTGGAGATGAACACAGCCATTCAGTAGGGGCACTGAGGAGCATGCATGGGTCTTGAATGTGTTAACAATTTAGAATAATCTAAAAGAAAACCATTCTCTGTCATCCCTTAGCTGCATGATTTTGGAAAGTGCTGAACCATTCCATGGCTTACTGGACTTATTTGTAAAGTTTGGAGAAGCATACCTGCCTAGTTAGAAAGCCTTTATAGACTGTTGAATTTTTTCACTATTGATGCTTCAGGCTTCTTCACAGCACAGCCTGCTGTACACTCCAAGGGCTCTCCATGACTCAGCCTCTAACGCCATGGTCTCCAAAAACCAAGAAATCCACCACCATGGCCAGTTGTCTCCTGTGCTTTTTTTTATGCTTACATTGATTTGGCTGATATATGGCAGGAGGCTAAAAGGCCATACCTTAACTCTGTATCTTCAATTCATAAATAAACAATATATCACTCACTGACATCTCGCCACGTGAGGGTGCATGATTAATTCCCTGCAGGAGTCTTCTCAGCTGCAGCCAGACTCAGAAGTATGTGTTTGGCATGCCTGTCATGATGTCTGTTTTATTACCCTTGTCTTATAGTTTATCAATGGAAGAATGCAAAGATTAAGGTCTCCATCCAAAAATATCAACTCTAACCTGTCAACTGCTTATATGCAAAGGCCATCATTGTGACGTTTTTATTAGACATTAATATCCCAGTACCACTGTTTATTAAATTGGAACCATGGACAACTAATTTTAACCATTTGAGAGAAATGTAAGAAATAAATATATCCTCAGACCTCCTGTAATAATTTCCTTCAGTATATTAAGAAAAAATCCTCTGTTAAAATGCTAATATTCTTAGTTTGAAAAATGCAATAACCTAATTAGGCATTAAACCTTAGGCCAAGTTTATCAGAGCCATTCATTGGGAAGCAATATAGCATAATGGTTAAAAGCAGCAGGCTTTATATCTTTAATTCATTTACTTCTTTTCATTTTATGCCCACTCTCATTGTTACGATTGCAATAATTTCCAAATTGGTCTCTTTTCACTTTTTCCTGAGTACTTCCAATGTCTAATCCTAATAGGAGCCAGGGAAATTTAAAAAACAACTTTTTAATGACAATCTGATTATGTCTCTCTTTGTTTAATTATTGTCATAATATAACTAGAGGTCTAGTGCTTGAAATTTGTGCACTCAATGGAGGTCCCTCAGCTGGCCTGCACTCTCTCACAGTGCAGGAGCCCTCAGGAGATGTCCTACTGAGAGCTTAGGCCTGCTCCTCAAGGGGAGCGGGCCTAAGCTGGCAGTTGGACATCCTTAGAGTTGCCATGGAGGCAGGAGAGGCTCCCACCACCACCACTGTGCTCATCAGCTGCAAGCCTGGCTTCTGGCTGAGCGGCACTCCCCCTATGAGAGCGCATTGATCACCAGGGGGCAGCTTCTACTTTGAGCATCAGACACCTGGTGGTGAGTGCGCATCATAGTAACCAGTCATTCCAATGTTAGGTCGATTTGCATATTAGCCTTTTATTATGTAGGATTTATTTTTCCTGATATCAACCAAGTTTATCCCCAGTATTTCTTCCTTTACCTTCATCTAATTCAAGCAGGTGGTGGTTAGTTTTGTAATCTTTGTCTCAGAGAAAGTATATGGCATGAAAGAAAGTAGAAAAGTCCCTCTTGGGTTTTGATTTCATGCTTATTGAGGAGATTATTCTAGATGTCTCCAATGAGACAGAGAATGAAGAACTATACAATGGAGAGAGGGTGCTGTCTTTTCCCTGTTAGAAATGATTAGGTCAGAAAGGGTGGAGACAAAGGAGACTTACTAAGATTAGAAATATTAGTGTGTTCCAAATAGATGGTTCTTATGCTTTGAGTTTAACATGGCAGAATCTCAGGGAGTGTTTAATAATCTAGGCAGATATGCTTGAGCCATAGCATAGCCTGTACATATACCTGTACAAAACCAGCAAAAATAGTTCTTATTTCCTTATACATGGCATGCAGTTAGCAGAGTCCCTAGATTAGGGGTGTCGAACTCAATCAGAGAAGGGGCCAAAATCTAAAATCCAGCCTAAATCGCGGGCCGAATGGTTTACTGAACAGTCATAAACTGACAATGTCATAAACTGACAGTGGAGTGCAGTGATGACAGCGCGGTGCGGGCCACATTGCAAGGCCTGGTGGGCTGGATTTGGCCCGCGGGCCTTGTGTTTGACACATGTGCCCTAGATGATAATAATAAGGAACAGTGTCACAGCAGTAATTTTGTTTAGAAAGAACTATGGGGCAGGGAAAATGAGGGATGGTGATTGAGATATCAGCTTCATTGAAATTAGGTTTCCACCTTAATATTAAGCATGGAGAGAGGAGGCTTCAGTAGGATTACTCCAAGAGCCTGAAATCTATCTCCAGCATTTTGGGAGACCCAGAACTGGGGCCTGATTTCCACCCAGAAGACCTTAGTGCAGGAGAGACCAGGCTGGGAGCCACTCTGTGGGAGAGTGAACATAAGCTGCTGGCAGGGAAGTAAGCACACTTTCTCCTGCTGTGGGTTAGATGAGGTGTGAGTGCTCCTGGTAGACAAGGTGTGTCCACAGCGCAGAGAGAGCTCTCACTAGAGCTATTGGAAGTCCTGTCCAAGAGCATTTCCTGGAAGAGACTCAATGACCATTGGCTGAGGGAAAGAGGTGAGAGGAAGGAGACGTGCTGTTCCCCTCACTGAACTTACAGCTAGAGTGGCCCAGCAGAGGAGCTTTTGATGAACCTTCAAAAGCACTCAGAAGTGAAATAGTCATTTGTAAACATTTGTCTAGTCCAAAGAACTGAAGCAATCTCGCAACAGAGTCAGTTCAAAATCAAACAACATATCCCTTGTTTTCCCTGAGTGGGAAAGTATAGGATTGGCCCAAGCTGGAGGCAGGTGGGTCCAGGACCAGGATGCGAGAGTCTTGGAAAGTAGGAAAAGTACCCACACATAGAAGAAAGGCATGGCTAGCGAAGTTACAAAGACAATCAAAAAACTTGACCTACACCTTTATTTAGTTAATTATTTATTCAAGATTTATCGAGAGTCTACTTACAGTGACATGGACTGTGTTGGGTGCTGAGAATACAGAACCAAAAAGGGTCCTCAGGGAGCCTGCAGCTCAATCTAAAATCAACAATAATAATAATAATAATAATAATAATAATAAATATATAGATACATAGGTATATAGATATATAGATATATAGATATTCATTCCAGTTTGATGCCTTCACAGACTAGAAAAGATATTCAGTTCTTTTATTTATGAACTGGTAGAATCAAAGTTCCATCTTTTATAATGACAGGCTAATAATTACCCAAGTGCAGGGCTTTCTGGTGAATCCGGAGTGAGGGAATGTCATTTCAGGCCTGAGGTTAGAACAGATCTTCGCATTTTGGGCATCTTGTAGTAAATGGCCAACCTGACTTAACCCCTCAGACCCAGGTAGAAAGGCAGACATATCGATCATGTGCCTGAGGTCGCAACTTGGGGAGCTTATTGAATGCAGTATGGTAGAGCTAGTCTATGTATTTAGGTCTAAATAAACACATCTACAAATCAGCCAGATTTTAATCCAGTATGAGTACATATTTGAGGTCCTAAATATTTACTTTTTTGGTTAATATTTATGGTGACATTTCTTCATATAGTTTAATATGTACACATATGACACTAAATAAGGGATAGATAAGAGGTTTATTTTTCAAAGTGCATGAAAGAGGTGATAGTCATTGCTTTACATGTGTGTGGTATAGCCTTAGAGGGAAGGTGGGTGATGATAAGGTGATAGGACAGGGACCCAGAAAATGAAGCTGAGCAAAAGTTAGAACAAGAACTTATTTCTCTAGAGTTTTAAAATTACATGAGAAGGGATGTATCTTAATTTGCTATGGCTGCTGTAACAAGTAACCACAAACTTAGTGGCTTAACGCCATTTATCTTACAGCCCTGGAGGTCAGAAGTCTGACAGGAGTCTCAATGGACAAACATTAAGGGGTCAGCAGGGCTGTATTCCTTCCTGGAGGCTCTAGGGGAGAATCCATTGCTTCCCCTTTTCTAGCTTCTGGAAGGGCACCTGCTTTTCTTGGCTTGTGGCCCTCCATCAATGGCAAGTTGCTTCCCATCTTACACTGCCATCTTTCTGGTTTTCTGACAGCAACCAGGAAAGGTTCTCCTTGTTTCAGGACCCATGCAATGAGACTGGGCCCACCAGATAACCCAGGATAATCTCCCCATCTCAGGATGCTTAACCTTGATCACACCTGCAAAGTCACCTCTCCCTGGAGCCCTGTAACAGCTTCTGACTCCTTTCCCAGCTTCCACCTGTGTTATTCTGCACACAGCAGGCAGGGCCTCCCATTTCAAATGCAAGTCAGACCATGGCACTCCTTTTCTTAAAGCCTTTAAGCTACTGGTGTATCAGTGTCTCAAGCCCTGAGCCTGAGTCTCTCTCTCTGAGCTCACCACCATCTACCATCCTCCTCCTCACTGAGAGCTCCAGCTCTCACCCTTCCTCAAACATACTAAGCTCCCTTCTGCATCAGGGGCTTTCTCCTGCCTAGATCCCTCCTCCCCTAAATACCTGCGAGATTCCTTCTTTCACTTCCTGCACATCTTGTATCATAAATCAGTGGGTGAGATGCAAGATGCCTTAATGACCCAAGTGATTAGGAGTCGTTTATTGTGCGAGGCCCAGAGGGAGGTGTCTCTTCCAAATCTCTGAGCAACACATACAGGAAGTTTCCGTATTTATACTTTTTGGGCCTCTTTGTTTGCAGATATTATAAAGGGCTCTGTGAGTTATTGTTACAGACAGTTGTAACCTTGTATACATAATGAGTTAGTACTTGGCATAAGAATATGGGAATTATTATCAGTATTAGTCTGTATTACTCTATCACATTGGATAGCTAGCTTGCTAGGTCAGACAGTTAAGTTTATTTTTTCTATTATTTGAACTAAAAACAAAGTCATTTTATAGAATAAGAGACTCTTAAAGTGACAGAGTTTATAATTACAGAGTTTACAGGACTAAGGACTATCTAACAATAACAGAGAATTCAAACAGCACTTTTATACAAGATGGAGGTTACTATGCTTCAGTCTCTCCCTCCCTACATGTTGACTCATGAGTAATGCCTTCCCTGATCATCTGTATAAAATCCCATTTCTCCCTTCCCTATATTTCCCCATCTCCTTAACTTGATTTATTATTATTTTTTTATCTCTATAGCACTCATCACTATCTGACATTCTATTTATTTACACATTTTTTGGTTATTATCTGTTTATTTACACATTTATTTGGCTATTATTCTCCTTTGTAGAATGCAAGCTCTATGAGAGCAGGAATTTACTTTGTTTTGATTCCTGCTATAAACCCAGTGCCTAGGTCAGAACCTGGTACATAATAGGTGCTTTATAATTATTTTTACTTTCTGAAAGTAAAATTAATGTTTACTGCAGAGAATGGAAAAAATATAGAAAGATACACAGGAAGAACATGCGTCTCAAAGAGACATCTACTGATAGCATTTTGTTGGATTTCTTCCAGGCTTTTTAAACAATATATATAATTTGAAATCAGAATTATTCTTTAAATAAAGTTTATATGCAGCTTTTCAGTAGAATATGTTGTGACAACTTTTACGTTATGCGTGATCTTCGGTTTGTTGCTTTTCTTGCTAAATTATAAAAAAATGGTTCTGTTATGTTTCCCAGTCATAGAATGTTAAATTTCTTTAAATGGTGAAAATATCATTTAAAGAAATTTAACATTAAAATAAAAGTTCTATTCTTATGGCACTAAATACTTGAAGTATAAAAAAGTTTATGGTGGCCAACATAATTTCCTAAAAATATAATTTTCTAGAGGAAGCTTACTGTGCTGGCATGTCAATATTTCAGACGCTAGGACTACAAGTTTGAACTGGAGCACTTTAATATTGCTTTATATTCAGTCTGTGGGTTGTGGAAGTAGCAACTTGCTTTTGGTTGCCTAGAAAAATGTATGCCATTAAAACACTCTTTATATGCAACCCTGGAAACATATCCCATGCATTATGTATTCATAAAAAGTTAATTTTACTTACAGCTTGTCACATACTATGGTATAAGGAAGCATAGTTCGGATACACTTCAATTGAATTATGCTTCTCTTTTTGACAGAGTGGGGAAATATATTTGTAAGAATGGATAAACACACCTTGAACTGCCTACTTTTGGAGAAGGAGGCAGAGGGAAGCACATCAACATTATTCTGTTATTAAAATATCTATGGAAATAGACATTTTGGAAATTTAATAGCTACTTGTTTTCTAAATTGGGTGCCTGAAATACTTTATGTCAAAACCGGGTGACAGTGACTCTAGGAAGCAGGGAACTCCTAGAAAAATATTTTCCAGAGTTGCAGTTTTTTAATGGGAATACGGCGCAAGAAATCTGTTGTTGCCTTTTCTGGCATCTGATACTTTGATGCTTCATTCAAAGTAATTCAAAGATTAGTTTCCCTAATTGGCTGCTGTTGCTTATTTCACATGCGATGGAGATAGCGCTTGTTTTTATAGAACAGAATGTACCAGCACAGCATTTGAACATTATCTCATATTAATATTGACAAACATCCACCCAGAAAGATTAATTTCTCCTCTTCAACGAATTCATTAATTTACAAATCATTAAGAACATAAAATCTGGAATGCGAAACTGAGACAGGAGAGGAAATGAGAGGTCTGTAGTACTGTGTCCATCTATGAGGATGCATTGAGGTCTAACAAATCCCAATTGTAGTGTAATATCTGCGTGAACACTATATATTACCCATTGCAATCCTTAGGCCACTAATTAATTCCAGTATTACTCATCTTTTATCTTGCTATCCTGGAAATACATGTTCCTGGTCACTAGGGTTTCCAGAGAAGAAAACAGATGAATCAGTGGGAATCCAAAATTATTACGGAAAAAAAGAAAAAAAAAAAAAAACACATGGAAAAAACCCCACAATCCAGCCAGGAAAAAAAACTCTTAAGCACATGCTCTGCCATAAAAGGATTAGACAAAAGCCACCATATTAATTAATAATATAGTAATTGTGTTTAGACTACATTCTTGATTAGAGGATGGAAAACACTTTTAATAGTCAATTCTGTGTGTCTGAATTTTTCTTGATGAGAATATTAAAAGAAACTAATGAAATCAATTGACCCTATGTGCTTAGCTACATCCTCTCTCAAGAAGCCTATTGCTAGTTTGGTGTCTCCAGACAACAACTCTAGCCCTCATCTTTTCTTATAGAAAATGCTGCAGCCATCCTATCTGGTCTGTAGAGAACTGTTAGGGAGGAAGGAACAATCTGAGATTAAGATGGGGTTATTGTGCGGTGTGGGAAGGCTGGGGAGAACTGTTGCCAGAGAGACCTCAAGTTGACGACCTAAGTGGAGGGTGAAACAGTTTAAACCCAGGCTGAATCACTGTCCCAGGGTCTAATGCAACATCAGGGGGGATTAGAATCATTAAGCCAGGTGCCAGATATGCCTGATCTTGGGATGTTTAAAAGGTGATGCCTAGGTGCAGACAGACACCAATGCCAGGCAAAGGGATAAGCAGAGGTTAAGGAGGTTGGCTCTTCCCACTTCATTTCCTCCCCTCCCTGCTGACTCTGGTGACTGTAATTCAGGATGAGGCTCAGGAATCAAAGTTCCCAGACATGCAGTTGGAAGTCCATTTCAACTTATTAGTTATTAATATACACTAGGTGGGGGCTTGGATAGTACAATTTGATGGCTGTGAGGACAATTAAAAACCTGTGCCCAGAACAAACCACTGAACCTCAGAGGGAAGGCAGTGGGTGGGAAGAGATCAACCAATGAAGTTGTATGCATATATGCATGACCCATGGACACAGACAACGGGGTGGTGAGGGGTATGGGGAGGAGGAGGGGAACAGAGTGGAAGAGGGTAATGGGGGAAAAAAAGAGAAACTATGCAATACAACAATAAAAATTAAAAAACAAAAACTTGTACCCAAAGTACAAAACACAGTAGTTTTGGGAGGAGTAGACTTTCCTAAGACACCTCATGTTCCGCCAGGTCTGGCTCGAGTCTGGGTGGGTTTTTATTGAAGGTAGCGGGGACCGCGCTGAACAATACACACAGAGCCTAGGAGATTCCAGCAGCATTGTCAGATAAAACACACAAAACAAGTAGTACAACGTCCTTTTATTGAACCTCTTCTATTTTTGAAGCACCGTCCATACCAAGCACGTCTCATTTTCCAGCTAAGGAAAAGTGAAGATGAGATTAAATATATTATTTACTACTCCTTGCTTGTAAACAGGGACGTTGGGATTTGAATACAAGTCTGTCTGATCCCAAAGCCTGTGGATAGTCTGTTATTCTCCGGCTATGACATGTAATTTTTTTCCTTTAGGGCAACATCTCTGGATGTGTGCGAAAAGCTAGCAGCTCCTAAGAAGGATGGAGTCTCAGAAGGATATTTATCCCTCAGCTCCCAATGGGGTCCTTACCTCAGTGCCCAGTGCTGGCTGATGCTCCCAGGTAACCCTCCTCACACCCGGAAGCCATTTCCTCCCGCGGACCCCAGAGGGCAGCTTGCAGCAGCGCCCCGAGCCCTCCAGGGGTCGCCACAAAACTCCGCCCTTCACTCGGATCCAGGTTCCCAGGGACATTTTGCAAGCCCCGTGGGTGTTGCTGGGGCAGCGAGGCCATGTGACACGCCCAGAGGG
Organism: Pipistrellus hanaki; assembly: GCF_964339955.1. Lineage (NCBI taxonomy): Eukaryota > Metazoa > Chordata > Mammalia > Chiroptera > Vespertilionidae > Pipistrellus > Pipistrellus hanaki. The sequence goes on from NC_140505.1 coordinate 147,541,985, forward strand.
TCCCCCTTTCTCCCCCCAGCTGCCCCTCGGGTGTCTCTGGGCGCCCAGCAGCCCTGCTCGCTCAGGGTGACGCCTCACACCCGCCCAGATGCTGCAGGGTAGATTCCATCCCTAAAGCTCAGCCAGAATCAAACACAGTATCTGAAGGACCAGGTAGCAAGTCCCGCATTTATTTTTGTATGTCCCTCAACATGCACAGGGTGGTTTATTTAAATAGACTTTAGAAGCAGTTTTGGATGCTTAGACTTCCCCAAAGTAAATATAATAAGATAAGTATCACCGGAGAAATACAACAGCCTGGAGGTGCTTGAGAGACAGGTTAGGTAGTTTGACTTTATTTTGTCATCTAATAGAAGGTTAAAGATTCCTGAGATCATAGCACTGGATTTGGGAAGTCTAATTTAACAATAATATTCTAGATTCATGGTCGGCAAACTGCGGCTCGTGAGCCACATGTGGCTCTTTGGCCCCTTGAGTGTGGCTCTTCCACAAAATACCATGGCCTGGGGGGGGGAGGGGGTGTCTATTTTGAAGAAGTGGCGTTAGAAGAAGTTTAAAAAATTTGGCTCCCAAAAGAAATTTCTATCGTTGTATTGTTGATATTTGGCTCTGTTGACTAATGAGTTTGCCGACCACTGTTCTAGATGGTCTGGAGGGAGGAAACTGAGGCAGAGAGGCAATTAAGACGCTATTACAACTTTAGAGGTAAGAAGTTAATTGTCAGAGCTAGAGTGGAGGTAGAGTAAGCTAACCTTTTGAACTGACTAGGATGGATTAAAAATGGATGTGTTAAATTGCAGTGTCCGTGAGGTTAGTGGCTTCTTTAATCAGAATTGGGGAAACCAGTTAAAGAACTGTTTTTGGTTATGAAGATGAGTGTGACTTTAGATGAAATCTGAGGTGGCAATGGGACATCCAGGGAGACGTGCAGGACAGAATGCTTAAAATGTTTGGTTTGGAGCCCATGCTGTTTAGGAATGACAGCTGAAACCACTAAAACAGATAACCTGGCGAATAAAGATCAACCAGGGCCAAAGCAAGAGTTCTTGCCAGCACATTTCACAAAGTCATTATTACCCTAATTTAATGAAAAGAATTTTAAAAGCTAAATCAATGCCAGCACTAGAACCAGAATTCTTGGTGGTTCCAGGTCTTCAATTCCATTGATTAACTTATTTGCCTCCCAGGTTGAAATAACAATAAAGAATAAAATGTGGCTAAATCACAAGTTTAAAAAGCATTCAAGTGGAAAACTGCTGAAAGAGGGTAATAAAATAGCATCTACAAAAAAAACTCCCTTTGGCATTTTCAACTTTACCTCAGAACTGCTAAAGAACCGAGTCTTGTCTTTTTCAACAAGATTTCAGATTTTTCAACCAGATACTATGAGGATTCTTGTATGGGTTTTGTATGGATTTTCTTTTTGGAAACTAATTTTTGGTAAATATCGAACAAATTAGACTACAGATGGATAATTCTGTTTTATTAAAATCCCAAAGATGACACTTTGAACAAACTCATATTTAAAAATATGAAACATAATTGTTCTTACCTGCCTTCGAGGTTTTGTGTGTAACACCAACAAGATTTGAGCACAGTTTGTCTATTTATATCTGGGTTTTAATGAATATTGTGAAAATTAGAAGTTTGGATATGCAGTGTATACCAAACCACTCGAAAAATAACAGTGCTAATAATGATAACTACTTTCTGTGGAGCAACACTTAAAAACTAGTTATTTACGTCTGTTATATCTTTTATCCCTTACAATGACTGGATGAGGTGTTATTATCCTTCAGAGGAAGACACTGAGATTCTGAGAAGTTTCATAATATTCCCAGGGAAATGAGAAACAGGCCCATGGTGTCTTATTTCCAAAAGGAAAGGGGAAGGAAACAAGTAAGTATCAGATACCACGCCTGGACCTTCGTGTAACTATCTTGTTTAATCAAAAGTAGGAGTTACGAAATAGATGTAATATGAACTTCATGCTTAGCACTTTGTATTATTACCAAAGTACACGTCTGAGTGGCATTTTAAATAAGAGAACTTTGTAGTGCATTATAATGACTTTTCCGCATTTCGGCATTACATTTTATAGGCGAAGCTTAAGTCCTTGACCCTATAAAGAGCTAAAGGAATTGTTATTTCACATCAAGACTTTTCCCTTCTTACAGTATTTAATGACTGCTGAAGCATTTCTTCTTTGCAACCCAGCTCGTAAAACCATTGGCCTCCACTTAAAAATAGAGATGCTGGGAATTGGGTTCTTGCTCTGTGAACACGTGTTGCCTAATCCTAGTGTTAGCCTTCCTTTTCAGCTTCCAGGCAGAAGCAAGAGCAGGGCAGGTTGAACTGGTTTAATGGTAGCCTCTCTAGAGAGCGTTACTTCCATTTTGCTTAAAAGTTGGTGATCAAGTTCTGTTTCTTTTTGCAGTCATGTGACTATCTTGAGGGGAGTGCCTAAATGTAGCCAAGTAAAACAGAAATAAAAGTTATTCAAATAAAACAGAAATTATATTCCAAATTGCTCTTTGTTAGTGATTTATAATGAATCCTCTTTCTGTGGCTGCTAACTCTTCTGTAATCAGGTGTTAATGGTTTAGGTCAGGGTGGGGAACATCTGGCCCGAGGGCCATATAAGGACACCCCCCCCCCCTACACCCCAATCTTTTGGTCTGGCTGGGCCAAGGTATTAGGGGTGAGATAATTAAGTGCTTTTTCCAGGCTAATTTTTTCTGCTGATAGTTTTGTATGGCCCAAATTGCCCATTGGCAGAAAAAGGTTCCCCACCCCTGTTTTAGGTAAAGAATAACATACAGGTGGAAGGTTGGGTGGGAACTAAGTTGAGAGAGGACCAGTGAGGAGGAAGGAAGTAAGCACTCTGGGAAGTTTGTCATCTTCTTGGGTAATACTGATTTTTCTTGCTTTTTTTCTTAGTTCTCTAGCAGTTAAGCAGTTCACTACTTTAGATTTTTGTTTAAAGAAAGAAAATTTTAGCCAAAACCGGTTTGGCTCAGTGGATAAAGCGTCAGCCTGTGGACTGAGAGGTCCCGGGTTTGATGCCGGTCAAGGGCATGTACCTTGGTTGCGGGCACATCCCCAGTTGGGGATGTGCAAGAGGCAGCTGATGAATGATTCTCTCTCATAGATGTTTCTAACTCTATCCCTCTCTCTTCCTCTATGTAAAAAATCAATGAAATATATTTTTTTAAAAATAAAATTTTAGGGAAAAAAATCATCCCAAAGTTCTCCACCCCCAAATTAAAAACATAGATACAGATATAGAGACAAGTTGTTGTTGTTGTTGTTGTTTAATTAACTGTCCTTGTTTGTTCAGGAGATGGAATTTTAAAAATAGATTCAGAGGTTAAAGGCCTAAAACAAGAGTTTGGTAAATGACAATCTTGGAAATATCCCAGTACCACTCATTTTTTTGTGCTGGTCTGGGGGTCTTAAGGAATACTTTCATGATTCTCATCCAAGAACGTATCATTGTGGCCAAGCACAAATACTATCATACAACACAATTGATTTAACTCAACAAACTTGTTTCGAGTGCTGAATATGCACTGTGGTTAATGTTAAGTGTAAAAGAATGAGTAAGGCAGTCTTGATTTTCAAAGAGCTTGTAGTCTTAGTACAAGCAGGCAGGTAAATAATTATTAATGATTATTCATAGGAAGTTAAGTTTCAAATTAGGTTATGAATAAATTGTCATGGAAGCACAAAGGAAGGAGGGGGTATTTGATTCTACAAAAAGGAATTCTGTACTCTGCCTTTGGGGGCTTGTATGGTATACACAGTAGTCTGTAAAGTACTTTGAGAAGTATGGCAGGGCATAACGTTCACCCAGGGTTTCACTATTTGTTCTGTTGGCATTGGCGGGAATGGCACCAAATGTTGAGTTGCAGGGTCGGTCAGAATCTGGGTTCAGCAACCTTGGTACTTGAGTTCTGGCTAAGAAAGAATCCAGAGTCAAGACTCAAACTACAAGAGCACATTTATTTAGAAAATCACAGGGATAGAAGTAGTAATTTGTAGAAGAGAACAAGTTACAGAGGCAAAGGAAGGGCCCTTGGAGCTTAGGAGTGAGGAAGGTAAAGGTGGCATGCCTGTGGGAGAGGACCCGGACAGGTCATGCTGCTCTCAGGAGGGAGAGCACACTGGGTCCTCTGTCCTGAGGGTGGAGATTTTGGGGGAAGCCCCAGGGGAGGATCTCAATAGACTACTCAGCAGTTTTCCAGGGGTGTCCTTTCAGGGTCAGTTGGTTGGCACCAGAGCAGGGGGTCATTATCTTCTAATGCATCTAGCCCTGAGGTCAGCCAAGGTATTGCTGGTCTGGTTTTGCTGCTTTTCTGGGCCTGGAACTGAAATGCAATTGAGGCCTAGATGTTACCTCCAGGGAGGAAAGGTCTAAACTGCATGACCAGCAATATGCTAGGGGAGGGAAGGTCACCCTGGGGGCAAGGTCTCACCCTGCAATTGTTGCTTGCTAGGCACCCAGGCTTTCTACCCCGGTGACCCTCTGTACCTGGCTCACCATCCTTGCTCAGCTTATGTCTGTCTAACTGCCCACCACAGTTCTATTCACTGATTTGGGAGCATGAATGGAAAACCTCCCCTTTCTCTTTCCCCTCGAGGATATGATCAGTGTTCTGCAGATGGTGCGAACTCCCAGACTGGTCTTCCTGGGTACTTACTCCGCCTGGAAATGATCTGTGTCCTTCACTAGTCTCTTAAGCATCTTGAAGAAGGGACTGACCATCTCTTTACTCCCCGTGCTTAGCAAGAGCTTGGCACCTTGTCGCCTCTCAGCACACTTTGGTAAACTGCACTAACTAGAAGAAATAAAGATATATACGAGGCTCTGATTGCCCCCAGCCAATCTTATTTCCCCTCCTACCTTCTTGACTTATTGCCTTCTTCCTGATTATGGATATTAAAGGAAATGCTTTCTTATTGAGTTTTTGAGGAACTGCTCCCATCATGTTAAGGATTTCCTGTCAGTTTGCAAAGAAGGACGGAGAAGCCACGACCTCCAGCTTTATTCTTCTCCCACCCCTCACCCTCTTTTCAGATTCTTTCTTTGGCTCTGGCAACCTCTATAAAAATGTTAATTTTATCACATAGACATAGACCGTATGGTTTCTGTATTATATATATGTTAACTGTCCAGGCTAATACTGTTCTTTGCTGTTTGACAGACATTTCAGATTAAAGCCTTTTAAAGTAATTTATTATTAAAAGAAACTAGAGCAGGTGGCCAAGAAATTCAATTACAGTTTTAGAGAATCAGTGTTTCGCTAATTAGATACTCTCTTCCACAAGATGGCGCTATAGTTCTTCCAATTATTTGGAATACAGCAACACAGGGTTTTATTTTTTTAAAAACATTTCCATCTGCCCCATATTTCTTTACTTATAAAAGTGACACATAAGAAAGAATGTAAGACTGTCACAGTCAAGGCCAGATTTACTATCTGATTTAGTGCAGTCCATCAGAATAGCCAAAGATTAGAGAATAACAGGAATTAGTACATATACAATAATGACCAGCAATGAGATATAAAATATGAATGTGAATTTATAAATATGAATCTGAGTATGATATAAAGCTTGAATATGGATTAGAAAATTTTAAAAAGCAGTATAGGTAACATTTGAATGTTCATTAGTACTACTTGTAGTTTGGGTATTTGAAATGAGTAGTTGTGTAATTAACTGGGGATTTCTTTGTTCATTCTCATAAAAAAAACATGTTAGCTATAGCATTGATTTTTAAAAAATATTTTGTTATTTAGTCACATCCTCAGTTTTTTCTATTTTTCAGTTTTATTGTTTTTGAAGTTAAGAATTTCCAATTTCGCAAATAAAGTTGCTGTTGAATCGGTTTCTAACAATGATTGGCCCTTCAATGTGCAAAGCACCGTTTCAACTGGATCTACCCAGGAAAACAAAATTTCACTATTAAGTTCTTAAGATCCACTAAATCTGAGAAGTAAAGAAAAAATGCTAAAAATATGTTCAGAAGATTTAAATTTCAACTATTTGGGGAGAGGATTATTTCTTTTCTATCTTTCTTTTTTTTTTCTTTTTTGTAATCCTCACCCGAGGCTATTTTTCCATTGATTTTTAGTGAGAGTGGAAGAAAGAGGGAAAAACAGAGAAAAGCAATCATCGTGAGAGGAACTTATTGATTGGTTGCCTCCTGCATAAGCCCCACCAGGGTCCAGTTGGGGGAGGAGCCTGCTGCAACCCAGGTACATGCCCTTGACTGGAATGGATACAGGGCCCTTAGGTCCACAGGCCAAGGTTCTATCCACTGAGCCAAACTGATTAGGACCACAGTGGATTATTTCTGAGACTCACTTTGACCATATTGGTGAATTTAATTAAAATTAAATATTAGATATTTAAATTAATGCCCTAACATAGTCTTGTAGGAATAATAAATTTATTAAATTTAAAATGCCCAGCATGAAAATAAAACAAACACATCAATGTGCAGTTCTTAATTATGCCTAATTATAATGAATTTGTGATGCATTTACATTTATAAAATCACTCACGTTTGTATTTACGAATTGCACATTTGTAAGGAGTGAATCAGTTAATGTGCTAATTAGAAAACTCTTGCAAAAGAGAAGACAGGTTGTAGGTCACTTTTATTCATTTACTCTTACTTGGATCTTAGAGTGATGAGTGGGTGGAAATGCCATGGCTAATTTTAAAATCACTGGATGCAAATTAGCAGATCTGTTGGTGCTTGAAGGGTATACGCCACATATACCCTTATTACACTACTACTAATTACTCTTCTTGAAGGTTCATGCTATGTCGAGTACATCCAGCACTGATTTAATTCACACAACAATGGGATGGAACAGGTGCCATTATTCTGCTTTCACGGTTGAGGAGACTGAGGCTTCGAGAAACTAGAGAATATTCCAAGGTTAGGCTGCTGCTGAATGGGGTCTGGGATCTGAAGGCAAGTTCCTGTGACTCCAGAGCCTGTTAACCACTTTAATCACTTATATTGTGTAACCTTAACCACTAACCTGTATCATGTATGGAACTGCCCCGTTGTGTAGGTGTTTGTGGTGTTTCTCCTTTTTCCGTGTGCTGCACAGAAAAATGACAGGTTCCTGAGGGGAGGGGCTAGGGATTAAGAAATTAGAGAAAGAAAGAGACAAGAGTCAGAAATAGATTCATAAAGCTGGGAGCTAGGTGGGTGCCATCTCTCTGATGGAGAGACAGTCACACTCACCACAGACAACACAGCATATTTATTGGCTTCCAAAGGGGAGTTTAAGGTCAAAAGGAGTTTCGGGTGTGCCCAGATCCTATTCATCAAGATCTGGGTAAGCTCCTCATTTTTTGGTACAAGATTTAGCATATCAAGACCTGGGTGAGTCAAGGTCCTATTTGTTCCTCATTCCAAGCACATGGATAAAGATAAGAAATCAGTACTGATAATAAGATTCTGCCAGTGCCCTCGGACTCAGCTGATAAGAATTAAAAGAATGTCCATGCGCCTTCTCCAGCGGCCCTCTACAGATGTTGGTGAAGGCTACCAATTTAACATGAAGTATTATGTTCTTAATGTGTAAGGAATTCTAGTTGTGTTGTTGAAATGATAAAGGTTTTTGCAAAGGGCATTTGTCAAGTTTTTTTAAAAAATATGTTTTTATTGATTTTTGAAAGAGAGGAGAGAGAGGAATAGAGAGATAGAAACATTGATGAGAGAGAAACATCATGAGAGAGAAACAGCATTGATTGGCTGCCTCCTGCACCCTTCCTCTTACCGCCTCTCCCACCTCCCCCCAAACACACACACACACACACACACACACACACACACACTTGCAGAGGATAAAGCCAGCAACCAGGGCATGGACCCTAACTGGGAATTGAACTGCAGAGCTACACCACTGGGCAGGGGATTTGTCAAGTTCTGATGCAGGCAGCAAACAGAAATTCAAGGGAGTTTCAGACTTTTCACAGGAGAGTGGTGGGAAGAAGGCTGTAGGGGTACAAAGGAAGTCCCTGCTTCTTCCTTTCTCTCCCTCCTCTTTCTTGTATCTCACCTTCTCAATGAACAAAGTGTAAGCTAACCTAGGCTGGAAAGAGCAAACATGATTGTGTGCTCTTTAAAAATGTTTTAAACCCTCCAGTTTCATTGCCTTCCAACACTAAACAGTCAAAAGATAGAATGTTTTTATTCCCAAATATTTAGTACCTAGATTCTTAAAAGAAAACAAATCAGTGTTTAAAATACTCAATGAACTAAAATGGCAACTGAAGGTCTTTTGGTGTTATTTATTAGGGGAGATTTCCCATACAGTCTGTTGTTAGGTACCTAAAAGTTGTTAAAGGAAGCACTGCTATGAATATCTTTTTTTTATCTTTCTCAAAAAAGGTTGGAGGATCATAATAAAATTTATTATGACAAATTTCAAATATGTATAAAAGTAGAAAAAAGGGTATAATTGTCTCCCATACACTAGCTTCAACAATGATTAATTCATGGCCAATGTTTTGTTTGTTTTTTAGATTCTAACTTTTTAAAAATTACAGTTTACATTCAATATTATTCTGTATTAGTGTCAGGTGTATGTACAGTGGTTAGACAATCATATACTTTTCAGAGAGCCCCCCTTCCTGATATTTCAAATACCCATCTTGCCCCATATATACTTATTACAACATTATTGACTACATTCTCTATGGTGAAAATGGTGAAAGGAATCAGAAGTACAAATAGGTAGCTACAGTAAATGACAGCTGTGAATATTTTTTAAAAGTAGCTAAATGGTTGGAGGAGATGGATTTGGGTATCTTAGAAAAATACAGTTCTTAAGGCTAATTCAAATCCTGAATTAACCCCAGCCTCAAAGATTCTTTGCTTCCCTAAATGATGCCAGAAAGTGCAATTGCAAACACAATGAGAGGTCCAAAGCAGAACAGCACACCCTTGTGATAGAAAGTTTCATGACTTGAATCAGCTCCCTTCATCCATCTGTTCCGGCATCATTTGATGGGTACTTAGTATGTGTAACATACTCAATTCAAATATTTCTGACTCTTTTGTTGTAGGCAATGTGCAAGGTACTGTAAGTCTTAACTTACACAAAAAAATTAAGTAATGAATTCAATATGCTGGCCTCAGTATGTGATTTTATATATATATATATATATATATATATATATATATATATAGAGAGAGAGAGAGAGAGAGAGAGAGAGAGAGAGAGAGAGAGAGAAAGAGAGAGAGAGAGAGAGAGAGAGAGAAAAGAAGAAGAAGAAGAAGAAGAAGAAGAAGAAGAAGAAGAAGAAGAAGAAGAAGAAGAAGGCAGAAGGATAGAGAGATAGCAACATCCATGAGAGATGAAGTCATCAATTGACTGCCTCCAGCATAGCCTCCACTGGGGATCAAGCCAGAAACCCAGGCATGTGCCCTGAACAGCAACCTCTGGATTCCTGGGTCAATGCTCAACTGATGAGCCACACCAGCCAGGATGATTATATCTTTTACTGTGCTTCTGACTCAAGGGTTTTGGGCTGCAGTCCTTGATTTTTATTGTTAGCTTGTTGGAAAAGGCGATAGCCTGTCAATTGATAGAGATGATAGAATTTATGCATTTGGGTAATAAAATTGACTTAAATGTTTGGTGTTTAAAGGATTTGGAGTGTGTTTTAGACATAGACATTCACATATTTAGGTAACAAAGTGCTGTCATATCTACACTGTAGTCCAGTAGAAGTGGTAATAGAAATCTTAGTCATAATGTCTATAATTATCACAGTAAATTTTACTATGTTGCTGGGAAGCAAACTTCTCATGTTAGTGCTATATTTAATTAAAGAGCTGACTCAGCAACTTTTATAGAAATATTGAAAACACATGTTATCTTGGGCAAGGCTATTATCTTTGTCCCTTAGTTCCTGCCTATGTAAGATGAAGAAGCTGCACTGGATGGTTCTAGCTTAAAGTTTAGTACTGAAGTTTTATAATTTTAGGCTTTCATTATCCTCCTGTTCTTGGGAAATTGAGGAATTCATTTTTTAAAGTTTACTGCTAAGCAATGCCCAGCAAGTTATCTTACACAGAGTAGACAGTAAACTTTGTTGAGTAAATAAAATGTGTACATAGTTTTAGATCAATATCAACTTTATATTATTTTAATGCCTCATAGTTGAGCATCAGCTATATACTAGGCACTGATCTGCATATTAGGGGCCAAGCAGTAAATTAGGATTAAAATCTCTTTCCTCATGTAGTTTGTAATCTAGTGGGGAAAGATGGGTAATAAATTTGTAAAATAACAACAATTTTAGATAAATACTAGCAGAGTAATGGGAGAAACCAGAGGCGGGCAAGTGTGTGTATGGACAGAATGGTCAGGGATGGCCATTCTGCTGTGTGAGGATCAGGGCAAAATTTTTGAAGTCAGATGTAGGCTGTCATTTTCAAGGGACACATGTGGATAGCTTGTGAGTCCAGGAAGTGGTCTGAGATGAGGCTAGAGTTAGGTAGTGTCGAGATGGCGATGAATCTTCTAGTACTTAGTAACAAGTTTGGATTTTATCCAAATTGCAATGAGAGCATGAGAAGGTGTTAAATTTATACCAAATTTTCCCATTACATAAATGTATGTATATCCTGCTATGTGGTGTTGAGTCACACTTAGCCAAAAACTTCCTCCCCCTCCCTTGTGTCCACAGTGATGATACCCTATTGGTTACTGTCTTTGAAACTCATTTCTAAAATTACTTCATTAAAGCAGGAATGCATGTCTTTCCCTGCTCATAAATCTAGGATTGCAATATTTCCAAAAAGTCACTTTGAAAAATGAGAAGCAAATAGGATAAACTCCAAGAGGAGATGGAAAAATATACTTGTAATCTATTTTTAGCAAATCTAGCATTCAAAATCCTTTTTTATTCAGTGATATTTTTGGAACAATGGGCATCAAATCCCTATTTTTTGTGATAAGGAGTTATAGATTTGTGATACCTTTAATATTCCCCTTCATATTGTGAATTAGAGTACAGATAGACTCATTATAGAAATACAGAGATTACTTTATATAATCCTCCCTGCTTATCCAAGATTTAACTTTCCTCAGTTTCAGTTACCCATGGTCAACCACAATCTGAGTATATTAAGTGGAAAATTCCAGAAATAATTCATAAGTTTTTAATTGTGTGCCATCCTGAGTAGCATGACGAAATCTCATGCAGTCTGCTCTGTCCTGCCCAGGATTTGATTCATCCCTTTGTCCAGCCTGTATGCTCCCTGCCTGTCAATCACTTCGTAGCCATTTTGGTTATCAGTACTACTGTTGCGGTATTGTGATGTTTGTGTTTAAGTAACTCTTATTTTACTTAATAATGGCCCAAAAGAGTAGCGATGGTGACAATTTAGATATGCCAAAGAGAAGCCGTAAAGTGCTTCCTTTAAGAGAAAAGGTAAGTACAGTATAATGAGATTATTTTGAAATAGACCACATTCACATAACTATTACAGCATTTTGTTATATTTGTATTATTTTATCATTAGGTGTTGTTAATCTCTTACTGTGCCTAATTTATAAATTAAACTTTATCATAGGTATGTATATGTAGGAGTATGTATAGGGTTCAGTACCATCTATGGTTTCAGGCATCTGCTGGGATTCTTGGAATGGATTCCCCTACAGATAAGGGGGGACTACGGTATGAGGATGAAGGAACATTCTGAATATGACCTCATAATGCAACAGAGAGAAGGAATGTTCAAACTGAAGTGCACTGATATTCTGTCAAGAGATTTTTACTATATAATATGAGATGTTAGTGACCTTTAGAGGATAATTAGGAAGTTGATTATGTTTACCATTCAACTGAAGCTTACATATAGTGGGGTAAAACTTGTGTATGACAATAGTGTCTAGCTTGCCACAATATTTCCCTCCAAAATATGGGAAGATGAATTATTACATAAAAATGGTAATGTACTAGTTTGAACCAAAGCAAAACAAAGCTAAATGATATCTTTTTCTATATTAGTGTATGTTTTGGGGGAAGTCAATGCCTTTGAGCTTCTATTTCTTCGCATATGAAAATAAAAATGACTTCAAAGGAGGCTTATAGTTTCATTTGATTCCATTTGATCAACACTGATAAATACAATAATATCATAAGGAGATTAGAGGATAGAGTGTTTGTTAGAATTTTATGATCAATTTTTGACTCAAGAATGGTGAAAGGGCCGAAACCAGTTTGGCTCAGTGTTAGAGTGTCGGTCTGTAGACTGAAGGGTCCCAGGTTCGATTCCAGTCAGGGGCATGTACGTTGGTTGCGGGCACATCCCAAGTAGGGGGTGTGCAAGAGGCAGCTGGTTGATGTTTCTCTCTCATCGATGTTTCTAGCTCTCTATCTCTCTCCCTTCCTCTCTGTAAAAAAATCAATAAAATATATTTAAAAAAAAGAAAAGAATGGTGAAAGGGAACAGAATAAATACATTTTAAGGAACAAAACACTTTAAAGATAAGTTGGTTAGAAATAAGCTTTTGTTTTATAAATAATAAGAAAGCACCTTAAAATTTATAATTTTTTTCTCAAGATTAAGTGGTAATTGAATTTAATAAACATTCCTGATATTTCCCATTTCAAAAGCAGTTACTGGAAAGAAAAATCTATGTGTTATTGCCTCTTGCATATGTGTTCACACTCTTATGACCTAAAGTCGGTTTTGTGGATTAGTAATGGCTTTAAGTCATTGCTATTATTTCTTGCCTGTCTTCTAATCATAAAGTTCTCAATAATCCAAAGGCACATCAGAAAATGAAAGAAAGTTCAAAGTTGAGAAGGAAATGATAAATCAGTCTGATGACGATAACTTCCAGTGTGTTGGTGTTTATATGTAGATTATACAGGAAATATATGCATATTGATAGGCAAGTTGATTTCTTATATAATATGAGAAATATTTATTCAAAACTTACTTGGAATTAACAAATATTCAGAATAAGTGCCAAATGTTTTAATTGCTACACAATTATCATTGATAGACTTCTGAAGCATATTAAATTTTATAATCCTCATTAAATGACATTTAGGATCTCAATGTTAAGAATAAAATTCAGAAGATTTGATGTTTTTCAGTATTGTTTAACTTTTCTTTTGGAAAATATAGGCAATGGAGAGCTTATGTTCAAGAAAATGAAAACTCCCTAGATTACAAAGAAATTAAGGATATATCCAAGTGCTTTATTTTCTCAAAACATAATTCAGGACTTTTTTTTTCCTTCTCTCTAAATACTTTCACCAAGTACTTATCTCTATGTATATGATACCTAACATAGGTGCTCTGACCCAGGCCTCTCTGCCAAGATCCAGTCTCATCTGTGACCCTGCCTGCTCAGCGTCTGCATGCAGATGTGTCATTAGGACCTCAACTCAACATGATAGAAACTGAACTGTTCTACCCATCCGTTTCTGCCCATTATTTCTCAATTCCTCATCAGAAAAATCAGTTATTCAACAGCATGAGCTAGAAAACTTGACCTCATCTTCTATCTACTCCCTCACAATATTCTGATTTTTTGAACCACTTATGCAACTTTTGAATCTATTTCTTCATTGGTGGTTTCCTGCTCTGAGTTATCCTTCTGTCTCATCTGGACTGCTGTGATAGCCCCTAACTCATCCCTCCTGCCCACTCTTTTTTTTTTTTTTAAAATATATTTTATTGATATTTTACAGAGAGGAAGGGAGAGGGATAGAGAGTTAGAAACGTCGATGAGAGAGAATCATCGACCAACTGCCTCCTACACACCCCCCACTGGGGATGTGCCCACAGCCAATGTACATGCCCTTGTCCAGAATCGAACCTGGGACCTTTCAGTCCACAGACCAATGCTCTATCCACTGAGCCAAACCGGTTTCGGTGCTCCTGCCCACTCTTGTCTGCTTACAATACATAGGATCCAGAGAGAATATTTTAAAAGGCAAATAAGATCATTTGTTCTCCTTCGGAAAACCCTGTAAAGGTTTCTCATCCTCTACTATGAAAAGGTCAACATGCTTAACTTGGCCTCAGTGGCTTCCCTGACTTGGCCACTCCTTGCTTCACCAGAGTCACCTTGATGTAGCCTCTGCTTCACTCTTTGGGCCTTAGTCACCTTCACCTGTGACTTCCTAAAACGTGCTATTTCTTTCTTCCTGCCTCAGTTCCTTCATAAGTGCTATTTTCTTTGCATAAAATACTCTTTCCTATCTATACTTCAAATTAACTTTCATTCATCCCAAAGAAACAGTTAATTCCTATTTATTACTCTGCCAAGGTATAATTTTCACAGGGTAATGCCGGTGGTCTTGATCTGGCATCTAGAAAAATTCAACAATCTGGAGAAGGGCTGTGTATAAATTAAGAGTTCAGAGACGAAACATAATTTTAAAAGGCATTGGGGTTGGGTGGGGAAGCAGAGGAGCTTGGCTGAAGAAACCTAAGTTCTCCTTGTCTCAGGACTCCTGGCTTTTTATTAACACAAATTGCTCTAAGGCAAGGTGGAGATAAACACATCAAAGGGTAGGGTTTGGTACAGAATCCATTGTCAGATTGGGGAATTGCCTTTGGCTGTTCATGTGTTTGGCCAACAGGAGGCAATAACTTGTAGATTAAGATGCCTTGAGCTGCCTGGCAGCAAACAATCAATTTATGTATCCTTTTCAGGTTTGGGGAAATGCCTTTAGCCATTACCAATAGGCGATAACATATGTGACTTAGCCCTTGTTGAGTCTCCAAGTTCCATCAACCTTTGATGAAACTCTTGCAATTATGACATGCTGGAATTGGCTTCCAGCAACAGGGAAGCCTGTTTTGAGCTTTTTAAAAAGGTCACATCTCCTTAATAAGCACTCTTTTATGTTGTAGCTTTTTTCATTCAACAATTATTTGGTGTCTACAGTGTCCTGTACTCTTCTAAAAGCTGGGGATGGAATGACAGGAGACCGACAACTATTGTAGGACAAAACAAATGAGAATTTCATAGGATGATGGATATTATAAAGAAAATGAAACTATTATGTTAAATAATGACTTGAGAGAGTTACTTTGGTAGGATATTTGCAATTGAAGTTAATGAGCAATAGTATATTTTCTTAGTTAATGTTTGTTTTTTATTTTTTTTATTTTATATTTTATTGATTTTTACAGAGAGGAAGGGAGAGAGATAGAGAGCTAGAAACATCGATGAGAGAGAAACATCGACTAGCTGCCTCTTGCACCCCCCGACCGGGGATGTGCCCGCAACCAATGTATTGTACATGCCCCTGACCGGAATCGAACCCGGGACCCTTCAGTCTGCAGACCGACACTCTACCACTGAGTCAAACCGGTTTCGGCCTAATGTTTGTTTTTTCTGCAAGAACACAAGCTCCCAAAAACTTGGACTTAGCTGCACTTGCTCACACAGTATCCCTGGCACTCAGTACAGTGCCCAGCACATGGCAGGTTCAATAACTATTGTTCACGGATGGAATCACCTCTTGTATTAATTTCAAAGGGATCTCATAACAAAGTACTATGAAGGGAGGTGGGGGCTTGAAACAACAAATGTTTTTCTACCCCAGTTTTGGAGGCTGGAAGTCTGAAATCAAGGTGTCAGCAGGGCCATCTTACCTTGGAAGCCTTTAGAGAAGAATCCTTCCTTGCCTCCTCCTAGCTTCTGGTGTTTGCCAGCAATCCTTGGTGTTCCTTGGCTTGCAGCTGCATGAATCACTTTAATCCTTGCTTCTGCCATTACATGACCTTCTTCTCTGTGTGTCTGCTCTGACTGGGTCAACATTTCCCTCTGGTTATAAGAATACCAGCCGCTTGACTAGAGCCCATCCTAACCCAGTATGACATCATAACTGATTACATCTGCGAAGACCCCATTGCCAAATAAGGTAACATGTACAATATGGGGATGGGGTCAGGTTACAAATATAGCTTTTTGGGGAAACACAATTCAATCCACAATACCTACTTCTCTAAGTTAAAGGAAAATTGAAAGACTTAATATTTAAAAGTTTATGTAGTGTAGTGTTTGACTTATCTTTAAGTAAGTTGTATATTATGTACAAATATTTGAAAAGGCATTACTATTTTACTTTGTGTAAGCATGATAAATTAATTTTGATTTGTTCTAGACTATTTAGTTGAGTCCTAACCACACCAATTTTTATTCCATCTTAAAAAATCAATACCATGAGATGAACCAAATTCATATCATGATCTCTATTCCCTTAGCAGAAAGAGCTTACTTCTTCATATATTAAAAATAAATGAAGGTGGAAAAGTACTCATAACACTCACATCATAAAAATTCATCCTGACATTTCTGCAAAGACTGTGTGTAGAATGTTGACATATTTTCGGTATAAAATGACAGTTTTAGTGCAGCTTCTCATTGTGACCAAGGAGATAGAGCAAACAAAAGGAAAAGAGTAAGTTATGGGACTACCCACACATGAAGTGAACCTGTCAGGCAACAGAATGGCAGAAGTGCTTTCTGAACAGGTACAGATGTTCTTTTGAGTTTGATGGGGGCGGGTAGGGATCACTAATATTGTCTGCTTTATGCTATTTATCTCAGAAAAAGTCACTCCTGATTTTTCTGTCAAGTGCCATCTTGCCCTCCCTTGAATGCCATTAACACTTTGTTTTTAGTTTTCCTCAAATTACCCTTCCCTCATACTTAACTGCTCACACTGTTCTAAGTGTTTTACATGTATCAACTCATCTCCACTGCACAGTTGAGGAACTGAAGCACACAGAGGTTATACGACTTGGAAGTTGGTTCTACATTCAAACCAGTCTAACTCTTGGGTCTGTTCTTACCCATCTGCTACACTGCCTATACAGTCAGTGGATTTTAAACTTATTTGATCCCCTGCCAGATTGTGAGCTTCTGAGAATTCGGACATGATGTTTTTCTTGTATTTGTATCTTTCATAAAATCTAGCTCAGTATCATGTGCACAATATATACTTTATTTAGTCACTGGATCTTTTACTTCCATATTGTTTTATATATGAAGATCATGGAAAAATAACATCCTGAATATATAGAGATAAACAAGGAAACTGACAAATGACGGTTTTGGTGCTTCCAGACTCTGTCTTAGTAATGCTCCCATCCTTTCCTCCCTCCCCAAATCCCCACCTGCTAGCTATGAGAATTTGCACTTAGGCTGGGACTGCAAATGTTTTCACTGAGAATAGCTTGTGTTATCCCCTTTAAGAATATTCATGTTTTTATAGGAATTATTCACTGTAATAATTTTTGCCAGTCAATAGATGAAGGAAGTATATATTTGAGCAGTAGAGCTACCTGTAGTCTGTAGAAATTATCTTAATTTTTAAAAAAATATGTTTTATTGATTTTTTTTTTTACAGAGAGGAAGGGAGAGAGAGAGCTAGAAACATCGATGAGAGAGAAACATCGACCAGCTGCCTTTTGCACTCCCCCTACCAGGGATGTGCCAGCAACCAATGTACATGCCCTTGACCGGAATCGAACCTGGGACCTTTCAGTCCGCAGACCGATGCTCTACCACTGAGCCAAACTGGTTTCGGCTATCTTAATTTTTATGTAAAGTATTATTTTATAGATCTGTTGGTAACTTTTGCACCTATTTGCACTCTCTCTACGTATAAATACAAGATTAATTAAAAGCAAATAAAAACTCTGATCTTCAATTTTAAATCTGGAAGTACTGATTTGATGTAGCCATATTGGTATTCACTTGCTTGTAGGAAATTCTGCTACATAAGAATTTAAATTTAATTTTGCCTTTTTATTATGTGATATGTGCATCACAAGCCTGTGGGCAATAGATGAGCTTTAGTAAAGCTAAAAGTAAAGCATAAATAGTAAAGCATAAATAAAATGGGAATGTTAATAAACCTGGTAGCTCATTAAACATTTGGATTCACTGAATATATATCTATTAATTTTAGATGAGACTATATTAGGAAACCTTTGTAACATGAAGGTTGTAATTAAGTGAATAATATATTCAGATTCAATACAAAACATCTTGTTCTACATCTTTTTACTGACAATTCTTTAGTGAGAAATTTCAAGGAACTGAAAGACTTAAAAAGTACTGATTAAATATGCAAATATAACCATTTATATTCTTTGAAAAGAATTAAAATTTAAAAGATATGTCCAAATGAATTTTTTCTCACATCTCATTATTATCTTCTTAATTTATTTTAGCATTTGTGAGTTCATCATTTTATTTAGAAGTCACACTTGTCTCTTAACCCTCTTTATTGTTCTGTTCCATTTGTATATTTTAAAAATTCTCCCTTAAATTATATTAAAACCATACCTTCCAAATTATTCTTTTTCATTTATCTGTAGAATATTACTCTTTCTATTAAAAAGTTCTTCTGTTTCTGACCTCGGGTCTTCTTGTATAAAGACTATTTTGCAAATCGTTTTTTTGTACTGCAATTATCCATTAAAATAAGCATCAGCTTGTGAATATATGACTATGAAAAAAGTGTAATTATTTTCTATTTTTTGTTTGGTTTGTTTCCTTTGGAATTTGGATTAATTTTTAATCTTGAATTATGTATTAGTTTGCTAGGGTTGCTATAGCAAAGTACCACGAACTGGATGTCAAACAGCAGAAATTTATAGTCTCACAGTACTTGATGTTTGGAGTCCAAAATCAAGGTATTGGCAGAGGTTTCTTCTGAGTCCCGTTTTCTAGGGTTCTCTCCCCTAGTTGTTGATGGTTTGCTGGCCATTCTTTGGTGTTCCTTGGCTTGGAGAGGCATCACCCTGGTCTCTACCTTTAAGTTCACCTGGTGTTTTTTTCTGTGTGCATGTCTCCGGGTCCAAATTCTCCCGTTTTAATAAGGAAATAGTCACATTGGATTAAGGCTCGCTCTAATGACCCCCGTGGTGTGGTGATTTACAGTAAGAAGGATACATTTGGTCTCAGTCTTCCCGGCAGGCTCCTAAAACCATCTGAATTTTCTAAGTGTTGAGACTGAAGAAGGGCTTTTCTTAGGTTAATGAGGTGACATTGAAAAGGGTGGAGCCAACCATCTGATTACAGGGTTGGAATTTTCAGTCCTATCCCCCAAACTGTGGGTCTTGAGGTTACTCAATCACTAATGGCCAATGGGTTAACCAATGCCTGTGTAATGAGACTCTATAGAAACCCCAAAGGCACAGGTTTGCAGAGCTTCTGGGTTGATGAACACTTGGAGGTGCTGAGAGAGTGGCATGGGCGGGGAGGATGGAAGTTCCTTTCCCCATGCTTTGCCTGCGGCATTTCTTCCTTCTGGCTGTTCCTGGCCTTCTATCCTTTCACCATAAACAGGTAATCTAGTAAGTAAACTGTTTTTTCTGAGTTGTGTGTGAGTTGCTCTAGCAAATTAATTGAACAAGAGGAGTGAGTGTTGGGAATGTCTGATTTATAGCCAGTTGGTCAGAAACACAAGTAACAGCCTGGAAATGTGACTGGCATCTAAAGTGGGTTGATGGGGGGCAGGCTTGAAGGACTGAACCCTTACCTTGTGGGATCTGATGCTATCTCTGGGTAGATAGTGTCAGAATTGAGTTGAATGGCAGGACACCTAGCTGGTGTTCTGAGAATTGCTTGTTGGAGAATTACTTCCCCAAAACACATACATACACACACACACACACACACACACACACACACACACACACACACATTGGAATTGGTACCAGAATCCTATTTACCTATTATCTTAACTTGATCATCTGAGAAGTCCATATTTTCTTTTTTCTATTGCTGAGAAAACAGGCTTAGGAAAAAAATGGTTAGAATTAGGTCAGTGTATCATTTAGGATGTTTGTGGCTAAAAGTAACTGAATACCCCAAAAGTAGTTTACACAGAGCATTTCTCTTCTTGTGTTGGAAGAGATCTGGCAGGAGGGAGGTTGAAGATATGTTTAATTCATTGGTTGAGTGGTGTCATCAAGAACTCAAACTCTTTCTGTCTTTTCACTCTCATTCTCAGCATGTTGACTGTCTTTGTTGGGTTCCTTTAGGGTCATATGCTCACGCCCTCAATAAGGAAAGTGAAAACTACCATACAAATGTGATCTTAACAGCTTCTACCCTGGGACCTAGGGAATGCCTGCAGAGGGGGCGGGGGCCATGAATGACTGTTCCGAACAGTCTGTTATACGAGGGGTGCTGTTAATCTACTCTGCATGCCCCTTTACAAAGGCTATTAATAGAAAGGCTGCTTTTGGAAGTCAGACAGATAAGGTAATTCATATAGTCTGACATAAAATCATTAGTGAGCAAGGCTGGGGGAATGAGGCCTCATAATGTGTTTGGATATGAATTGATTAGAGGTGCTTTTAAATGTTCTTTGCCTGTGCAAATCTGAAAAGAGGAAAACTAGAAATCCGAGGTTTTTCTGATTGCCAAAAAAATAAATTTACACACAAAAATGTACGTATATGCATGTACTTGTATGTATATAAAATTAACATAAGCAGCTCAAGTGATTAATACAAACCATACTAGATTAATATAAAGTACAATAGAAATATTTATGATTTTATGAAACACTTTGAAACATTTTGCAAACTTTGGAGTAGATACAAGCTTAGGATTTAAGGGGTTACTTTCTAGACCGAAAAGAAGAGGTTTATTAGCAAAACAATTTAATAACACAAACATCCTTTTTTTCTTTACTCTAAATGTGAGACTAATGCAACAGAGAGGATGTGAACTTTGGGATAAAGAATGTTTTTATTGTAAATTTTATTGTAAATTTCATGTTTCTTGGTAACTTTCTACTGCTATCAACACCCCACTGATGCTCTCTATCTGAACACATTTTTGCTCTGATGGTTCCACCTACTTTTGCAAGCCATGCTTTAAAGGAAATTTATCTATAGTAGAGGTGTTTTGAGTAGAGTGAACAGGACCATGAAACAACTTGAAACACCGAACAAAAATGCAATTAGTTTTCTACTTCTGTAAATCAAATTACCACAAACTTACTGGCTCAAACCACACACTATTAATTACCTCACAGTTGCCCTGGCTCAGGAGTTTGGGCACAGTTTAACTGTGTCCTCTCTGCTCTGGGTCTTACAAGCTGCATTTTTCACCTTGCGGATCTGCTTCTGACTTCACTCTAGTTGTTGACAGAATTCATTTCCTTGAGAGTTTATGGCTGCGGACTCTGGCTTTTCACTGCCTGTTGGTGGAGGCCCTAGAGGCCATCCACAGTGCCTGGCCATGTGAGCTTCTATGACGTGACCCTTTCTTCATTAAGCCCATGGGAGAGTCTCTCCCACTTGGAATCTCTGACTTCAGGGAGGATCCAGTCACTCTCTTAAGGGTTTTCACATGTTCCTGATTAAGTAAGGCCCACCCAGGATAACATTCCCTTTGATTAACTCAAAATCAACGCATTTGGGATCTTAATGATATCTGCCAAAGCCCCTTTGTCTTTGCCATATTGTATTGGTTAGAAGCAAGTCACAGATCCCACATACACTCAAGGGTGTGAACGTCGAGGAGTGGGAATCATGGGGCCAGCCTAGAGACCATTGCCACATTCACCTGGAGAAGGCTCAGGGGGACAGGAGAGCAGTGTGATGGCCATGTGGAATATATTATATCCTTCAATTCCCAATTCCTTATCATTACCTTCTTTTCACAGATGTGGAAAATGAGACTCAGGACAGACACTTTGGTTGAGGTTACTCAGAGCTGGTCTATCTGAATTCTCTCTTGTACTCTCTCCATGTTATAATGTTACCTTATTCTATTGTATAATTATCAAGGAATCAAACTGAGACTAATGGGTAGAAGCTTTAAGGAGATGGATCACTTGACATTTTCTAATAGTAACTCGATCATGGTGAGAACTTAGTTTATTGCAATGTTTATAATCCTGGCTGCATGTTAGAATAATTGGGGGAGCTTTGAAAGTATGCTGATTCTTAGGGGTCCCCCAATTATATCAATAGAATGGGAGTCTCTGTGAGTTAGGCTCCAGTCTTTTGGTGTTTCTGTTTTCTTATCAATAATTACCCTATGTAAAAAGTTTGGTTTGAGGGACATCAGAATGGAGTAAATAACAGGCTGAAGTGATGTTTGAAGGTGAAATGGGCCTTTTTAGGAAACGATGGATTCTCTATCAATCAGCATGTCTCAGTAAAAATAATCCAACTGTTTGGCAGGAATGGCACAGAAGGAATTTGAGAATGAATGCTTGATTGGACTGCAAGACCTTTAACATTTCTTCTGATCTTGAGAGTTTATGAGCCTGTGATGCTGGTGTGCAATAAGTGTTAAATATGATTTATAATGGGTCAACCTAAAGGGTCTTAACTTTTATCATTTTCTTGATTTCTGTACTCCATACAAATTCATGGCAATCCTCCTGTTGTGGTAAGGAAGGTAGACTGGTGGTTGGTTATAATGCTGGATGCAATAGGAGTGCTTACTAGTAGATGTGATGGAGAAGAAAAGGCTCTAGAGATTTTATTGGAAAAAAGACTAAGGAAAATTCACAATGATAACCTATTTAATATTAGTTCCCAAAGCATTCCAGGGTTCTTGTTCATTTATCCCCATCTCTGATATAATAATTAGCATTTTAAAAAATGTGAGTCTAGTATGATGTTTGATCAGTAACAATTTCTTTTTAGCTTAGTTGGATCCTGAATTGTGTCATATATTTGATTTTCTATTTTACTTATTATTCAGGTTATTTTTATATTTTCAACTGTCCTTTATAGTTTTTATTTTTCTCATTTGATTTCCCTTATCTATTTTCTTTATACTTTTTAAAAATTGATTTTAGAGAAGCAGGATTGGGGAGAGAAACATCGATTGGTTGACTTTTGAAGATTCAGAATAAATCCCAACTAGGAATCAGACCCACAACCTGGGTGTGTGACCTGGCTGGGAATGAACCGGCCACCTTTTGGTGTATGAGATGACGCTGTAAGCGAGCCATACCAGCCTGTGATAAATTTTTAATTTCTTTTTCAAATTCCTCATCTTCATAACTTGAAAACTGCACTTATTTGCAGTTTTTATAGTTAGGTTGGTCTGTTGATTGCCTATCCTCTGCTGAGTCAGTACTTTGTATTAAGTATTACTTGTTAAATTATGTGGGCTTTTCCAATACTTTTAACTTCGATTTAAGTATGCTTGAGAGATACAATGCAGATTTAGAAATTTTAATATAGTGGGTGATGAAATGTTACATTTTGGAAAGTGGTGAGTGTGAATATGAATTAAAGGTGTTTGGAAAAGCTTTCAGGTTATGCTCCAGAATTGGTTGAATATATATGCTACAGCTGTATTTGTGGCATGTTAAAACAAGTCGCAAGGATTCATGAGTGATGTCATTTAAGGAGTACAATGGGCCCACAACTTCATACATATAATTAGCACAAATTACCAAGCAGTGATGGTGGTTATTTTATAATATTTCCCCCACTTTTTGCATCTGTTTCTACAAAATGCAGACAGCGGAGTCTTTGAGGCGACCATTCCGCATTCTAATCTCTGATTCTCAATAGACTGTTGTCTGGCTGACATTGGGCTCTGCATTTCTATTTTGAAGAAGCTTCAGAATAAGTTTTAAATTATTGGAATGAGAATTGTAATCTCCATTTACTTCAAGTGTATTACTTTCTATTCCCACATGTCCTGTCAGTTCTGCCAGTCATCACTACAATTAAATGGTCACAGATGATGAGGAGTAGAATGGGAATTCTTTAGAAACACATTACATGTGTTTCACTTCTTTATTAGTGTTCTGTGGTTGTTGTTTGAGATGAGATGGTGAACGGAAGAATGGAAAGGCATTCATTTCCTTCATTTACTGAGAAGATAAGATAACCTTGAATATGAAATAAAGCAAAATGCAATTAAAAGGCAATTAAAATGATCCATTCCGAGCTCTGCAAATGGTTACAGATATTTTGTCTTTTTAAATACCTTCAGTATTATAAATTTTTCTAATTTAAAATTTGTAAAAAGTGTGTTATTTTTGTCAAGCTTTTCCTATAAATATCATAAAGATGCATTCTTTTGAGTTTCCTCTCACTAAATCTATGCGGAATAGATTATAAATAAAAATAATATTATTTTTAATGCCATCTTCACTGATGGCTCCTAAAATTGTATCTTCAGCTCATGCTTCTCTCCAAATTCCAGGAATGTGGAATAGCCTACCCAACACTGCCACTATCAGTTAATAGCCACCAAGTATTGATTGAGCAGCTACTGTGTGCTAAGCACTGATCTAGCCTCTGGGAATACATCAGGGAACCAAAACGGAAAAGTCCTATCCTCAGGAAGCTTTCATTCTATTGAGGAGAGACTATGAGATAAATAAGGAAAAGCTATGAGATGTTAGATGGTGTTAAGTGCTATGTAGAGAAAGTCATGGGAGGGACCATAGATAATATGTGTGGGTTGGTTTTTATTTTTTTAAAAAGTGGTCAGAGAAGACCTTCTTGGTAAGATGATATTTGAGCTGAGTACTGCAGGAGGGGAGGCGAAGTAGTGAACCATGTGGACAGCTGTCCGGAGAGCTTTCCAGGCAGAAAGAAAAGCATGTGTAAAGGCCTGACCGGCTTCTAGAAACAACGAGAAGGCCAGGGAGACTGGAGTGAGCAGGGGGTGAAGAGTAAGGCCAGAGGGGGCCCATGGACCAGATGATGTAAGGCTTGGCAAGGATTTTAGCTTTTACTTCAAGCAAGATGAGAAACCACTGAGAGTTTTCAGTAGAACTCTTACAAATAAGTGTTGTTTTTTAAACTCATAAAGATGGAGAAAATTTGGTCCAGTCATTTACCATTGATGTTCCTTTGGTCTCTTCCCCAAACTGTCTGACTCTTCTCGGACAATGCCCACTGGAGAATCACCATGGAATAACCAGATCCCCAGTAAACTATCAAGCCACCTTGTTTCAAAAAGTAACGATGAATGATTCTATCCCTTTCTCGTAAAATATTTCTCTTCAACTTTGTAGTATCCTGGCATTGGACTATATTTATAGCATAATATTTTGGTGTATTTATAGCTTTGAAAACAATTCGAAATGCTTTGAGGAGGATTAGAATGTGTATAGCTTCTGATTTTTAAATATGAATAACGTTTTGGGAATCTAATATATTAGTCAAGATGTGCTAACTACGATAACAAACAATCCCAAATCCCAGCAGCATTTATTTCTAGCTCACGCCATAACCCAATGAGGGTCTTTGGGAAGTCTGAGGAGGGTCCCTCCTCCAAATCATTCAAAAATGTACTCTCCTTCCATCATGTGGCTTTGCTGTGTTTTGTTTTTAATCTTTAAAAGCCTCAAAGCATTCCAGCAGATATTTTTTTGCATCTGGTCATGCAAACAAAGAAGGAGTATGGAGGTTCAAGGATCAAAGATTGCTGAATATCACTTCTAATCATATTTTACCAGCTACAACTCACTTCAAAACTCTTCCTAAACAGGGGGCTTGGGAAAGGTGTTCTTGTATCTTTAGAATAAAATAAAAAAGAGTTTGTTGAATATATAGCATTGTTTTATCACAGTGCCTGATCTAGCTTTCCCCCCATATTTGAGATATTTAAAGCAATGAAATAAAAGAGTTTTTCTAAAATGAGATTTAGTCATTTAATTTTCTACGTCTATAAACTAGTATTCCAAAAGAATCCTAGACTGTTGATACATTTGTTTTGAGTGCTCCTGACTGTACACATTCATTTGCCTAGGTTTTTAAGATGCTGTTTTAACATTGAAAAACACTCCTCTTTTTCACGTCTTATTTTGTGTGAACCTGCGTTAGTTATCTAATTGTTCTGAGGATATTATTATGATCAGTTTCTGCATTCTGTTCTGTGATCTGGCAACCCTGACAGGTACTTAGCCAACTCAGTAGATAGTTATTATTCACAGCCATCTTTTCAAATTTCAAAGGATCCACAGCTTTTTTTTTTTTTTTAAACATGCTGGTTTCACCAGCACTGTATAGATGGACCTTTTTCTACAAAAGCATGTTAATAGTATATACTTGCACAAAAGAACAATTGACATTTTAAAGTTTTTCTCTGATTGACTCACTCTTGTGCCTAAAAGTTTTTAGCAGTTTCCTCTTGTCTTCAAAAGTTCAGAATCATTATAGTTTTCAAAGCTATGGGCTTCACAACCCCCGCCCCACCAGTCCATCCTTATCTCCTACTTGTCGACCTTATGTATATAAACTAGATTTTAATTCTTCAGAGATGGAGTAAACATTTTGTTTCTGATGTATCATCTGTCTAGGATATCCCTTATCCTCTTTTTGTTCTTTAAAAAACAGTTTACAGCCCTACCTGGTTTGGCTCAGTGGATAGAGTGTCAGCCTGTGGACTGAAGGGTCCCAGGTTCAATTCTAGTCAAGGTTGCATGCCCAGGTTGGAGCTCGATCCCCAGTACGGGCCATGCAGGGGGCAGCCAATGAATAATTCTCTCTCATCATTGATATCTCTTCCTCCCTCTCTCTTCCTCTCTAAAATCAATAAAAAAATATTAAAAATCAAACAAAAAAATAATTTACTTACCTTAAAGTCCAGATCAGACACTCCATCCTTCATAAAAATTTCCCTAGTCTCTTAGTTAATCTATTGCTTTGTCCTCTATGTCCATTTAGTACTTTGAATAATATCTTATAGAGCCAATTACATAGTTTTCATGTGTATATATTATATCTTTGTGTTTAGACTACACCTTCCTAAGGGCAAGTGCCCTTAAAAATATATCATTGTAGTTTTTAGCACTCCTGTGTATACCTTAGCCATAGATTTTCTTTAAGTAATGTTAATGAATTTTGATTAAATTTTTATAATTATGTTAATTTTTATCAATTGTTAACAAAGGGTACTTACTGAGAGATGGGAGATTTTAGAAATCTCCTGTCAGCTTATTTAAGGAAACCTATTGAGCTAACCTCAGCTGGATATCATGAACTAAAATATACATTTCTTTTTTTTAAAACTTTGCTGTGTATTTTATATTGGCTTCCACCAGCATGTATATTTAGCAACCATCAAGAATTGCTTAGTTAAGTGATTTTTGTGAAGTGGCACAACTTTTACCATTTAAAGAATTACATCTCCTTGCTTTCTGACTTAGCTAAAGTAAGACCTGCCCTGATAGGCCCTCGCTCTATCTTACTGGACAGTAATTACTGTTTTAACTACTACTTTGATCTTAATGGGAATCCCAGACTCTTGCTCTTTTCTTTCTTTCTAGCACACTGAATGCTTTATTTTCTCTGGCCTATATAATCAGAGTATAGCTCTTCATAAAAGCAAATATGACAACCTATTTTCTATTTATATAGGTACATATTATGTCTTGTTATTTGTCAATTTGAGTGTTTACCAGTGTTGATATGTGAGATGATCATGTAACCCAGTTGTTTACTCCACCTTTATCTGTGTTGGCCATACACTACCACCAAAGAAAGGCTGACTGGTCCATTGAGGCTGTGAATATCAAGGTGGAAGGATGTGCCCCGGGGTGGTGGTGGTGGCATCAAATTAAAGGTAGGGGGTGATATATGATTTTATAATATAAACTGCAGAAAAGAAGAATCAATAAAAATCTTATAGAGGGATGTGTATACAAATCGGAACCCCCTTGGAGTGCATATTTATGAAGGGAACATGAGTTAAAGAGAGTTGAGGACTATGGTGTTTGGGCATCTAATTCACCTACATGGGATGGCGACTATCGCAAGGGCAACCTTTTCCTTCAGGTGCATGCAGTGGAGATTTAGATTAAATTGTGATTTTACATTTATTTGACTTACCTGCAAAAATACATTTTTATGTAATCACTGATATGAATACTAATCGCTTATAGAAATAGATGCAGAAAATAAAAAACAACTTTTAAGCAAGGCTGAGATAGACATAAACATCTTAGATTAAACCTGTGATTTCCTCTTTGCATTTTATCTGTTCCATCTGTTCCTTGTAGCTGAACTAATGGCTCTTTACTAAATGGTTATAATCTCAACATATAACTTTTTGGCCAGAGTTGGCACACACTCACCGTGGAAAATGGGTTGCTCATCTAGCACCAAAGCAAGAACCTGGTCAGCTGCCATTCTCTAAGGGCCCAGGGAAGGGGCTGCAGGAGAGGACTTGCTCTCTCCATAGACCTTCTTTCTACTTTTTCTATTTTTCATCTTTTCTTCGGGCCAACTCCAACCACTCAAATGTGACAACAAGTATCACCTTTTCCCCACCACCTCCCTTGTGATTCACACCTCTCAGCCATGTGTATACTGCTCATTGTATCCTTTAGCCCCCTTCTCAATTATTTAACCAGGATTTTATGTTTATCATCGCTGCTTTAGACAGGGTTCTCATTAGAAGTTCTTTTATTTTTTAAATATATTTTTTATTGTTGATAGTACCCTCTTTCCCCGAAAATAAGACAGTGTCTTAAATTAATTTTTGCTCCCAAAGATGCGCTAGGTCTTATTTTCGGAGCATGTCTTATTTTTGGGGAAACACGGTATTACAGATACCTCCAATGTCTCCCCCCACAACCTTTTTTGCACCCTTTCCTCCCAGCCTCTACCCTATTGCCCATGTCTATGGGCTATGCATATCCTCCTATATAATCAAAGGCTAATATGTAAATTGTTCCCTCGACCAGAAGTTCCACTGGAGTTTGACCAGAAGGCAGGGTTGGCTGGCCAACCGTCTGTGGCCCCTCCCCCTGGCTACTCCCACCCCTGACTGGTGCATCTCACCCCAAACAAGGGTGAGGTTGGCCGACCAATCTCCAGCATCCCCTCCCTCAGGCCAGCCCAGCCTTGATCGGTTCTGATCCAGAAAGGCCGGCCAGACCCCACGCATGCACAAATTCATGCACCAGGCCTCTAGTAAGTATGTAAGTTCTTTTGTTTATATCTTCTTGTCCACCCAGCCCCACATCAAAGTATATCAGTCTGTTCCATACCCCCATGTTTCAGATCTTATTTTGTTGGTCGATTAATTTTGTTCATTAGTTCAAGAAATAAGTGAGATCATGTGATATGTGTTTTAGAAGTTAAGGAAAGAACTTTCTCTATACTACCTACCCTCTGCACTAGAGGCCCAGTGCACGAATTTGTACATGGGTGGGTCTGGCCAGGGGGAGGGGCTGTAGGAGGTTGGCTGGCTGGCCCACCCCCAATTGGGGTAGAGAGCCTATTGAGGGTGGGGCCGTTTGGTTGAGGGGCCATGGGCTGTTGGCTGGCTGGCCCCACGTCCTGGTTAAACTCCTGGTTGAACTCCCAGTTGAGGGAACAGTTTGCATATTAGCCTTTTATTAGAATAGCAAGTAGTATCAATAGTTAATTAAAAATTGAATATGCAGTATACTCATTTTTGCTTCTACATTATGTTACCACACTATTTCGAAACCAGAGTATAATTGAAGTATAATTTTTTAAAAATATATATTTTATTGATTTTTTACAGAGAGGAAGAGAGAGAGAGAGAGCTAGAAACGTCGATGAGA